>NC_056729.1:1316811588-1316874088 GCF_019279795.1 Protopterus annectens
ATATATATATATATATATATATATATATATATCTACATATATAGATATGTATATATCTATTTACATATTAATATATGTACACACACACACACACATACATCTAGATGTTTAAATACATTTCCTGTACTGTTGAATGAGTGTGCTAGATGCTATGTTTGTGAAAAATCAGGGTTATGTATATCTGACATGGCTTAGCGGCAGATCACTTTGACTATGGTGTGCAGTGTCCTGAGTTTGGGCCTTGCAGGGGCTGTTTATTTTGTTGCTGGACAGAACAAGGGCCACTGGATACAGTATGATTAAGGCACTTTTAAGCAGTTGTAAGCAGGTTTGTGCTGGTTTGCATAGAGGTAAGCACTGCAAACTTCCGGTTACAGTTTCTTATACTCAGCTTCTAAATTGCTTAACCTGTGTAAGCATTGCTTACTCCCGTGCAAACAGGCTTAAACCTGCTTACTGCTGCTTAAAAGTGCTTTCTCTCGCTTACCCCTGCGCTAATTTCTTTAAACGAAAAGATAAAAGGGTTTATAGAAAAGTGGTGAAAAAGGGGCACAAAGAGGGAAAGACAGTATGGAAAATAGCTAGGGATGTGCAGGAGTGTGTAGGGAAGGTCCATAGCTGCCCATTTCTTCTACAGCAACAGCTGTGCATATACACTGACTTTGGAGGTAGATTTGGACACTCAAACCCCTGAGAGAGAGCTGAGGACAACATTAATATGTTATAATGCCAATTATACCAGATTACATGTGTCCAGTGGACATGTGTGCGAAATGGACAGCTATTTATGGGGCAATATATTTTTTTGGGAACAGATTGCCCTTTTTTTCAGGTGAGAGTGGAATGTTGGGGAGGGATAATAGGTATATTTTTGGAGGTAGGTTGGGTAGGTTAACAGACAAGACAAGCAAGACGTAGATAGGGGTGGTATGTGACACATGTGCGAGGTAAACACCTTGATGGGGAGGGGTGTTGGGAAATCAGAAGCCCATGTGCCCCCTAGTGGAAACAGTGCCACTTAGATTCCCACCTATGGGCAGTCACCACTGCACCTTCATGACCCCAAATTTGGCTGTGCTGGGGACTGAGTCAGAGATCCAGGCCGACCATCTAGTCGTGACACGCAGCCCTCGAGCTGGTGCAGGAGATCTTCAGACTGCTGATTGAGCTCTCTACCCACCACAACTCGGACTTGGCAATGGGTGACAGCTTCCTGTTTGCTCCCTCTCCCAGGGGAGTGAGCCCCATCCCTTGAGGCAGTTCCACCCAAAGGTTGTGCAGGACCAATATACGAGGATGTCCCAGGTTGGGCCTCAGACATGTTGGTGCCCAGTGCCATGGCCAGCTGAGGTGGGACAGATGGGTCCGCTGGGACCCGCATTCCCATACGTGCTATGGTGTTTATGGTGTATCAACATATGTGGGCTAATAATAGTCAACACATTCCAGGGTTAGGTGTAACACCATGCATAGATATTCCCATTACCCAGACACCAGATACGTAACAGTTGCATAGAAAACAGAACACATGTATATATGGGACCACAGTGGTAATAACAACAGTATGCAGGTACAATGATGGCACCATGCCACCAATGTTGGAGTATTTCACCATAGCACATACATGGAAACAGATTTAAATAATTATCAACCAATAGGACATATGTCCCAACAGAACAGTGAAGTCATCACATACCAGTTGAGGTGGTTATTTAGTTTATTGTTGTAGATATGGTGGGGGGAGAGAAAGATGTCAATTAACAACTAGTATATTCATGTAGTCAGTGCTGTTATCTGTACCTTACAAGTATTACTACACTACCCTATTGCCTTAGTTTGGACAGTGATATGGCTGCCATTATCTTTATACATAAACTGGTTTTACCTGCAGTATACACCTCTTACCTGATATACCTGTGGAGGAAATGTTTGTTAACACTAACTGTTAATACACATACTCCCAGATTCTAGGTTGATGCTGTGCACATACCTGTCCATCTCTTTCTGCACAGACTCTGGCCATGTCTTGACCACATGCAGGTGAACCGGGACATATCTAGACTATTGCCCTCGTCAACCTTTAATGACTTACAACACTCTTATACAGGCTTTCCTACACAGTTATGTTATATAGCACAGTGGGGGTGACAGTGTTCAGTGATACCTTATTATTCAGAGCAGCTGCAGCACTCAGAATTCCATACAATATTAGAGTAAACAGTACCAGTACAGGGTATCAAGCTTTTTATTTCTCGACAGTGTTCGTCTCCAATGTACCTGTGGAAGCAATGTTTTTTAGAACTACCTGAATGTTGCCACACAAAGTACCAGATTACACATTAGTATTATGCACATACATCTCACTCTGTTACAGTACACACTCTGGTCACAGCTTGACAACATGGGGGTGTAGATAGGACATACTTGGCTTATTACTCTCTTCTCAGTTTCGGGAGTTGCTAGAGTGATAGGTTTGTTCTCATAGATGTGTGACAATCAATTGTATTCCCTGTCTGCTGCCTAAACATCTGGGATCATCCGACTGACTTCCCAGGGGGACAGGGTGATAGGCAGCAGATATGGGCCCATATACTGGACATTCTGGTCTGACCTGTACATTTGTGGGGTATGATTCTGTATTCAGCCTACTTCCACTCCCAGGGTTCAGACCATGGCTGTGTCTGCTAAAACTAAAACACTGTCCATCACAGTTCTGTGTGCTGTATAAATATTGCTGTATATCTCCTATCTGCTTTCTGTCTTATAATTCTCCTGTGGTTTTTCATTCTGACCTTGCATTACAACACTCTTATACAGGATTTCCTAGAGAGTTATATTTTATTGGACAGTGTGGGTGACAGTGATGAGTAATACCTTATTATTCAGAGCAACTGCATCAGTCACAATGCCATACAATACCAAAGTAAACAGTACCAACGCAGGTTATCATTCTTTTATTTCTGGGAACAGTGTTCGTATCTGATAGACCTCTGGGACCAATATTTGTTAGCACTACCTGAATGTTGTCACACACAGTACCAGATTCCACATTACTATTATGCACATACATCTCACTCTTTTACTGTACACACTCTGTTCAAGCTTGACAACATGGGGGTGTAAATGGGACATACATGGCTTATTACTCTCATAAGATTTTGGGGAGTTGCTAGTGTGCCAGCTTTGTTCTCATAGATGTATGTCAATCAGTTGTATTTCCTGTTTGCTGCCTATACACCTGGGATCATCCCACTGATTTCCCATGGGGACAAAGTGACAGGCAGCAGATATGGGTCACTTTACTGGACATTTTGGACATAGTAGCATAGACTAGATCCAGGCCTGCTGAATATAGCTTTGTTTATATGCTTGTTGTTTGTTTGCTTGTTATTTCCCTGGAACGCTAATTCCACCTAATACGCGGCTTCTCAGCGCTTCTGTGGATCACTAGTGATATCTGCATTGCTTACTGTACTTATTTCCTTGTTTCACTTGAAAGAAAGTTACTGTTTGTCGTTTTTGCATTTAAATTACCTGTAACACATTGCACTTAAGTTACCTGGCACTTGCTCACTAAAGCAATTATATAAGTCAGCACTAAAAATTAAAAGCACTACACCCTCACTCCCCACTGGCCCTGGTTTTCAATTATTAAGGAATTCCCAATATTATTCTAGCATGTCCAAAGGTCAGTTGTCAATCTCCTCTCCAGTCCAGCTGGTGAATCTGGGAATCTTGAGGCAATGTTACAACTGCCTCATGTACAGACAACCCTCTCCTCTTCCCAACAAATTCCAACACATGTGAGAGATGCAACCATATAGCCAAACTGGAGGCTAAGTTCTCTCAACTCAGTACTGGCATAACCAGTCAGGAGGAGAAGGAAACCACACTCACTACAATTCCAGTCTCATATAGACCTACCACGACAGCAAACCAAACACATAATCACACAAAAACATACTCGGAGGCTCTAAATAAAGATCTGCCGAAGCAGCAGAGACCTCCAAAGCAGACACCCAAGCAGCCGCTACCCCAGAACAAAACACGTGCAACACATATCTCACAAAGCCAGTGTGCCAAACAGTCACAGCCCTTAAGACTAAACAACACACCTGATACACTTATAATAGGTGACTCTATCATCAGGCACACTGACGTCCCGCTCACCAGGCTGAACAAGGAGAGGGTCACGGTGAGCAGCCTGTTGGGTGCTAGGATCCGCCACATAACACAAGCACTCAGGTCACTCCAAGGCAAGTACAAATATGACTCAGTCATTGCCCATGCTGGAGTGAATGACCTGAGACGTACCTCCCTGGACTACATGAAAAGAGACATAAAGGAGCTCTCTGAGCATGTAGCCCAGGCCGGTATGACCCTGACCTTGAGTAGCATCTTACCCTCACCAAGAATGATGCCACAATATGAAGACAAGATGATCAATTTCAACAATTGGCTTAAGTACTGGTGTCATTCAAAGGGGATCCAATGCCTGTCAGCTTGGGATGATATGCTCGACAAGCCACGATGCTTCGCTAGGGACGGCTTGCACCTGTCACCCTGGGCTTTGATATTGGCAAAGGCTCTTGCTACCCCATAGTGCCTTTTTAGGCAAGGCTCAAAAGACAAACCCACCTCCATAGGTATCACAAGGGATAAGAAACTAAGAGTAATGCTACTCAACGCCAGAAGTCTAAACCTCAAGATGCACGCACTTTTCGAAACTCTCCTTAGCATGGAGAACATCGATATCTGTGCAGTAACAGAAACCTGGTTCAGGGCTCGAGCACCCCAGCACTACCAGGTTATACCTCATACCATGCTTTTCGGCCCCAAAACTTGGACTGAACCACAAAAGGAGGGAGTATCGATATTCATCAAAGATACCCACACCTCCAGGTTGGTGGCAAAGCAAGCAGCAGAGACTATCCATGTGCAACTAACAATGGGTAAAACTGCCTTCCAGTTTATAGCCTGCTACAGACCACCCTCCCAAACCCAGGAACCCCACTCGGCCTTCCTGAGAACACTGGAAAATATGAAGGTCTCTCCAAACACCATTATATTGGGTGACTTCAACTACCCAAACATAGACTGGGAGCATTACTCTAGTTCCAACACCCTAGCCCAAAGGTTCCTAGAATTTATAAACTCAAATGCTATGGAACAACTTGTTACCACTCCCACAAGAGGGGAAAACATACTGGACCTGATCATCACCAACATGGGGACACTATGCTCCAGACCAGAAGTGTATCCCTCACTGGTAAGATCAGACCATAAACTAATCTCACTGGATATTCACATCCCGACCCCACCCCCTGCCCAGAAAACCACAGTGAAAAACTTCTCTAAAGCAAATTTTACACTCCTCAAAACTGAGGTGGAATCCTTCAAAGCCCCCGGGCCTGTGGAAAATACGGACCAGACAGCAGAATCCTTTATAAACGCACTCTATGAACACCTTCAGGAATGCATGGATCATGCGATCCCAAAGAAAACCAAGACCCAATCCTCCAAATGCAGACATCCTGTCTGGTGGACCCTAGCCATAAACAAACTATACAATAGAAAGAAGAAGCTACTAAATGATAAAGCAAAATCCCAAAAAGGGAAGGCATCACTGATCAGTATTAGCAAAAAACTACAGGCACACATAAAATTGTCTAAGGCCAGCTTCGAGAAAAAATTGCACAGGACACTAAGGATAATCACAAGGCTTTCTTTAGTTATGTTAGGAACCTGGGTGGTAATTCCCAGATATGCTCAGAATTAGTCCAAAATGACAAAAAATACACCGAACCCACAGACATTGCCAACATCCTAGCTGACAGGTTCAGCGCAAACTTCTCCCCCTCCCACCAAAGGGCAAATATCTATCCCAACAGAGTGCTGCACCCCTGACATCTCAGATGCTCAGGTAAGAGCCCTCTCCAAAGCAAAAACACAGCATCAATGGGACCAGATGGTGTCCTGGGCTGCATCCTAAATGAACTCAAAGAAGAGCTAAACCCAAACATAAAACTACTGTTCAATCTCAGCCTTACTACAGGATATGTGCCCAAAGAGTGGCGTACAGCAACAGTGGTCTCTCTCCATAAAGGTGGTGCCTCAACGGATCCTGGAAACTATCGACCCATAAGCCTGACTAGCTTGGTCTGCAAAGCTATGGAAAGGATCATCATGGACCTCATAAATAAAGATATTGGGGACCTACAAACACTGGATCCTACCCAGTTCGGCTTTGTTAAGGGCAGATCCTGCCTCTTAAACCTGGTTGATTTCTTTGAAACAGTCACCAAGGCCATTGACAAGGGAAGGTGGTCCACACAGCCTACCTGGACCTCGCCAAAAGCCTTCGATACAATACCCCACTCGGGCATTATAGATAAGCTCACCAGCTTAAATATAAACCCCTATGTCACTAGATGGATTGCAAACTGGCTCAAGGACAGAACCCACATGGTTAGAATTGCTGGAGCCATGTCAGACTCCAAACCAGTTACAAGTGGTGTCCCTCAAGGCTCAGTCCTGGGACCTCTCTTGTTCGGTATATATTTCTAGGAGGTACAGGCCAACACGGAAGGACTGTGGCTGACCAAGTTGCAGATGACTGCAAACTGGGCCATAATCGACTCTCCAGCCGACACAAGCATCCTCCAAAAGGGCCTCATAGAAACAGACAACTGGTGCCAGAGCCATGGCCTCAAGTTAAATGCCAAAAAGTGTATAGTCATCCCCTTTGGCAAAAACAAAGTGCCCACAAATTACCACATAGGTGGAAATCCATTAAGTACAGAAGAAGTAATTAGGGACCTGGGGACCCAAGTTGATAGCAATCTCCCATTTGACAACCACGTGGCCAAAGTGGTTAGAAAAACATTTTATATAGCCCACCTAATCATAAAGGGATTCACATCTAGATCAGGGGAGGTCATCGTGCATCTTTACTCATCCCTCATCAGGCCCATAATTGAGTACAATGCCCCTTTTGGGATGTACCTTACCAGACACCTGCAGCAACTGGAAAGACCCCAAAAGCACCTCACCAAGAGGATCAAAGGGCTCAAACAGATGCCATATGCTGCCCGGTTAAAGAAACTCCAGCTCTACTCAGTGGCATACCACCTGTTCAGAGGCGATCTGTGCCTGACGTATAAAGCCATGTCCAACCCGGAATTAATGGACATGCTGCACCTCAGAAAATCCAAATCCCATCGAGCTACGTGCTCGAGAGACTTGAACCTCAGCACTGAAATAAATAGGACATGCTGGAGGGACAGATTCATAACCCAGAGGCTCCCTTCACTCTGGAATAAAATCCCAGTCCAGGTTAGGCAGAGTCCCTCATTGACTCTCTTCAAGAGGAATCTTGATGAGTGGATGGGAGATCGTAGGATTTCCCCGGGTATCACTTCTGTGTCACTGTTAGATAGAGGAACAGTATACTAACCTCGAAAAAGGGCATAGCAAAATAAATTTAAAATGGGTGGCGAAAGCCAAACACATTCTGGCTAGGCTTATAAATGCCCTAGGGCAGATAGCCTAGTATGAACCTATGAACCTATGAACCTATATCTGAACAGTTGTGGGGTATTATTCTGTATGCAGACTACTACCACAGCCAGGATTCGAACTGTGGCTGTGTGTGCTAAAATACAACAGTTTATGTCTCAATTGTGTGTGCTATCTGGATTTTGTTGCCTGCCTTTTCACTGTTTTCTGTCTATGTGTCTCTCAGTTGTACTAAATGACCTCTGGGGATCACACCAGTCATATACAGACATTCCTACACATTTTATTTATGTTGCACAGTGTGAGTAACAGTGCTTAATACAACAGTACTATTAAGAGATTGCAAATCTACATTGCCATATGATACCAGAGTATACACATGCAGTCCAGCAGTTAGACCTTTACTGTCAGGCTATTATGCTTTTATTTACATACAACATATATGAGACTCTTCCTGCCATATTCCCCGGTGTATGCTGTACTTGCCTTAAACAATATAGGTTTTATACTGGCAATTACCTTACTATTGCTTTTAGATTTATTTCCTATGACAGTAAATGCAAGAGTATTACTGACCTGCCTCACATTACAACCTCTCCAGGTGATAGCCATGCTGGTTCACGGCCCACTCACTTGCTGCTGTGAAGGACATAAGAGGAATATTTAGCCATACCTATCCATAATATACATGAGCTGGCAATTTACACATGTAGTGGAGTGATACTTACACACAGCTGGGACAGCCCCTGCTGTCCTTGCCTCTTGGATCCACTGCTCTAAAAAGTCCCCCTTACACCACTTCAGGTCGGCATAGTGATGCCTGACCTGCTCACCAGTTTGGGGTATGCCAGTGGCACTGGTGAGGTCACAGGCGAGACGGTCCCAGGCTTCCACCTTATATTGGGAACCCTTGTAATGGCCCTACAGTCTCTGCTCATGGTCTTTGACAAGGAGTCGTGCCATGACTCTGAATTCCTGGATGCCCCAGTGCTGCACCCATAAGTGCACTCCCTCTCCCCTTTCTGCCATGGTGCCAGCAAGAGGAAGCTAAAACCAGTTATGAGATGTATTCCCACCTGTTGGGTTTAAGTAAGGCCAAATTCCCACACTTTGGCGTGATTGGCCGGTTTTGAAAAGGCTAAGCTATGGGCAAACCTGCTTACCTACGGTTGGCATTGTTTAAAGGGATATACCACTGGGCACATTGAGTTAGCTACCCTAAACATTGCCTACCTCCTAAGCTGGCCTGTGCAATGCTTAGCATTGCTTAAATTTGATTTTGCATTATATTTGCTTTTTGGCATTGATTTATTATTCATTACATCTTATATATATGTTTGTTATCCATGATTCATATGTACATACACTGTATGGGGTCCTTGTGTTTAGTAGGGGACTTCAGCATTCTATTACATTTACAACTCACATCTGGGCATACTTCAGTACTCCAGTTCACATATTTCTGTTATGTAGTGGGTTATAGAACATTTGACTGTATAGTGATTCATTTCACATGTTCATCTTGATTTTACTATAGTGAGGATTTGTTTGGTGATGCCTCATTCTTATGTACTGCTGTGATGGCTTGGTGGTTAACTACTGTAACTATAGTGTATAGGGTCCTGGGTTCAAGACCTGCAAGGCTGTTTATTTTGTTGCTGGGCAGAACAAGGGCTGTTAGATACAGAGTGACTAAGGCACTTTTAAGCAGTTGTAAGTGGGTTTGCGTGGGTATGCGCGAGGGTAAGAAATACTAACCTCTGGTTAAATATGCTTACAGAGAGTTAACTTCAATATTGCTTAACCTGTGTGTGCATTGCTTACCCCCACGCAAATGGGCTTAAACCCACTTACTAGTGCTTACATATGTTTACTACTGCCTAACAGTGCTTACGCTTGCTTACTAGTGCTTAGTCTCGCTTACAACTGCACTGATTTAGACAGTAATGTCTAATGGCTCTTGAGGAGGTGGGGGATTTGGAAGCTGTATGGTGTTATCATTCATTACACATTTTACCTTGCGGTAGTGCTGTCGCCTCACAGCAAGACGTTGTCCCATTCGATTCTCAGCTAGAGCGTCTTCTGTGTGGAGGCATGCGTGAATGGGCATGCCTTCATTGAAGGTTGTGCGTCAGGGCTGGTAATTCGGCACGTAAAAATCCACTACCAAACATATAAGCTCAAGGAGTCACACACACCTTCCATTTGTATCCATGATTCCTGTGTACATATATTGTATGGGGCACATGTGATTATCTGTGGACATTGCAACATTATGACACTGACACCTCACATCTGCATTTAATGCAATAATCCAGTTCACAAATATATGTTATTTAGTAGGTTATGCAACTAAAATATTGGTCATAACATGTTTTGACATGGAAAATGGAATGTGCTGTAGTGGGACTCGAACCGGGAATGCCAGCTAGTAAGGCGAATGCTCTGCCAACTACATTATTGCTATACTGCTTCATTTGCATATATCTTCCTTGTTATCCTCTTTAGCAATTTAAGTTGCATTAACCATAGCTAAGTGATGGGGAAACCCACTCACCTACAGTTAGCTTTAATCAGATTCATAAAAAGAAAAATGGTATGTTTATTTTCTTAGGTTCATAGGTTCATACTAGGCTATCTGCCCTAGGGCATTTATAAGCATAGCCAGAGTGTGTTTGGCTTTCGCCCCCCATTTTAAATGAATTTTGCTATGCCCTTTTTCGAGGTTAGTATACTGTGCCTCTGTCTAACAGTGACACAGAAGTGATACCCGGTGTAAACCTACTATCTCCCATCCACTCATCAAGATTCCTCTTGAAGAGAATCAATGCGGGACTCTGCCTAACCTGGACTGGGATTTTATTCCAGAGTGAAGGGAGCCTCTGGATTATGAATCTGTCCCTCCAGCATGTCCTATTTATTTCAGTGCTGAGGTTCAAGTCTCTCGAGTGCGTAGCTCAATGGGATTTGAATTTTCTGAGGTGCAGCATGTCCATTAATTCCGGGTTGGACATGGCTTTATACGTCAGGCACAGATCGCCTCTGAGCAGGCGGTATGCCACTGAGTAGAGCTGGAGTTTCTTTAACCGGGCAGCATATGGTATCTGTTTGAGCCCTTTGATCCTCTTGGTGAGGTACTTTTGGGGTCTTTCCAGTTGCTGCAGGTGTCTGGTAAGGTACATCCCAAAAGGGGCATTGTACTCAATTATGGGCCTGATGAGGGATGAGTAAAGAGGCACAATGACCTCCCCTGATCTAGATGCGAATCCCTTCATGATTAGGTGGGCTATATAAAATGTTTTTCTAACCACTTTGGCCACATGGTTGTCAAATGAGAGATTGCTATCAACTTGGGTCCCCAGGTCCCTAATTACTTCTTCCATACTTAGTGGATTACCACCTATGTGGTAATTTGTGGGCACTTTGTTTTTGCCAAAGGGGATGACTATACACTTTTTGGTGTTTAGCTTGAGGCCATGGCTCTGGCACCAGTTGTCTGTTTCTATGAGGCCCTTTTGTAGGATGCTTGTGTCAGCTGGAGAGTCGATTATGGCACCCAGTTTGCAGTCATCTGCGAACTTGGTCAGCCACAGTCCTTCCGTGTTAGCCTGTACCTCCGAGAAATATATACTGAACAAGAGAGGTCCCAGGATTGAGCCTTGTGGGATGCCACTTGTAACTGGTTTGGAGTCTGACATTGCTCCAGCAATTCTAACCATGTGGGTTCTGTCCTTGAGCCAGTTTGCAACCCATCTAGTGACATAGGGGTTTATATTTAAGCTGGTGAGGTTATCTATAATGCCCGAGTGGGGTATTGTATCGAAGGCTTTTGCAAGGTCCAGGTAGGCTGTGTGGACCACCTTCCCCTCGTCAATGGCCTTGGTGACTGTTTCAAAGAAATCGACCAGGTTTAAGAGGCAGGATCTGTCCTTAACAAAGCCAAACTGGGTAGGATCCAGTGTCTGTAGGTCCCCAATATCTTTATTTATGAGGTCAATGATGATCCTTTCCATAGCTTTGCAGACCAAGCTGGTCAAGCTTATAGGGGGATAGTTTCCAGGATCCGTTGAGGCACCACCTTTGTGGAGAGGGACCACTGTTGCTGTACACCACTCTTTGGGTACATATCCTGTAGTAAGCCTGAGATTGAACAGTAGTTTTATGTTTGGGTTTAGTTCTTCTTGGAGTTCATGTAGGACGCAGCCTGGGATACCGTCTGGTCCCATTGATGCTGTGTTTTTTGCTTTGGAGAGGGCGGCTCTTACCTGAGCATCTGAGATGTCAGGGGGGCAGCACTCAGCTGGGATAGATATTTGCCCTTTTGGTGGGGAAGGGGGGGAGAAGTTTGCACTGAACCTGTCAGCTAGGATGTTGGCAATGTCTGTGGGTTCAGTGTATTTTTTGTCATTTTGGACTAATTCTGAGCATATCTGGGAATTCCCACCCAGGTTCCTAACATATCTAAAGAAAGCCTTGTGATTATCCTTAGTGTCCTGTGCAATTTTTCTCTCGAAGCTGGCCTTAGACGATTTTATGAGTGCCCGTAGTTTTTTGCTAATACTGATCAGAGATGCCTTTCCTTTTTGGGATTTTGCTCTATCATGTAGTAGCTTCCTCCTTCTGTTGTATAGTTTGTTTATGGCAGGGGTCCACCAGACAGGACGCCTAACTTTGGAGGACTGGGTCTTGGTTTTATTTGGGATTGCATGATCCATGCATTCCTGAAGGTGTTCAAAGAATGCATTTATAAAGGATTCTGTGGTCTGGGCCGTATTTTCCACAGGCCCGGGGGCTTTGAAGGATTCCACCTCGGTTTTGAGGAGTGTGAAATTTGCTTTAGAGAAGTTTTTCACTGTGGTTTTCTGGGCAGGGGCTGGGGTCAGAATGTGAATATCTAGTGAGATTAGTTTATGGTCTGATCTTACCAGTGAGGGATACACTTCTGGTCTGGAGCATAGAGTCCCCATGTTGGTGATGATCAGGTCCAGTACATTTTCCCCTCTTGTGGGAGTGGCAACAAGTTGTTCCATAGCATTTGAATTTATAAATTCTAGGAACCTTTGGGCTAGGGTGTTGGAGCTAGAGTAATGCTCCCAGTCTATGTTGGGGTAGTTGAAGTCACCCAATATAATGGTGTTTGGAGAGACCTTCATATTTTCCAGTGTTCTCAGGAAGGCTGAGTGGGGTTCCTGGGTTTGGGAGGGTGGTCTGTAGCAGGCTTTTAACTGGAAGGCAGTTTAACCCACTGTTAGTTGCACATGGATAGTCTCTGATGCTTTGTGCTGTGCCACCAACCTGGAGGTGTGGGTATCTTTGACGAATATTGATACTCCCCCCTCCTTTTGTGGTTCGGTCCAAGTTTTGGGGCCGAAAAACATGGTATGAGGTACAACCTGGTAGTGTTGGGGTGCTCTTGGGAGCCTTGAACCAGGTTTCTGTTACTGCACAGATATCGATGTTCTCCATGCTAAGGAGAGTTTTGAGTGCGTGCATCTTGAGGTTTAGACTTCTGGCGTTGAGTAGCATTACTCTTAGTTTCTTATCCCTTGTGATACCTATGGAGGTGGGTTTGTCTTTTGAGCCTTGCCTAAAAAAGGCACTATGGGGGTGGCAAGAGCCTTTGCCAATATCCAAAAGCCCAGGGGTGACAGGTGCAAGCCGTCCCTAGTGAAGCATTGTGGCTTGTCGAGCATGTCATCCCAGGCAGACAGGCATTGGATCCCCTTTGAATGACACCAATACTTAAGCCAATTGTTGAAATTGATCATCTTGTCTTCATATTATGGCATCATTCTTGGTGAGGGTAAGATGCTACTCAAGGTCAGGGTCATACCGGCCTGGGCTACATGCTCAGAGAGCTCCTCTATGTCTCTTTTCATGTAGTCCAGGGTGGTACGTCTCAGGTCATTCACACCAGCATGGACAATGACTGAGTCATATTTGTACTTGCCTTGGAGTGACCTGAGTGCTTGTGTTATGTGGCGGATCCTAGCGCCCAACAGGCAGGTCACCGTGACCTTCTCCTTGTTCAGCCTGGTGAGCGGGACGTCAGTGTGCCTGACGATAGAGTCACCTATTACAAGTGTATCAGGTGTGTTGTTTAGCCTTAAAGGCTGTGACTGTTTGGCACACTGGCTTTGTGAGATATGTGTTGCACGTGTTTTGGTTTGGGGTAGCGGTTGCTTGGGTGTCTGCTTTGGAGGTCTCTGCTGCTTAGGCAGATTTTTATTTAGAGCCTCTGAGTATGTTTTTGTGTGTTTATGTGTTTGGTTTGCTGTCGTGGTAGGTCTATGTGAGTCTGGAATTGTAGTGAATGTGGTTTCCTTCTCCTCCTGACTGGTTACACCAGTACTGAGTTGAGAGAGCTTAGCCTTCAGTTTGGCTATATGGTTGCATCTCTCACATGTGTTGGAATTTGTTGGGAGGAGGAGAGGGTTGTCTGTGTAGATCAGGCAGTTGTAACATTGCCTCAAGATTCCCAAATTCACCAGCTGGACTGGAGAGGAGATCGACAACTGACCTTTGGACATGCTAGAATAGTATTGGGAATTCCTTTATAATTAAATAAAAGGGCCAATGGGTAACAAAGTACTCAAGGGGAGTTTGTGAGGGTGTAGTGCTTTTAATTTTTTAGTACTGACTTATATAATTGCTTTAGTGAGCAAGTGCCAGGTTTTAGAGTGGGAATAGGGTGTTTATTATGAGAACTAGATCAGTTCTAAGGAAAAAAGTGAAGAGCAGACTTTGTGGAGCTGAGAATGGTTTAAACCCAATTAAGCGGCGCTGCCAGATGCTGCGCTATGCGCAAAATCGCGAAGCGCGCTAAAGCAGGTTTTATACAGGGGGACTTGAAAGAGCTAGAAATTGGCCCAAACAGCCAATAGACTACCAGATTCTTGTGCTGGGAAGACCCCTCCAGGGATAGATAGGCTGCTCCAAGCTCCCCACTGCCACTGGTGAACAAAGAAGCATCCCTTTATCCAAGAAAGGAAATGGGCAACACAGGAACTTTCCAAAAGTCCAGAATACAGCAAAGCCTGTATTTGGACTACTCTAGGTCAGGAAAGATGGGAAACAAGGATACTTTTTCTTTTTTTGCAACAAACAGCAGGAAAATGCAATAAATATGTAACACAGGCTAGAGCACTTGAGTGTGTAGCCTCAACAGGTAAAAGCAACAAACAGGACAAACTTTAAAAGTGCAGGTGCAAAAACAACTTTAAACAGTTTAAAACAGTTCAAGAAGCAGAAATACTTGCAGTTTAGCTAGATCGGACAGTCGCCCAGGTAGTAGCAGGAAAACAAACACTTTTATCAGGTTAGCAGTCGCTCTTTTAGCCTCTCTGCTGCTAGCACCACTCTGCAGGACCACAAGGAGCTTGGCTGAGTAGTAACAAGCGCAAAAACTGCGCCAAAGTGGGTTTTATACAGGGGGACTTGAAAGAGCTAAAAATTGGCCCAAAATGGCCAATAGACTACCAGATTCTTGTGCTGGGAACACTCCTCCAGAGATAGATAGGCTGCTCCAAGCTCCCCACTGCCACTGGTGAACAAAGAAGCCTCCCTTTATCCAAGAAAGGAAATGGGCAACACACGAACTTTCCAAAAGTCCAGAATACAGCAAAGCCTGTATTTGGACTACTCTAGGTCAGGAAAGATGGGAAACAAGGATAATTTTTTTTTTTTGCAACAAACAGCAGGAAAATGCAATAAGTATGTAACACAGGCTAGCGCACTTGAGTGTGTAGCCTCAACAGGTAAAAGTAATAAACAGGACAAACTTTAAAAGTGCAGGTGCAAAAACAACTTTAAACAGTTTAAAACAGTTCAAGAACCAGAAATACTTGCAGTTTAGCTAGATCGGACAGTCGCCCAGGTAGTAGCAGGAAAACAAACACTTTTATCAGGTTAGCAGTCACTCTTTTAGCATCTCTGCTGCTAGCACCGCTCTGCAGGACCACAAGGAGCTTGGCTGAGTAGTAACAAGCGCAAAAAACGCGCCAAAGTGGGTTTTATACAGGGGGACTTGAAAGAGCTAAGAATTGGCCCAAAATGGCCAATAGACTACCAGATTATTGTGCTGGGAACACTCCTCCAGGGATAGATAGGTTGCCCCAAGCTCCCCACTGCCTCTGGTGAACAAAGAAGCCTCCCTTTATCCAAGAAAGGAAATGGGCTACACAGGAACTTTCCAAAAGTCCAGAAATCAGCAAAGCCTGTATTTGGACTACTCTATAGGTTCATAGGTTCATACTAGGCTATCTGCCCTGGGGCAATTATAAGCCTAGCCCGATTCTGTATGGCTTACGCCACCCCTTGATTTGAGTATACTGTGCCTTTTTTAAGGTTTAGTTTACTGTGCCTCTGTCTAATAGTGACACGGGAGTAATCCCTGGGACAAACCTACGATCCCCCATCCACTTATCGAGATTCTTCTTGAAGAGATTCAGTGAGGTGCTCTGCCTCACATGAACTGGTATTCTATTCCAGAGCGAAGGGAGCCTCTGGGTTATGAACCTGTCCCTCCAGCAAGTTCTATTTATTTCTGTGCTGAGGTTCAAGTCCCTCGAGCATGTGGCTCTAAGAGATTTAGATTTACTGAGGTGGAGCATGTCCATTAATTCTGGATTTGACATAGCTTTGTATGTCAGGCATAGATCGCCTCGAAGTAGGCGGTATGCAACTGAGTAGAGCTGGAGTTTTTTTAACCGAGCAGCATATGGCATCTGTTTGAGACCCTTGATCCTCTTGGTGAGATACTTTTGGGGTCTTTCTAATTGCTGCAGGTGTTGGGTAAGGTACATCCCAAATGGGGCATTGTATTCTATGATGGGCCTGATGAGGGATGAATAAAGGGGCACGATTACCTCTCTTGATCTAGATGTGAAACCCTTCCTTATGAGGTGGGCTATGTAGAAGGTCTTTCTAACCACTTTGGCAATGTGGTTTTCAAAGGAGAGATTGTTATCAACTTGGGTCCCCAGGTCCCTAATAACTTTCTCTGTACTTAATGGGTTTCCGCCTATGTGGTAATTTGTGGGCACATTGTTTTTTGCCAAAGGGTATGACTATACATTTTTTGGCATTTAGCTTTAAACCATGGTGCTGGCACCAGTTATCTGTCTCTGTGAGACCTTTTTGAAGGATGTTTGTGTCAGCTGGAGAGTTGATTATGGCACCCAGTTTGCAGTCGTCTGCGAACTTGGTGAGCCATAGTCCTCCCACGTTTGCCTGTACCTCGGAAAAGTATATACCGAACAAGACTGGTCCCAGGACAGAACCCTGTGGGATGCTACTTGTGACCGGTTTTGAGTCGGACATGGCTCCAGCAACTCTTACTCTGTGGGTTCTGTCTTTGAGCCAGTTTGCGACCCATCTTGTGACATTGGGGTTTATATTTAAGCTGGATAGCTTATCTATGATGCCCGAGTGGGGTATTGTGTCAAATGCCTTTGCAAGGCCCAGATAGGCTGTGTGGACTACCTTCCCTTCATCTATGGCTTTGGTGACTGTTTCAAAGAAGTCAACCAGGTTCAAAAGGCAGGATCTGCCCTTGACAAAGCCGAACTGGGTAGGATCTAGTGTCTGTCCCCAATGTCTTTGTTTATGAGCTCCATGATGATCCTCTCCATAGCCTTGCAGACTAAGCTAGTCAGGCTTATGGGGCGATAGTTTCCAGGGTCCGTAGAGGCTCCACCTTTGTGGAGTGGGACCACTGTTGCTGTACGCCATTCTGTGGGCACATATCCTGTAGTGAGTCTGAGATTGTATAGCTGTTTTATTTGAGGGATTAGTTCCTCTTAGAGTTCATGTAGGACGCAACCTGGGATGCCATCTGGTCCCATGGAAGCAGTGTTTTTTGCTTTGGAGAGGGCAGCCTTCACCTGAGCATCAGAGATGTTTGGAGGCAGCCCTCTGCCGGGATAGATAGTTGCTCTTTTGGGGGGGGGAGTTTGCACTGAACCTGTCTGCCAGGATATTGGCGATGTCTGTGGGTTCAGTGTATTTTTTGTCATTTAGAATCAACTCAGAACAAGTCTGGGAGTTGCATCCCAGGTTTCTAACATAACTGAAAAAAGCCTTATGATTGTCATTGGTGTCCTGTGCAATTTTTCTCTCGAAGCTGGCCTTGGAGGATTTTATGAGGGATCGTAATTTTTTGCTAGTACTGATCAGAGATGCCTTCCCTATTAGGGATTTTGCTCTATCATGTAGTAGCTTCCTCCTTCTATTGTACAGTTTATTTATGGCAGGGGTCCACCAGACTGGACGCCTGCCTTTGGATGATTGGGTCTTGGTTTTGTTTGGGATAGCATGATCCATGCATTCCTGGAGATGTCCATAGAATGCGTTTATAAAGGATTCTGCAGTTTGGGCCGTAGTTACCACTGGCCCTAGAGCCTTGAAGGATTCCACTTTGGGTTTGAGAAGTGAGAAGTTCGCTTTTGAGAAGTTTTTCACTGTGGTTTTCTGGGCTGGGGTTGGGGTCGGGATGTGGACATCCAGGGAAATTAATTTATGGTCTGATCTTACCAATGAGGGATATACTTCTGGTGTGGAGCATAGAGTCCCCATGTTGGTAATGATCAGGTCTAGTATGTTTTCCCCTCTTGTGGGAGTGGTGACTAGTTGTTCCATAGCATTTGAGTTTATAATTTCCAGGAACCTTTGGGCTAAGGTGCTGGGGCTTGAGTAGTTCTCCCAGTCAATGTTTGGGTAGTTGAAGTCACCCAATATAATGGTGTTCAGAGAGATCTTCATGTTCTCCAATGTTTTCAGGAAAGCAGAGTGGGATTACTGACTTTGAGTGGGTGGTCTGTAGGATGCTATAAACTGAAAAGCAGTCTTACCCACTGTTAGTTGCACATGGATGGTCTCTGATACTTCGTGCAATGCCACTAACCTGGAGGTGTGGATATCCTTGATAAATATGGAAACTCCCCCTCCTTTTGTGGTTCGGTCCGGGTTTTGGGGCCGAAAAGCATGATATGAGGTATAGCCTGGTAGTGCTGGGGTGCTCTATGGAGCCTTGAACCAGGTTTCTGTCACTGCACAGTTATCGATGTTCTCCATACTGAGGAGAGCTTACAGTGCGTGCATCTTGAGGTTAAGACTTCTGGCGTTTAGCAGCATTACCCTTAGTTTCTTGTTCCATGTGCTGTCTATGGGGGTGGGTTTGACTTTTGAGCCTTGCCTAAAAAAGGCACTATGGGGGTGGCAAGAGCCTTTGCCAATATCCGAAAGCCCAGTGGTGACAGGTGCAAGCCGTCCCTAGCAAAGCAACGTGGCTTGTCGAGCATGTCATCCCAGGCTGACAGACACTGGATCCCCTTTGAATGACACCAAAATTTTAGCCAGTTGTTAAAATCGATCATTTTGTCTTTGTACTGTGGCATCATTCTAGGTGAGGGTAAGATGCTGCTCAAGGTCAGGGTCATACCAGCATCTAGGTCAGGAAAGATGGGAAACAAGGATAATTTTTTTTTTTGCAACAAACAGCAGGAAAATGCAATAAATATGTAACACAGGCTAGCGCACTTGAGTGTGTAGCCTCAACAGGTAAAAGCAATAAACAGGACAAACTTTAAAAGTGCAGGTGCAACAACAACTTTAAACAGTTTAAAACAGTTCAAGAAGCAGAAATACTTGCAGTTTAGCTAGATCGGACAGTCGCCCAGGTAGTAGCAGGAAAACAAACACTTTTATCAGGTTAGCAGTCGCTCTTTTAGCCTCTCTGCTGCTAGCACCACTCTGCAGGACCACAAGGAGCTTGGCTGAGTAGTAACAAGCGGAAAAAATCCGCCAAAGTGGGTTTTATACAGGGGGACTTGAAAGAGCTAAAAATTGGCCCAAAATGGCCAATAGACTACCAGATTCTTGTGCTGGGAACACTCCTCCAGGGATAGATAGGCTGCTCAAGCTCCCCACTGCCACTGGTGAACAAAGAAGCCTCCCTTTATCCAAGAAAGGAAATGGGCAACACAGGAACTTTCCAAAAGTCCAGAATACAGCAAAGCCTGTATTTGGACTACTCTAGGTCAGGAAAGATGGGAAACAAGGATAATTTTTTTTTTTTTTTTTCTTTTTTTTGCAACAAACAGCAGGAAAGTGCAATAAATATGTAACACAGGCTAGCGCACTTGAGTGTGTAGCCTCAACAGGTAAATGCAACAAACAGGGCAAACTTAAAAGTGCAGGTGCAAAGACAACTTTAAACAGTTTAAAACAGTTCAAGAAGCAGAAATGCTTGCAGATTAGCTAGATCGGACAGTCGCCCAGGTAGTAGCTTTATCAGGTTAGCAGTCACTCTTTTAGCCTCTCTGCTGCTGGCACCACTCTGCAGGACCACGAGGAGCTTGGCTGAGTACTAACAAGTGCACAAACCGCGCCAAAGCGGGTTTTATACAGGGGGACTTGAAAGAGCTAGAAACTGGCCCAAAACGGCCAATAGACTACCAGATTCTTGTGCTGGGAACACTCCCCCAGGGATAGATAAGCTGCTCTAAGCTCCCTACTGCCACTGGTGAACAAAGAAGCCTCCCTTTATCAAAGAAAGGAAATGAGCAACACAGGAACTTTCCAAAAGTCCAGAATGCAGCAAAGCTTGTATTTGGACTACTCTAGGTCAGGAAAGATTTTTTTTCTTTTTTGCAACAGACAGCAGAAAAATGCAATAAATATGTAACACAGGTTAGCGCACTTGAGTGTGTAGCCTCAACAGGTAAATGCAACAAACAGGACAAACTTTAAATTACAAGGGCAAAAGCACGCTAAAGCTGGCTTTAAAGCAGGGGGTTAGAAAGAGATAGGAAATGGCCCAAAATGGCCAATAAGCTACAGGTCACTGGGCTGGAACCACTCCTCAAGGGACAGATAGGCTACTCAGAGCTCCCCACTCTCACTGGTGAACAAAGAAGCTTCCTCCTATCCAAATAAGGATATGGGCAACACAGGAACTATGACACAGCCCAGAGATCAGCAATACCTGATGACTGGACTATTCTAGTTCAGTAAAGGCGGGAAACAAGGATTTTTTTTTTTTTACAAAGTAGCAGAAATTAGGTACAGAAACACAGTAAATGCTGTAATTCGGCTAGCGCACTTGAGTGTGTAGCCTACCAGTTAAACTAAGCAAAAACAAACTTTAAAAGTGCAAAAAACTCAGAAATACAGGCAGGAATGCAATAAAACAACTTTGCAGAGCTTATTTAGTTAAAGAAACAGAGAAGTCTATATATACAGAAAAGCAGCTAAAACACACAAACACTTCAAATGCAGTGCAACCTAGAACACTTGAGTCATAGCAATATTAAGGCAATGAGCTAATGACACTAGACTGGGAGGAGTGTCACAGATCAGATTTACAGTAGGGGTGTGCAACTGCAAAGCCACCAAGTATAAAAGCAAGACACCAACTGGGAGGGACGGTGGGGACAATAGCCTACAGACAGCAGCACTAGATAAAGCACAAACAGATAAAGATTTGTAAAGATACAGAATGCTTTTAACTGCAGACAAATCAGTTACTTGTGCAGATTAGTTAATAGCAATAAAATACACTCGAAGACTGAAAAGCAGACAACAAAAGTGCTATATATTAATTGTTAAAAACAATAATCTGTATAAATAATCGAAAAAAAAACAGGATACTTATATATCTCAGCTAACAGCTGCGGTCAACAAGTTAACCACTTTGCTCAGTGTGTATAGACAGAAACCCTATCAAAGTTAGGGCTTAAATACCAGAAGAACAACTTTTTTTTTTACAAGAACACAAAAGAACCAGCCCCCACTCAGCAGACTATTAACACAATCTAGCAAAGTTAAAGAGAGGCTTCAGCTAGAAACAATAGCCTACAGACAGTAGCACTAAAGAAAGCACAAACAGATAAGATTTGTAAAGATACAGAATGCTTTTAACTGCAGACAAATCAGTTACATGTGCAGATTAGTTAATAGTAACAAAATACACTTGAAGACTAAAAAGCAGACAATAAAAGTGCTATATATTAATTGTTAAAATCAATAATCTGTATAAATAATCGAAAAAAAAATAGGATACTTATATATCTCAGCTAACAGCTGCGGTCAACAACTTATCCACTCTGCTCAGTGTGTATAGACAGAAACCCTATCAAAGTTAGGGCTTAAATACCAGACGAACAACTTTTTTTTTACAAGAACACAAAAGAACCAGCCCCCACTCAGCAGACTATTAACACAATCTAGTAAAGTTAAAGAGAGGCTTCAGCTAGAAAAAATAGCCAACAGACAGTAGCACTAGAAAAAGCACAAACAGATAAAGATTTGTAAACGTACAGAATGCTTTTAACTGCAGACAAATCAGTTACTTGTGCAGATTAGTTAATAGCAATAGAATACACTTGAAGACTAAAAAGCAGACAATAAAAGTGCTATATATTAATTGTTAAAAACAATAATCTGTATAAATAATCGAAAAAAAACAGGATACTTATATATCTCAGCTAACAACTGCGGTCAACAACTTATCCACTCTGCTCAGTGTGTATAGACTATTCTTGTCTATTCGTGTGACAATCTTGTATTTACTATTGCTGTTGTACATGTGGGGGGATGCTGCTGGGTGTATGCGGACACCTATGAGCGGTCTCTCTCATTCTTTTGGCCTTTCTGCTGTTTTTTTATTGCGGGGCATGTATATTCTGAAAGCTCTGCTCTCAGTCATGCCCCCTGCACTCTTACATGCTCCATGTAGGATTTGGAGCTCAGGCAGCATGCCTTCATTAATATGCATGGCACACTGCCATCCTGTTCCTAAATGGCCACTTCCATGCAGAACTAAGCTAGCCCTGCACAGAAGATTAGTAAGTCTGGGACACACACACACACACACACACACACACACACACACACACACACACACACACACACACACACACAGACACACACACACACACACACACACACGCCACACACACACACACACACACACACACACACACACACACACACACACACACACACACACACACACACACACAGACACACACACACACATATGGATCACCTTCAGAAGATCGAAAGCTCAATAGACCAAAAATCAAAATATCAAAAATGGTATTTGCCCTTTTTCCAGTGTTGTATGATAATGGAGTTGGTATATATAATAATCAGGGGGTGTGGAGAGCTATGAAGGGGTACAGGTATTTTGAGTTTTAGATATTTTGATTTTCCGTCTTTTGAACTTTCGATTTTCTTACATAGCCCCAAATATGTTCATATACGTCAGTGTGTGTGTGTGTGTGTGTGTGTGTGTGTGTGTGTGTGTGTGTGTGTGTGTGTGTTTGTGTGTGCATGTCTATCTATATCTCTCTCTCTCTCTCTCTCTCTATATATATATATATATATATATATATATATATATATACACACACACACACACACTTATCTAATATATATCTTTTCTAAGCACAATATATCAGTGAATTTTATCAGCAAGTCATTTTATCAATGATTCATTTTATTTAACATGTTTCAGAAAGGAAAAAAACATACCAAAAAGATTTTTTTCAGAGGGCAAGTTCCCCTGCACCTCCTTTGTAGGAACTGTTGCCACCAGATCCCTTTACTTAAATGTAATAACTTCCTGATTGCACAACTGTAGAGAAAGTTAAATATGGATAGCAATGATTCACTGAGTGTGGTGTTTCCATTCTTGTCCACTGTTGTGCAACTGTGAAGTTAGTATATTTATGTAAGGAGTCTGAGTGTGTGGGGGTGAGGGGAGGCAAGGCTCCCCACATGAGGGTACAGGGAAACAAGTTCCCCTGCGAAAGTATTTATTTTTGGTCTATTTTATCTTTTTGAAACATGTTAGATAAAATGAATCATAGATGAAACTAATTGTCAATAAAATGACTATGTTGTCTATATTTTGTGTTTAAATAAAATAGGTACTAGATAAATTTACATATACTCATACATACGTCAGTCGCCCTGCTAGACAGGGGTCCAGGGAAATAAATAGTGTGGGAAGAAATAGCCAGGGAATTGTTATGGCTAGGCTTGTATAGGCCCTAGGGCTGATAGCCTAGTACCAACCTATGAACCTATGAACCTATGAACCTATATACATATATATATATATATATATATATATATATATATATATATATATATATATATATATATATATGACATAGTGATCACCTCTACAAACAAATAATAACTTCCACTCACTCTCAAACCATAAGTTGTGACTAACCTGTGCAGCATTAGATACTGTTCACTCCCTTTCTCCTTATGTCAGGAAAGAAATGGAGGAAAATCTCAACTCCACAGAGGCCTATATCCCCAAATGTCCAACAGGCTGCCAAACTGTCTCCTCCATTTTTTCCTGGCCCATCCCCACAAACAACCAGTACCACAAATCCTGCAATAATAATACCATGTAAACATTAAAACAATCCAGACCTACTTTATTTAAATGCACCCCATCCTCTTAATAACACACAGGCTCCCTGTCATAAAGATTCCAGTGTTCTAAAATTATAATGCCACTAACAATCCTATAGTTGACAAAATGTCTGGTTGCCCATATTGCTGACATCTTAATTGCACCCCTCTATAACAGCTTAGGAATAATCACTGGTAAAACAGCTTTAGGAAACCTTTGCTATAATACAAGTAAATTTTGTACAATCCAATGCAATACACTTCTTTTAGGAATAACTATTAAATTATTTCCCTTAAATGTGCAATGAATACATATGGATCTAAACCTTTAAACTGTAATCCATCTACTATAGGCAACAAATGACAGCAGTATAAGCCTCTATCTCAGGTCTATATTACATCATCGAATGCTTAAAAAAGTGAAAGATGATTAATCGTGAAAGCTTACAATGTCAAAACCTCAGAACAGCGATTTTATTTCCAAGGAAAAAAAATCGCTGCTCCAAAAAAAAAAAAAACTTTAAAACATTACATAAAGTGGGGGGCTACTTAAATATACCAACTCCGAGATCGCACTTCAGTGCCAAAAACGGCAAAGTAACTGAAGCGGCTTAGTCAATTCTTTCCCAGGGAAAGAATTCACTTAAAAGATGCTTTGCTATTTTGCCTTTTTGTTCTTTTACATTCGATCAAGACGCATTCCACAGAATGTGTCTTTGATCACATAATAGGAACCCTCTAACTCCATGGCAAGATACCTCACAGGTGTTGGCATCAAGACCCAACAACAGACCACAAGTGTAACAGCCTCTGTCTTTACCACCCAGTATATCTAATAGTGCCATATTAGTAACATCTGTCTTCTCTCTGAAAGATAAACAACAAAAAGTGACATCACCATCAAATAAACTCATCTTAAGCTCTGAATGCATTAGAAATCCACCTGCCTTGTCTTTAAGTCATATCAATAGATCTCACTTCAATGGCTAAATCAGAAGCCTTGCCTTTCCTAAAAGTGTGTGATGAATATGTTCCTCACCAACTCATATACTACCCAAGGCTTTCTTAAGAATCTTAGCAAATTGTCTAGTGTCTACTGGCATACCATCCCTAAGCCTAAAAACTAACAATTACACACATCCCCAGTAATCAGCAACCATGCTAACCCCTCATACTGGACACACACATTTATTCTTATTATTAAATAGTACCTCATGTTCCCTCATCAGTCTTTTCTTCAGCTGAATTAAAACCACACCTTGAGTAATGCACCCATCTGACCACTTCAATTTACCTAACAGCTAGCTTAAATAAAATAATTCCTCATACAAAAAAACATGACAAAGTTGCCCACAAAACATAAAATTACTTTGTAGGAGAAACTAAATGCAATCCATTTGCCAACAATTTCAAAAACTGTTTAAGTATTGGAATCCTTTTAACCTGAGCTTATCTACTCAGTCTTTCCTATTCTTTCAACATCCTTAAAATCATGCAATGCTTCAACCAATCAACACAACCTGCAAATTTCACAGCCACTCTCAATGCAGCTAAATGCACTCTGTTCTAACTGCTTCAACAAACTGCTTCTGGTAAGCAACATATTTGACTACTAAATTAATTGACCTATCTTATGGAAGTAGTTAAAAAGAGACATCAAATACAACCAATGCAGAGCTATAGGCTTTCCTAGTAGAAGCCACACAAGAATGCTGCACCAGTCTCCTCGCTACAACCTACCACTTTTCCGTCCCTCTTCCGGAATCTCCATTGGTCTAAAACTCAATGCCAAAAAATGCATTTTAATCTCCTTTGGGAAGCTGTCAATGCAAGTTAATCACTCTGTTGATTAAACACACTTAAGATTTGACCCAGTAGTAAAGGATCTGGGAACATATGTAGACAGCAGTTCGGTCTTTGACCAACATGTAGCTAAGATAATACAAATAATAATTCTGTGTCACCCAACTTATAGGTAAGGGTATGACATTCAGGTCCAAGGAAGGGATAGAACCACTCTTCTTGGCCCTTATCAGACCTATCATTGAATACAATGCCCCCTTTGGCATGTATCCAGTCAATCACTTGCAACAGTTTGAACATTCACAAAGGTTTCCCACCAGGTGAATTTAGGGCATGAATACCCTGTCCTACACTGATCACCTAAAGGCTCTATTTCTGTATTCAGTCTCCTACAGGCTGCTGAAAGGGGAATCTTTGCCTGGCTTATTGGGCTTGCTCAGACCCATCCCTGATGCATATGTTGCACATGTGCAAAACAAACAACACCAGAAACACTAGATCCAGGGATCTGAATATCGATTGTGACATAAACAGAACATGCTGGAGAGACAGATATGTGTTCCAAAGGGTCCTGACAATATGGAATAGGCTCCCCATCCATGTAAAATAGAGTTTATTCCTTACCCTACTCAATCAAAACCTTGGCAATTTGATGGGACATCATAAATTTACCCCTGGTCTGGCCCCAATATCCCTTATGGACAGAGGCCATCAATAAGAAAAGTATTATCCTAGCTAACACGCCTTCTACAAATACTTCGCTACCTGCCTACTAAAATGCCCCTTCCCCATATGACACTTAGGACCCAAATGGTTTTAGGTGCATGGCTAGGCTTGTAAGGGCCCTAGTGGTTATTACCTAGTAAGAACCTATAAATCTATGAAACATAACTGACCTGTCAAACGTCTTGGCCAGGGCCTGTACAACTGCTGCATTGTCTGAAAGAAAACCTACTTTACTCTTATATAAGTCCTTTTCCCAAACCACTGATGATGCACAAATTGGAATGAGTTCTAAGAGTGTTATTTCTTTCATCAGCTTAGCTGTCTAGTGCTGTGGTCAAGGCAACATAAACAATGTTCATTTAAAGTATGATCCCATGCCTAAACTACCAGCTGAATCAGTGTAGAATTGCAAATTATTACGCAAAACTCAACCTTTCTGACACAGAGTAACTCCATTATGCTGATGCAAAAATTCATGCCAAATCAACCTATCCTTCTTAACAAAGTTACTGACCCTCACTTTGTCATCTTTATTTCCTACCAACCCCTTAGTGTGTCTGCTAACAACCTAGCAAATGTGGTACCTACCCCTACAGCTCAACAAGCAAAATTCAGCAAGCCAAGAACCTGCTTCATTCAGACGTTACTAATACCTAACCAATTCTCAATCTTACCCTTCAGTTGATCCAACTAGTCCTGTTGTAAATGACAGATCCTGACTCATCATCAACCAGTAAGTAAAAAAGTGTAAGAATGTTAGTGCTTCTCTAGTGCTGTAAGGGAATAAAGCCCTGATTACAGTTCAGTCAACCCAGATTTGATTAGTGGCTCAGGTAACTGACAGAGCAGCAGGAGCAAGATGGGCAAGCCCAAGCCAGGGAGATGGACAGATATGTGGGCATTACTACCTACTCACCAACAAGGGATGCCAGCAGCCTGGATCTGGTACTTACCAATACTGGGAACTACTGTAGCACCCCCATTGTAAGGTCTTCCCTTGTGAGATCTGACCATAAATCAATGTCATTTGAAGTTACTATCACATCTGACCCCCCCCCCATCCCCGTAGCACAAACTAAACTAAAAAAACTTCTCTAAAGCAGATTAGGATACAGCATGACATAAATTGATTCACTGCACCTCTTCCCTCAGATGGAATTGACAACTATGCCGAGTTCTACACAAATGCTTTATACAAACACCTGAACAACTGCATTGACTTGACCATACCCGATAGGACCAAAACAAGCTCCTCAAGGAAGAGTAAACCAGTCTGGTGAACAACTGCCATTAACAGGCTTTATAATAAGAGGAAGAATTTGCTGTCTAAGAGTAAGAGCAAGCGAGCCCCAAACTGGAAACATTCCCTCCTCAGCATAAACAAGCAAATAAGACTCCTTGTGAAGTCCTCCAAAGCTGACTATGAATCCAAATTAGCTTCCTCAAATAAGAACAACCACAAGGTTTTTTTAGTTACATCCATAACCTAAAAGGAAAGACTCAGATTTGTGCCAAACTTGTAGTTAATGATACCACATATAATGAACCTGTGAACATTGCTAACCTGTTAACCAACAGGTTCTATGAAAACATCACTCCCCTTTCCCCACCAGACTTACCCTAAGACATCTCTACCACCAGTCCTCTACCTTGTATCTCTAAAGAGCAGGTCATGAATGCCCTCTCTAAGGTCAAAAACAGAGCATCCATGGGACCTGATAACATCCCAGACTGCATCCTACATTGGCTCAAAGAAGAATTAGAATGCCATTGTGTACTATTTTCAGTCATAGTCTAACTGACTTCATCCCAGCTGAATGGAAAAAGGCCACCATTATCCCCTTGTACAAAGGTGGTGCTTCCACTGACCATGGGATCTATAGACCTATTAGCCTGACAAGCCTTATCAGCAAGGCCATGAAGCAAATCATCAGGAACCTTGTCAACAAAGACATTGGTAACCTGCAAACACTTGACACTACTCAATTTTAATTTGTCAAAGGGAGATCATGCCTGTTAAACCTGGTGGATATTTCAAGAGAGTCATCAAGGTCTTTGATGAGGGGAAATCTGTACATACAACCTACCTAGACTTAGCCAAGGCTTTTGGCACTATCACCCACTCAGGCAATATTGAAAAACTCACCCAGCTAGGTATTAACCCATATATCATTAGAGAGGTTGCTAACGGGGTCATTGATAGAACCCATATCATCAAAATAGGGGAATCCACTTACAACAGCTGACCTGTAACCAGTGGTGTTCCACAGGGATCAGTATGGGGACATCTACTGTTTGGAATCTATTTCTCTGAAGTGTAACCTAAAACTAAAGGTCTGTTGCTGACAAAGTTTGCTGATGATTGCAAACTGGGAGTAGTCATAGAATCTCCAAACAATGTCAACATCCTGCAAGAGTGGCTTACACAAACAAATGACTGGTGCCAAAGTCATGGCCTTAAACTCAATACAAAAAACGAAAATCCAAGCAGCAGAGGTATGCATTTGATTCAACATACCTCTGGTGTAGTGGATACATTAAGGTCTACTACAGCTAAACCTTACTTCTCTGAGAGCAGACCAAGGACTAGGAGAGTAGTGAATAATAAACTTAGAATGTCCTTACATTATACTAGGGACATAGCTAAGTATATAGATGTCATCAATTCTCATTGGAATATTTTAACAACTGATGAACATATTAAGACAATTGTGGGTGTGAGACCACAATTTTCTTTTAAGAATAAGAATTCACTTAAGAAAATATTATGTTATAACATATCTAAAAATCCAGTAGCTAGTGTCCCTGGAACTAAGCCTTGTGGCAGCTGTAATTATTGTACTTATGTTTGCACAGATATAGTTTTTAAACATCCAGATACAACCAAGAATTTTTATATTAAGGTCAGTGCAACATGCAATACTATGCATGTGGTATATCTTGCTATATGTACATTATGTAATAAATATTATGTAGGTAAAACTGATCGCTCATTAAAAGAAAGAATTAGAGAGCACCTATATAATATTAAAAAAAGAACCTTATTATTGCACTTGCTAAACATGTAGTGAATACAAATGAATTACATACTTTTAAATTTTTAGTTTTCGATAGGACATATGATAATGTGAGACGTGTGGATATTAGGTCCAGAACGGAAGAGTTGGAGGCTACTTGGATAGTCAGACTTAGGGTGAATCATGGTCATGGTCTTAATGACCACGTCCCTGTAAGACCTATATTACATAAGAGACCTTTACGCAAGTGATATGTACTATGTTTTTATATCTGTATTTTTAACTATGGTATTCATATATTTTAAATGTGCTGTTACTTTTAATTTTGAATTGCTTTTTGATCACATGATGTTTTGAATGGGTATATATAGGTGGTTTATGTCAGCAAATGTTAAACACCTGATGAAGCTGTATGTGAAAGCGCTAGTGTCATTAAAGCTGAGCCCAAAGACTACCTTCTCTGCCTTTTATTCTTTGGAACTACATACCTTCTGGAATTAGTGACTGTTTACACTGGAGCCATACCTTTGCTGCTTGGATTTTCATTTGGATTGTATTTTTTCAGCAGAGGTAAAAGCTGTTTGTTTAGTGACTTTGTTGTTTTTACTGCTCAATACAAAAAATGTATTATCATCCCTTTCAGTAAAAGTGAAATTCCTGGTAACTACCACATCAATAGCAACATCCCAAGTACGCACTTAGTTGTGAGAGACCTGGGCACCCAAGTTGACAGCAGCCTAACCTTTGATCACCATGTCTCCACAGTGGTAAGAAGGGCATTCTATATTGCTCACCTCATAGGTAAGGGCATTGACTCCAGAAAAAAAAGAAGTTATAATCTCCCTGTACTTTTCCCTCATCAGGCCAAGAATTGAGTACAATGTCCCTTTTGGTATGTACCTTTCCAAACTCCTGCAGCAATTGGAGAGACCACAAAGGTGCCTCACAAGGAAAATTCAAGGTCTTCAGCATCTGTCCTATGAGAATCACCTGAAATCACTGTAAATTTATTCTGTTTCATGCAGGCTACTCAGAGGCGATATCTGCCTAGCATATAAGGCAATCATTGACCCTGCTTTATTGGAAATGCTGCATATCCATAAGTCAAATGGCACATGGGTTACTCGCTCTAATGGCCTTAACTTGGTATGTGACATTAATAGAACCTGCTGGAGGGACAAATTTGACTCCCAGAGATTGCCATACATTTGTAACAGACTCCCACTTCATGTCAAACAGAGCACCTTACTGGACCTCTTCAAATGCAATCTGTACAATTGAAGGGGTAACCATAAATTCACCCCAGGGGTTCCACCTATGTCCCTCTTGAGCAGGGGTGATAGGTGCTGATCATGGAAATAAGGTCAAAATTTGGCTAGATTCATTAGCCTAGTAACATCTTATGATCCTATGATCCCTGGTTGAGGCTGGGGACATTGTAAATGGGGGGTGTAGCTCAAGATGGTTTGGATGGTGGGTATGGATAAGCTGCTGCAAAGGCAGGACAATATGCTGCTCATCTCCAGTGCATGCCTCCCATGAGCCTCAACAAAGAACTGCATAAGGTGGGAGAAACATTGAGTAGAGTACTAATATAAAAAAAAATCCAATGGATTACTGAAGTCCAACTTCCCCATGATGCCCTTAGGTACCACAATCAGCTCTACAGTAAGTGAAGTGAGTCCAGGCAGGCACAGAGATGTTGGTAAATCAACTGCTGAAGTGGTGTACTTGGTAGCAGTTCTGTGCTGAAGATGTAGGAGACAAAAAAGTAAGCAATTTATCTGGCACGTCATGCTTGTACTTATTTTAGTTACCCCCATCTCACCACAAAAAGCTAAAAAATTGCAATCTTACTTCTACACCATCTTTATGTTCACCTACCAGGAAGAAATCTTTCCAGGTAACCGACAAACCTCTAATCAAGATAAATCCCATATCCACTGCAGTGCTAAGCTAAACTTCTCAAAACTAGCACATATCACTGTACAACTCACAGGCACAGTTTTGCTGAACTAAAATTTTTCCTCCCAGACACATTCCTAGTTTTGGCCATTCCTGCCCTCTCACTGGGAGTAATAGAAAGGCTAACTCAAAATCAAGCTTAATTAATCAGGGATTCCTACAAAAGCGAATGGCTACCACTTCATTTGTCAATCAACCCATATTGGACTCTCGCTACCTTTTTGTCAATATGATCATTCACTAAGTCCCCTTTAAGAATGACAAATGGTGAATCAAATTAAACTTTCCTGGCATCATCTTTAGAAATAACCCCAAAGGTGAAATCCAAAAAGAGGAAACTAGTGTTTGATAAAGAAGGCAGCACCTGCCCTGTTTGAATCTCTGTATCCAGTAGCAGTTGAACTAATGATTCCTGCTGAACCGCCAACTGAAATTTCTTAGGTATACTCAAAGATCTCCCAATCCCTGATTAAACAGAAGATCCTTCATCACAGAACACTGTCAACAACTCATTAGTCACAACTTTTTCTTCTCTGTAGCGCACCCAGATGAATAAGGGGTGAACTGGCCAGTCCACTGGCCCCTTGAAATGGCTATTATCCTGTTGAAGGGCTGCCTCTATCTCTCCCACCTATAGCACCTCTCTACAGCTCTTGTGAAGGCAAGATTGGATGCCTGGCTGGCCAGTATTAGGCACTAATATGTGTACCCCTCCTACTAACCAAATTGATGTGTGTAAACATGAGTACATGCCAAGAGCAAAGGCCTGCATTATAAGCCCAACATGCACTGACCTTGGCCAGTGCACCTTCCTAGAAGTTAGACCTGACTTACTGATCAATGTTCCCAACCAGGTATCCATGTGCCTACATTCCCACTTTAATACCTTATCCAGTTCCTTCAACTTATTGAACCTCTCATCATATCAGAGCAAAGAATGAACTCCCTCAGTCACTGCACTAACCATATTGCCACAATGTATGTGAGTAGTGGAAGGGCTTGTACATGATCTTTTTACAATACTGCTGCCATCAGATATAGAAAACCCAGAACCCAAATTTCCCAGATACTGGCCATGAAGGTCTCTGCTTATTGGCTAGGCTTCCAATAGTCTTCAGCCTAAAAGCCTTGTGTTTACTTTTGATCCTATGAATGTGAAGGAGGGAGGGCACACTTTCTCTAGGCTGCCTATGCTGTTGTTAAGTCCTTTGACCCCTTCATCAGAATCCAGCAATTCAAAAACATCTACAAATGATCCCTGCCAAATCTTTGCCTTCACACTGCTGGTATGTGAAACATGGTATATGTGCCCCTTAATGGCCAGTCATCATGATTCCCCTGCTCAGCAACAATTTCATCACCTAAGAGTAGCTCAGCCCCAACTATTTGACGGGAATTCTCCAAAGCAAATTGAAGAAACTCATCTTCTGCCCCAAACTGCCCTTGTCCCTTGAAAGTTCTGCTCCCCTATCAACTGCTTGCCCATCCTGCTCTAAACAGTCACTGAGGTCTTGCCACTTGACAACTTCTGCAGCCTCATCCTGTCTTCAGCATCCATATCTTGCAGTAAATGAAACAAGGTCTCAAATTCCAGAGTTGATCACCCTCATTAGAACCTTAATATACCATCCCTAATATTACCTGCAGTAGACTGCGGCATCACTGACTGTCCCATAGTGTCCTCTGACTTGTAGTTTCCATGATATTTTGCCCCTGGGCTGTTGTGTCATTGTCTTTCCCCATGTTTCTCTGTCCTAGTTTTCCAAGGCCTCATGCCCTCCCAACCAGGGGCTTCTGCAGTCAATGTGCTGGTCACTGCCTTCCTCCTCTTCCAATCTTTGGACCGATTGAGCTGCTTGGGACCACCATCCTGTATCTGACAGGATGCCTGCTGGAAGAATTCTACTGCTTGGGCTGCAATGCCATTCCTTTCTTTCTTCCAGTCTCCAACCATAACCATACTGCAAAAGAAGAGACAAAACATTAATGCTCCTTCACAGTTCATGGTTCCTTTTTTCTGCTCAGTGGAATTTACTTAACCCTGCCCGCTGCCCAGTGTAACCCTGCTTCCCCATTCCACTGACTAACACTGGCCTATCTCTACCATAAGCCTCCCTCTCTGATCACAATACCCCCTCCTCACTGCCCACATATTCAAGAATCCAATTTGTACCTAGGAAGATTAAAATTAAATTACAAAATGTTACTCTTTCCTCATTAAACATTTACTTCCCCGGGGGGGGGTGGGTTGAGACAAAGTTCCACAGCAGGAATTGATTTACTCATTGCTGATTTAGACTTGATCTATTTCCCTTCATAGAAAACTAAACAAATAGTGCCTTCCAAACCAAATCCTGGAGGTGAACCCCCTTTCCATGTTTGGGGAACCAACTCAAAAAACCTCTGTGAAAAACCTCACCGGTTTAAAAACTCATGGCTTACAGGAACAAAACTATCAGTGTGCCTGTTGAAGCAACAATATCTCCAAAAGAATATAGTGGTGGAAAGATCCTTTCCAGTATCACATAACAGAAAGATGTTTAAAAATGAAAGTAGGACTCTCAAAACTGCTTTTTGTCTGAAGACATCTTTTTATTTGTAAATAGTTCTTTACAGGCAGATGAGTGCTGCTTGGATAGTGTGTTAAATCTTGAAAAATACTTATTTCAATTATTCAGAGAGGGGGCGCTCTTGAGATACATCTGGCCTCAGGGGTAGTGCCGTCAGTGGGGGTTAGATCACCACTGGGGAAGTGGTCAAGAACGCAGCCTTGCCAAACATGTTTTACCTGTTTCCAAAGATGTAACAGATACATTTAAACTGTATACAATGAAAGATAACAAATCTACCCCCAAAAAATCTTAAAAATAAGTGCAGCAGACTTTGATTGAAAAGCAAAATCAGGTCTGTTTTATGTTTTTTTTTAAACAAACCGTGTGCCTTAATCCACCACCTTCTACATTATTGCCTTGCCTAGGTATGCATACCCCCTACTAAGACATTACAGTCCTAACTTAAACCAGTATAAACTAATGAAACAAAGAGGAATAAAAATTGTTGGGTATGTTGACATATTAATAAATACAAAGACAGAAAGAGAGTCTAAACTTTCTGGACCCGATTCTGCAGTGTTTTCGTATACCTTCCTCAGATCTTCCTGTAATGTTTGGGTCTATATTCATGTGCTGATTCCTATAGCTGATAGTTCCAGTGTTAGATGTGTTCATCTAAATGGTTATATATTACTAAAGATCCAGCATTGATTTTGTGTATTCCAAGCAACATGGAGTTTGTTTGGCAGTTATTTAGCCAAATAAGAGATTTCCATATGCAAGCTGTTGGGGTTATATCTTTAATCTTTTTTCTTTTGTCTTTTTCTTTTTTTATAAAAAGTAATCCAAGTTTCAGAGAAAAATGATTATAAAAAATAATATAAATATATATATATATATATATATATATATATATGTATATATGTAAAGTAAGGAAATGAGTAGAGAATACCAACCATCATCAGTGATCTTCACAATGAATCAGAATTCCAAACATTAAACACTTCGATAAAAGTCCAAAACGTTTTTATTTGCAGCAATAGGAATGAGCTTTCACAGAGTGTAGTGCTAGCCAACTCACAGCTTCATCAGATAATACAATTGCAGAAGAAGTTGCTCACACTTAAATATACAAACTTTTATGGCGGGACTCATTAATCAATAAGCCGTTTGTTATTTATACCAATTGCATTTATACATTAATTAGCTTTCGATTCAAATTCAATTGCGCTGCTTAGAATTAAGATTAACAAGGCTTTCAGAACCAAAGTAAAAATATAAATAGTGAAAATGTGCATAAAAAGTTTTCTCTAGCATAACATTATCATGAGCATCGGCATCTCATTGGCTGTCAGAACTATATAGAATTGGGATACGTAAAAATGCTGAAATAATTAGAATTCACCCATATCATAGAGGCTAATGCATATCCCACCATCGGGTAGAACCAAAACCATGAAATCTCCAAAACATGTATCATCCCATAGAATAAATGATGGAAAATATTAAAAAATATATAAAGAAAGATATTCAATTAAATATGCACAAAATCCAAAAAGCACTTAATCTATTCATTGAAATCCGAATCTACCAAATCCTAAAGTCAAATGTATATAACAAGGAGCAGCAGTAAACAATCTTTCGCTAAGAATTCTAAATTTAGCAAAAGGAAACCTATGAGCATATACTTACTTCCATCTTGTCCCTGAAACCCCGATTTATAGCAGCACTGACCATTGTGATTAACAACCATACTATACCAAGAAACTCTGGAGAACCGTTATACTCAGCAGCAGATACAAAGTATTACCCAACTCCCCCGCCGGCAATAAAATGAAGGAAAGCCTGTAAACCAGATCCAGCGACCCATAACAAAATATTCAACACTAAAAATTACAAAGCCTGGTATCCAGGTCCTAATACCCGCATCTCAATCCCGAGGAACAACAAAACTGACCTTAGAAATAACTTACTAAACAACTATGACCCCTTATTTAAAGCCTTACAGACTACTAAAATTCGATAATACAAAACAATACCAGACATTTCCCTACTGATTTATAGACAGTAGCATGGGAAGAAGCCATATAACAACCAACATTTTATTTACTCATACCACAAACTAGTTAGCATATCAAAATGGTGCAAAAAATGTATGGATGTATACGTAGTCAACAAGTGATTAACCCATAAAACTTAATGTCTAGAAAGTATTTATAACTCTACATTAGATATACATCTCTCTACGAAGTCCAGGTTGTGCTAAACTGTAAGCTATAGAACAAAAATATAATTACTACATAACATTTATCTAAAATCCCACTAACTATATACATAAACAGTATTCCATCCCTAAATACCTAAAAACATTCTTGTAAAAATGTGTGTATTCATTTATAAAATGCAAGATATACAAAAAATAGAAAAATTTCCATTCAAATCAACAATTTCATATTTAACAGTTAATTTATATGTGAATTTAAAAATCTTTTTATTAAGAATCCCAAAAGATACATATTAAAAATTAAAAAAATAAAAATGGAATATTTTTATTCAACAAAGGATATCAAATTTTTCAACCCAATATATGAATAATTGTCCAAATGTTACTTTCTTCATCCCCACTAGGGGGTTTTTGGAAAAAATTTTTAACCCTATAATTTCCACTTCAATCTGGCCTCAGGGGTAGTGCCGTCAGTGGGGGTTAGATCACCACTGGGGAAGTGGTCAAGAACGCAGCCTTGCCAAACATGTTTTACCTGTTTCCAAAGATGTAACAGATACATTTAAATTGTATACAATGAAAGATAACAAATCTACCCCCAAAAAAATCTTAAAAATAAGTGCAGCAGACTTTGACTGAAAAGCAAAATCAGGTCAGTTTTTTGTTTTTTTTAAACAAACCTTGTGCCTTAATCCACCACCTTCCACACTATTGCCTTGCCTAGGTATGCATACCCCCTTCCAAGAAATTACAGTCCTAGCTTAAACCAGTATAAACTAATAAAACAAAGAGGAATACAAATTGTTGGGTATGTTGACATATTAATAAATACAAAGACAGAAAGAGAGTCTCAACTTTCTGGACCCGATTCTGCAGTGTTTTTGTATACCTTCCTCAGATCTTCCTGTAATGTTTGGGTCTATATTCATGTGCTGATTCCTATAGCTGATAGTTCCAGTGTTAGATGTGTTCATCTAAATGGTTATATAATACTAAAGTTCCAGCATTGATTGTGTGTATTACGAGCAACATGGAGTTTGTTTGGCAGTTATTTAGCCAAATAAGAGATTTCCATATGCAAGCTGTTGGGGTTATATCTTTAATCTTTTTTCTTTTGTCTTTTTCTTTTTTATAAAAAGTAATCCAAGTTTCAGAGAAAAATGATTATAAAAAAATAATATATATATATATATATATATATATATATATATATATATATATAAAAAACCAGAACATTAAAAATGTGAGATGACTTCACCAAAACCTTACTATTGTTAATCAATGGAGCACCGGCACTTTGTCTAAGGGAAATGAACCAATTGGCCACTAGGGTGGACTTTACCCTTTTCCCCAGTGTAGTGCAATCTCAGAGTTGGTATATTTAGCTTGTGGGGGGGGGGTGGAGGGTGCAGCCCCCCCACTATAATGGATTTAATTTGTGTCTGTTTTTTTTTTTTTTGTTCTTCCCTGGTGGCCAAGTGGTTCATTTCCCTTAGAAAAAAATATCTGTGCTCCATCGAATTGCAAAAATAAGATTTTGATGAAGTTGTCTTGAGTTTTAGTGGTTCAGGTAAATGTACATTTGATTAATTACAGACCTATATATATATATATATATATATATATATATATATATATATATATATATACATATATATATAGGTCATTCTCTCAAGTTCAGTAAAAACTGAGTGTTCAATATGCAGTTATTACAGAAAATGAGGTATTCAGGCCTGGTAGTTTTTTGCTCTCAGTCAAATCTGCCATTCTATTTCCATCTTCTTTAGTCTGTCATTTCTACTGCCATCCAGGTCTTCCTAGTGGATCCTGTCAAAGACATGAAAAGTGAAAATGCTGTGTCCAATGCTTTCATTAGTGTGCCTGGCAAAGGAGTTGGTAGGGGTGCCTTGACGTATATTGGTTCAGTGATGGTTATCTTGGTCTTTAGCTTATTGATTGTCTTTTCAACATAAAAAGCCAGGCAAAGCTTGCATTGTACTCTGTATGCAACTGTGTCAGAGTTGAAGTTACTGTAGCCTGTGCTCCGAAACTTTTTCTGGTTGTTGGGACAAAATAAACCCTCCAGGATGATCATGAATCTTCAATAGTTGCAGAAAGGTGGTCTGCATAGATAGGTCTCTCTCCTAAGTTGTAAGTCCTCTACAAGCACTCTTCTTTCTACATAGTACATTATACTATTGTTTTAACAGATGTCAAAGGCGAGATTTTGGGGGAGGATCTTATTCAAAGTCTTGTTCTCGCTAATAATACACCAGTTGTTCTCGATTGCTGTCTTGATGTCATTAAAGTCTAATGAGTAAGTGAGGGTGATGCTAGCCCTCCATCTGTCAGATATTAGTGAACTGGTGGCTGATTCATGCAGACTGATTTTGGCTCAGTGCTCTTACAGGTTTCATGTGCACATAAGGGTCTATATTAGATAAACAAACATTTGAAAGTTTGACTGTCATATGAGCGACACCATATGATCAAACTTTCAAAAGTTTGAAAATCTAATAAAACATATAAACTGCACAAAACACCTACCTGAACATTTTAAGCAGGGGGCAAGTTCCCCCTGCACCCACATGGGGGGGACTGCACCTCCCACCCCCCACTCTTTAAATATATCAATTCCGAGGTTACACTACAGTGCAGAAAAGGAAATCTTCCCATTCCGTGCTCTACGGAGATATCCATTACAATGTTCGAACATTCAAAAATTCGATCATATGCTGTCGACCATATGACACTCGGAATTTTGAATGTTCGAACAGTCAATATAGACCCCCACATAGGACTATGGAAATGAAGTCTAAAACCCAAATACCTATCATAAATTGCTGTTGTAGCAGTATCCCGTAAATACATGTTTTACTGGCATGAATCCAGTTACAGAGCTTCTCTCTTTCTTCTTCTTTTTTATTTTTTTTTATTTTCTGATTTGTAAGCATTCTTATTTAAATAGTGTTGCAGATATTTGTTTTGAACCTGCATATGCCAACTTCTGCCATCTCCAGGATAAACATCAGTCTAACCCAAAAAAGTTCTGGGCTGCATTCAAGAACCTTCTCCATCCTGGTAAATCTACTACCCCAACGCCCGACCAACTCTCTAACAAACATCCAGAGGAAGTTGCCAATACCTTTAACATTTTTTTCACTGAGACTATCCAATCCCTAGCCAATCATCTACCTACTTCCTCCCCACCCTTAACCCGACCTCATGACTCACCTCCTCTCACCTTTAAACTTCAAACAGTATCTACCTCCTATATTCGTACCCTATTAAAAAAAACTGAAACCGTCCACCCTTCCGGACGATCGTCTCCCAGCTGAATACTTACAATTAGCATCGGACGTCATTGCCTATCCCATATCAATATTGATTAACAGATCCTTATCTGAGGACACCATCCCCTCAATTTGGAAAATTTCTTACATCATCCCACTTCATAAGGGAGGCTCCTCCACGGAAACCTCCAACTATAGGCCTATCGCACTACTGTCTCCTATAGCTAAGATATTGGAACGGTGTGTTCACAAACAATTCCTTCACTACCTCTCCATCAATAATCTTCTCTCTATTACCCAGCACGGCTTTCGCCCCCATCACAGTACGACCAGTGCTCTCCTCTCCTTTATTGACTCAATTAATAGCAACCGCAACAAAAAACTTATATCCTCTGCTCTCTTTCTTGACTTATCAAAAGCTTTCGATATCGTCAACCACCAATTATTGCTCCACACCCTGCAAACCCTTCATCTTGACAAATCAGCACTAAACTGGTTTAAGGACTACCTCGCTGACCGGCAACAAGCAGTCCAATGGCTAAATAGTCTATCTCAACTGCTGCCCAACAACATTGGGGTCCCTCAGGGTTCCATACTTGGTCCCCTTCTTTTCTCTGTTTTTATAAATGATCTTTACTCTGTTATCCCCACAGCCACCTGCATTCAATATGCGGATGACTCTACCCTGATCTGCTCTGACCTTTCTCTCCAGAAACTCCAAGCAGCCACCCAACAATGTTTTGTCACAGTCGAAAAATGGTTCTCTGACCTGAAACTCATTTTAAACCCAACTAAAACCAAGTTACTTCTATTCTTCCCCTCGCCTACCACTCCTATTGCACAGGAACCCCAACCTGTGAATCATAGGACCTTCTTTGTTGAATCCTTTAATGGCACCATCATAGAGCCCGTCTCCCACACTAAACTATTAGGTATCACTATTGACCATAAGTTCAAATTTGACATGCACATTGCCCAAACCATTAAGTCAGTTAACAAAAAATTAGGCTCAATGTACAGAATCAGGAATTGTCTTACTCACGCAAAATTAACCATTGCCCTTCATCTCCCTCTCCACACTATTATATGCCTCCCCGATATTCTCCTTCCTCAATAAACGTGAGCTTAACAACCTCTCCACTTCCTACCATCATATTGCCAGATTCATTACAGGAATACCCTACCGTACCCACCATTAAGGCCAACCTTAAGAAACTTGACTGGCTAGAACTGCCCAATCTCCTCAAATTTAATCAACTCAGTGAAGCTTTCAAAATAATTAATCAACCCGATAAAACCCCAGCCCTGTCCAAAATCCTGACCCCCTACTCCAACTTAAGCTGCCTTCGATCTGCAAACAGTAATCAGGTAATGACTATCAAATCAAATAACATGGGAGGTGATGCTCTTTATGCTAACTCTATTGGAAAGCAATGGAACTCACTCCCAAACAGTCTTAGACTCATGACTTCCCTTAACCTATTCAAAAGTAATCTCCGAGAAATACTTAAGTCCCAATGGTTGTGCCCATGTCCAAACCCTGATTAAATCCTACATGTCCCATATCTCCTCTTCTCTCTTCTCCCTTTCAAGAGCTTATATTGTATTTTTTACTTCCTTAACTGCACACATGTCATGTGACCAATTCTACAAAAGTTATGTTCAAACTACTAGCATATATATATTGATGTCTCCTTGTTTCTGTTGTTTCATTAATGTCTTCTTTTATCGTATTGTATTGTTATTATTTTCCTAAATTTGGGAGCTTTTCTCCCCGGGCCTCTACTGAAAAAGGATATGTATCCAGTTGGACTAGCCCGGTCAACAAATGTAAAATAAATAAATAAATAAAATATGCACATAATATATGTGTGACATAATTCTGTCCTTATCTGTATATATATTTTATATGTTCATAAGTTCATAGGTCCATAGGTGTGTACTAGGCTAATGGCCCTGGACCCTTCAGAAGCCTAGCCCATAGGATTACCCTGGCATTGTGCATTAATATGTGCATATTAATATATATATCTATATATATCTATCTACATATATATATATATATATATATATATATATATATATATATATATGTGTGTGTGTGTGTGTGTGTATATATATATATATATATATATATATATATATATATATATATATATATATATATATATATATATATATATATATATATATATATATATATATATATATATATATATATATATATATATATATATATATATATATATATATATATATATATATATATATATATATATATATATAGATTTATATGCATTTTGCTACTTTTGTCAAATGGTGAGTTAGCTGACATTTGTATATTCAGCACAATTAGCACTTATTTCACTGTTGGTTTTTGGAGATTTTTACCTTTGCTGTGGAATTTTAATGAATGGTGGAATAAACTTTACTGTGCTTAGATTACACCCTTGTACTTGGAATAATTTTATGGTGTTTTGATTCACCAAGGTGAGCGGACTGTTACTTCCTGGGATTGTGTTTCTCAAGGTTTGTTCTTTTATTTACAGTCCTGGTGCTCGAGTACTTTGCAGAATTTTTGGGAATGGGAAATTTGCCATTTCCATAAGAATTTTGTGATCTTGAAATTAGAATATATAATTAGCAGAGAATGAGGGTGTGTGGGGGGACTAACCCCCTGAAAAAAATTATGTTTTCTTTTGCATTTTGTTGTAAAGTTTTTGCTTGCACAGAAAAATGTATTCAGAGCATACATAGTTGTGTGTCGACATACATATTGTAAATAATTTGGTGTCAACATTATACCAGTATTAGTGCTGTTCGACAAAGGTAAGAAGTTTTTATATGTATACATATATATATATATATATATATATATATATATATATATATATATATATATACATACATATATGTTATATAGGTTTACTAATACTTTCATGAAGTGCAGGGTGTCGAGTGACACATGCTCGAATCACTGTTTCCAAAACAGCAGTTACACCAACCAAAAATGATCGATTTCTAATGATCGAGTGATGTTTTACACTCGATCATTCCTGATTCGACATGCTGGAATATCGTGGCTCAGTGGGGAACAGGGAATTAGCCCATTTCCTAACTATAGTGTGATCTCAGAGTTGGTATATTTAATGTGCAGGGGATGGGGGTGGGGTGCAAGTGGGCAAAATATTAGCATTAACATGCCATTGACTGTAGAGTGTAATGGTACATTAAGGTGCATAGCATGGGTGACTGACATCACCTCCTGCTATGTCGAATACATCAAATGACAGTTGTCAATGTATTTCTTTTCACCTTGGTTTACTTTTCGGCATTCCGGATTCAGCATTTTCTGTCAACATCTCCCAGTGATTTCTCCTGTCTACCTGATGAATCTGGGCATCTTGGGGCAATGCAGCAATTGCCTCATGTACACAGACAACCCTCTCCTCCTACCACCCAACACTACAACCTGTGAGAGATGCACTTATATAGCCAAACTGGAAACAAAGCTCTCTTCACCCAAGACTGGACTAGACAGTCAAGAGGAGAAGGTAAACACTTGGACCGCACCACACTCATCACATAGTCCCTCAAAACCTACACCACCAAAAACACACATAGAAACACAAAACACACACCTACATTTGCAGAGGCTCTCAATAAAAACCTGCCCAAGCATCAGGGACATCCAAAGCATAAATGCAAGCAAACTCCACCCCCCAACACAACCCAAATGACACATAGCCCACAAACTCAGTGTGCCACTCAACCACAGCCCATAAGGCATAACAACGTACCCAACACTCTAGTCATAGGTGACTCTATAGTCAGGCACACTGATGTTCCACTCACTAGACTAAACAAGGAGAAAGTTACTGTCAGGTGCCGGGATCCGCCACATAACACATGCACTCAGGTCACTCCACAATAAGTACAAATATGACACTGTCATTGTCCATGTTGGTGTGAATGACCTGAGACGTACCTCCCTGGACTACATGAAAAGAGACATGGAGGAGCTCTCCGATCTTGTATCCCAGGCAGGTATGATGCTAACCCTGAGTAGCATCCTGCCATCACCCAGAATTATATCACAGTACAAGGACAAAATGATTGACTTCAACAATTGGCTAAGCTTCTGGTGTCATTCTAAGGGGATCCAGTATTTGTCTGCCTGGAACAACATGATTGACAGTCCACGATGCTTTGCCAGAGATGGCCTGCACCTGTCGCCCTTAGGATTCCGGATGCTGGCTAAGACTCTTGCAACCCCTATAGTGCCTTTTTTAGGCAAGGTTCAAATGACAAATTCACCACCATAACAGGTACAAGCAAGCAAAATCTGAGGGTAATGCTACTCAATGCTAAAAGTCTAAACCTCAAAATGCACTCACTCGAGGCACTCCTTAAAATGGAGAACATTGACATCTGTGCAGTGACAGAGACCTGGTTCAAAGCTCCAGAGAGCACCCCTGCATTTCCAGGCTTCAATTCATAACACACCATTCAGCCACCTAACCCAGAAAGAAGCACTAAAGGCGGAGGCGTGTCCATATTCATTAAGGATATCCACACCTCCAGGCTAGTTGCACAGCATAATGCATCCGAGATTATCCAAGTTCATCTAACTCTGGGCAAGACCACAATCCAAATTGTAACTTGCTACAGACCCCCCCACCATGCCCCAGGATTCACACTCCTCATTTCTTGATACAATGGAAAGTATGAGGGTACAACCCAACACCCTAATAATGGGCGATTTCAACTATCCCACCATTAACTGGGAAAACTACTCATGTACCAACTCTTTTGCTCAACGTTTTCTAGAATTCATAAATTCCAATGCCTTGGATCAACTTATTCACACCCCCACCAGGGGCAGCAATATCCTAGACCTGGTCATTACCAACATGGGAAACAGGTGTTCCACACCAGAGGTCAATTCCTCGTTGGTCAGATCCGACCACAAGCTAATCAGCCTAGACATCCATATCCCACCCTCAGCCCCAATTAGGGAAACCATCGTAAAAAACTTCTCAAAAGCCAACTTCACACTTCTTAAGACAGAAGTGGCAAACTTCATGACACCCATGCAGACGGACAATAGAGGTATGACTGCTGAATCCTACACAAATGCACTTTATAAGCACTTACACGAGTGTATGGATCATGCTATCCCTAATAGAACCAAGATGTTATCCTCTAAAAAAAGGAAGCCAATCTGGTGGACCTCTGCCATAAACAAACTCTACAACAGAAGAAAGAAACTGTTGGAAAAAAGAGTAAAATCCCATGACTGGAGGAACTCCCTGGTCAACCTCAGTAAGAAGCTGAGATCCCTCATAAAATCCTCCAAAGCTAGTTACGAAAACAAAATTGCCAATGACTTTAAAGTCAACCACAAAGCATTCTATAGCTATGTCAAGAATCTAAATGGGAACACTCAGATCTGCTCTGAGTCACAGCATAATGGCACTAAATATACAGAACCAACTGATATTGCCAACATCCCAGCAGATAGGTTCAGTGCTAACTTTACCCCCCTCTCACCCCCTAGAGGGCCCATCTCTATACCTGAAGAATACAAAGTTCCTATAATCAAAGCTGCACAGGTAAAAAACACACTCTCCAAAGCCAAGAACACAGCATCCATGGGACCTGACAATATCCCAGGCTGCGTTCTACACGAACTACAGAATGAACTGGCACCCTACCTAAGTACCATGTTCAATCATAGCCTCACCTCAGGCTTTGTACCCACTGAATGGTGCACCACGACAGTTATCCCACTCCACAAAGGGGGAGCCACGACGGACCCTGGGAACTACCGCCCCATTAGCCTGACGAGCCTGGTCTGCAAGGCCATGGAACGTATCATCATGGAACTCATAAACATAGACATTGGTAATCTCCAAACACTGGACCCTACACAGTTTGGATTTGTAAAAGGCAGATCATGTCTCCTAAACCTGATTGACTTCTTTGAAGCAGTCACCAAAGCCATAGATCAGGGTAAAATGGTTCACACAGCTTATCTAGATCTTGCCAAGGCTTTCGACACCACCCCCCACTCTGGAATTATAGATAAGCTCACTAAACTAGGTATAAATCCCTATGTCACAAGATGGGTTGCCAACTGGCTCACGGACAGAACCCACACTGTGAAAGTAGCGGATTCCAAATCCGACATCAGACCAGTGACAAGTGGAGTACCACAGGGTTCAGTCCTGGGTCCTCTCCTGTTTGGTATCTACGTCTCTGAAGTGCAGGCCAACACAGAAGGTCTTTGGCTAACAAAGTTTGCAGATGACTACAAACTAGGAGCCATAATCGAAACTCCAAATGATGTGGGCAAACTACAAAAGGGCCTCAATGAGACAGATACCTGGTGTCAAAGCCATGGCCTGAAGCTCAATGCCAAAAAGTGTATTGTCATCCCTTTGGTAAAAACTCTGTACCCATGAACTACCACATAGCTGGTAGTCTACTTAATGCAGAAAATGTGATAAGAGACCTTGGGACACAGGTGGACAGTAGTCTCTCCTTTGATAATCACATCGCCACAGTGGTCAGGAAATCCTTCTACGTGGCTCATCTCATCACAAAAGGATTCTCATCCAGAAAAAAAGAGGTCATTGTTCCCCTCTACTCATCACTCATTAGACCCATTATAGAGTACAACGCCCCTTTTGGTATGTACCTCACAAGACATCTACAACAACTGGAAAGACCACAGAAATACCTCACAAAGAGGATTACTGGCCTCAAACATATGCCCTATGCAGACCGTCTCAAAAAACTACAGCTTTACTCCATCGTATATCGCCTACTCAGCGGCGATCTCTGCCTAACATACAAAGCTATGTCAAACCCAGAGCTGTTGGACATGCTCCACTTAAAGAAATCCCAATCCCTCCGAGCTACACACTCTAGGGACCTTAACCTTGTCACCACAATAAACAGAACATGGTGGAGGGATAGATTCCTGTCCCAGAGACTTCCCATACTCTGGAACAGACTACCTATCTATGTCAAACAGAGCTCCTCATTAGCACTCTTCAAGAAAAATCTTGATGATTGGATGGAAAATGGGAAATTCACCCCGGGGATCACTTCTGTGGCTCTTCTCGACAGGGGCACAGGAAAATTATTTTCTTGGGTGGCGAAAGCCAGGGTACATTTTTTGGCTAGGCTTGTATGGGCCCTAGGGCCAATAGCCTAGTACCTACCTATGAACCTATGAACATTCTAAACGGTCAACCGAAGCAGATTCAGAATGCCAATAATAAACCGTTTTATATATATATATATATATAAATATAAATATAAATATATATATATATATATATATATATATATATATATATATATATATATATATATATTTATACATATATTTTATATATATATATATATATATATATATATATATATATATATCAACAGTCCTATGCTCACTCCTGTAACTTGCAACATTCCCTGCTACAGATGATGCATTAACATCTGTTGTTATATGCATACATCACTGCCACAAAGGATGTGACAAAGCATGTGCCATAGACCAACACTGGAAAGTTCCACACTGTTGCTAAACATGAGTCTGCAGCCTCTATCACAATTCTGATATAAGCCTCATGCCAGTTTTAGAGTCATTGAATGCCCATGAAAAACTGATGAAGTGATTCAAGCTGCTACTCACTTCACTTTTCACAAAGCCCATGCCAAGAAATCTAACAATCCCACTGCCCTTCCTATAAAAATACTAGCTCTCCCCTCTTTTAACTACAGCCCATGTGACTAATGACCACATCCTGCCTGCCTAGCAACACACAAAACGTATGCCCTTACTTCCCCTCCCAATTCTCCAAAACCCCTGCAACCTATCCTAACTTAGCTTAAATCCGGACAGGCATTCATGGACAAAAATGTCTAATCAAGGCAAACATTTTCTAAAATCTAATAGAGTCTCATCTTTGCCACAATTTACATCAATTCTCAGATAATCTAATATTGAAAAATAACATTTATTGCACTCACCATGTTTATATAAAGCACTAAGTCTGTTCTTAGTACAAATAATGCATAAACATGCTCAAAAATCCTTTTTAAAACAAAACAACACAACTAACTTTCAGTGAAATAATCATCTAAGCTTTTTTATTCTTTTGTTTAATGGAATTTCATGAGAACAAAACCAAACAGCCTATCTGCAATACATGCAAGTATAAAATGTGTATTGAATTTATGTACAATGAGGTGAATTCATTATTTAATTGTTGTTTTCTTATTTATACCTTTATATATTGATCATGCTGGGAGTAGAAAGTGATGTAATTAGATTACAAGTATATTTATTGTAAAGAGGATGAGTGCTGGCTTTATTTCGATGATGATCAGTTTAATTAAAAAAAGGAACATGCTCAAAAATTTCAGTACACTTGTGGTGGTTGAGTTGTTTTGTTTTCAAAGTTCTTTTGTTTTATACATGGCATTATGCTCATAATCCAGAAAAAGAAGTGAATTCCACTAAAGAACGCTCAGCAGAACAAAAACAATGTAAATATTGGAAGAGAGTTGCACCACAAGTATTAGTATTTCATCTGAGTATTCAATACTTGTGGTGCAACACTCTTCCAATATTTACAAATTTAAAACTTTAAGACTAACAAATTGCCAGTCACTGAAAATATTAGTGAAAGGTTTATTATACTAAAAAGTACAGTAGTGTAAGTTGAACTTACATTAACAGTAGCTCTTCGAATGATCACTGCTGCAGTAGTTTTAGCTATACGAGTCATATCCTGCCAGGGATAAAACAGCCATCCAGCTTCTAAAGCCTCAAGGCATCTTACATGTGCCCTAACTGTCAAGGAGCTTGAGCTGAGCTGACTAAAAGACAAGTTTGCATGCAAAGCCCTTCAGACTTTCCTGCCAGTAGACAGAGGGAGGCTGAGCACTGAAAGGACAGTGATAGGAATAAAAAAAATAAATTTACTCACCATCAGAGCTTGCACCTCAGATACCTTTCTTGCAGTGGTCAGAGCAATCAGTAAAACCATTTTCTGTATTAAGAACTGCAAGTCAGACAGATTAGCATGTTCAAATGCACAAGTGTTAGCTTCCCTAACACAAAAATTGTGATCCCAAGAAGGGGCCACTGGTTTACTTGGAGGGCTCTTATGCAAAACCCTGTTCATGATCATTTTGACATGAGAATGACTTGAAAGAGTAGGATCCATGAGGAGATATGCTAAAATGGCTGATAAATGAACCTCGATAGAGGAATCATAAAGGCCATAGGATATTAACTCACACAAATATTGTAAAACCAGAGAACAACTAGCTCTAAATAAGTGCTGGTTATATTGTTTGCACCAACTAGAAAACCACACCCATTTGGTAATATATAATTTTCTAGTAGCAGGATTTCTTGCCTCTAATAGTAACTGCTGTGAGTCCTCAGAAAACAGGTGCCTAAAAGGAATTAAGACCCTATCATCCAGGCAGTCAATCGAAGATGATTGATGTCAAGGTGTATCAGTCCAGGTGTAGCAAACATCCCTGTTTTGAGTTAGTAGATCCATTCTATGAGGAAGCTTGTGGTTATTGCCCCTGGCCATTTCCAAAAGAAGGAAGAACCATAGTTGCCTGGGCCAGAGGAAGTCACCACAATGATCTTGGGCAAGTCCTTCTGAATCTTCAGAAATGCTCTGGTATAACTGGAAGGGTAAAATGGCATACATGAACATTCCTGTCCAAAGAAAGGAAAATAAAAGAAATTCATCTTTTAGGCCTTCTTGTATGGATTCCTGGAATAGAATTTTGCCAATTGATTGTTTAGTGAGGAAGCAAAGAGGTCTACTTGAGGAATTTCCCAGAAATGGATTAAATTTTGGAAGACCCCCTGATCTAGTTTCCATTAGTGAGGGTCTGCCATGGACCTGCTCAGCTTGTCTGCCCCACAATTTTACTCTTCTGGGAAGTAGGATGCCTGTAGAGTTAGATTGTACTGTGAAGCTATAGCCCAAGCTAACATGGCTAGTCCGCAAAGGGGGTAAAGCCAGGTTCCCACTTGCTTGTTGATGAGGTCCCGAGGAAAAAAAGAGGGTTCAAGGAGTTGAGTGCACTGATCAAGGCAAGCATCTCCTTGTTATTTATGAGCCTGCATTTGTCCTCAATGTCCCGCACCCCCTGTACTTTTATCCCTACTGAAACTGCTCCTAGCTTGTGCAAGAGATCTCTCACCCAAGAGAGATTCCTGACATTTTGAAAAAGACTCTGCAAAGATAAGTAAGTTATCTAAATATAGAAAAATGTGGATACCCTTTAGCTTACAATGAGCTATAACTGGAGACAGATGCTTTGTAAATACACGGTGCAGTGGATAGTCCAAAGAGTAAGGCAGAGAACTGATAATGTGATCCAGACTCACAAAACCCTAAGAAAGATGTGAAGTGTGGATGAATAGGGATGTGATAATAAGCATCTTTTGAGTCTAACGTTACCAGGAAACTTGAATGAGGAAAAAGGGGTAGCAGGTTGTAGAGTGACATCATTTTGAATTTGGCCATTATCGCAAACAGGTTTAGGAAAGAAAGATCCAGAAGTGGTCTTCAGGCATTTTCTTTTATTGGCACTAGGAACATCCTTGAATAAATCCCCTTCCCGACCTGGGAAGGAGAAACTGGTTCTATCACTCCTTGGGACAGCATGTGCGGAAGAACAGGTGGAAACAAAAGAGCCTGACCTCGAGGCTTAAGAATAATAACTTTCCTGTCACTGGCATCTGTAACCCCGATGATGATTTTCAGAACCCACTTGTCTGAAACAATCTATTGGTATAAAAAAAAAACAATGGAGATTCAGACTTTCTGGAAGAGAAAAGTAGCCAGGGTTGGAGGTGGGGGGGGGGGGGGGGTCACAAGATCTCTTGAACAGTCATTCAGACTTGTTAGACTGTCCTTGGTTTGGGAAGGTGTGAGACTTCTTTTTGGGACCCCCTGTCACTTCTTAAACATCTGTATACCTGAATTCTATTCAGACTGTTTATTCTGTTTTTTGCCAAAACTGGATGAGGAGAAAGAAATTACTTGCACAATTTGGTAAAGGAGGACTGAAAAATCTAAATGATTCCATGGATCATCTTGCCCCTTTTGTCACACTTTTTGATCACCTCTGCAGTGTGGGGGGGGGGGCATACACTTTATCTGTGTCTAAGGGAGAATTCAAAATCTAATTTTGCATCACCTGGGAGGTTCTGAGAATTCAGCCAAGCAAACCTCCTTAAAGCAGTACCAGTGGCCATAACCCTGGAAGAATTATCAACAGAGTCAAATCGACACGATGTAAACAATGAGTAGTGATCTGTGCAATAGAACAAAATATGTTATTTAAAGCAGATTTTTCTTTACAAGAAGAAATTGTTGATAAAACATTCCGAATACTTTCACAATATGTCAAACAAACTTTAACATATGAGCCCGACAATTTAAAATTTGGAAATCAAAGTTGCAGAAGTATACACTTTTTTTCCATACCTATCAATAATTTCCCAGTCTTTATTACAAAGGGCAGGACTGGAATTAACTAAGTGCTTAGCAGCAGTGTAGTTAACTAAGGCTACATCTGTTGGGAATAGTTTGAGAATAGTGCATAAAATTTTAAAAGACTGAGTAACTTTATAAAACCCATCTTCCTTTTTAGGGAGAGCTATCAGAAAAATTACATGCTCTAAAGCAGACAGGAAAGAAGGAATGGGTGTAGATGCATAGGTTCATAGGAGGTTACTAGGCTAATAGCATTAGAGCCCTTACAAGCCTAGCCATATTTATCCTGAATTGCCCTAATTGTTGGTGGTTAGTTTAGTGAAGTTCACAGAGGTAAGGGTCTATGGTAATTAATACCGACTTCCTCTGTCTGGAGGAACATGGGCACCAGCCCAGGAGTGAATTTGCTGTCACTCATCCATTGATCTAGGTTGCGTTTGAAGAGGATCAGGAAGGGGGTCTGTTTCATGAGCACTGGAAGCTTGTTCCAGAGAAGTGGCAGTCTCTGGGAGATGTATGTATCTCTCCAGCATGACATGTTCATGTTAAGACCCCTGGAGCGAGTGACCCTCCTGCAATTTGATTTATGGATGTGTAGCATTTCCATCAGGGCTGGTTCAGAGACTGCCTTGTAAGCCAGGTACAGGTCACCCCTTAGCAACCTGTAGGAGACAGAATACAGTGACAGGACTTTCAGTCTTTCCATGTAACGCTTGCTTTGTATAGCAAATCATAGTATTTTCTGAGGGACTGAGACACCCTTTGTTCTCCAAATGAAAAGACTGGGGCATTCTAGTAATAGTATCAGAGAAGGAGAAATCCCCAGGGGGGAATCAGAAACTGAGCTCTCCATTGAGTCTTTATCAGAAATCAGAAGACAAAACCCTGAATTCATCCTTGCATCTTCCTCTTCAGACTCAAAATCTTGAATCCCTTCAGGAAAAGAGGCATCCCTCTTTCTTTTACTAGAAACAACTCTACAAGAAGGATCAATGGCCTGAATTAAACCCTGAGCCAGTCCCAGCAAACTACTCCTATCCCAAGAAATTTGAGGAGGAACAGATACATGCTTGGTTTTCTGTTTTTCTTTGACAGGAAAAATGGGGTCAACCATGTCACTAATGGCATCTGCTCTTTCTCAGAGATGGGCACAGCCTTCTGTCACAACAGGAAACCTTCCCTCTTCCATTTCCCAAGACCAAAAAAAGAGGGTCGCTTTTGCCCACTGAGTGGACTGTAACAGCCACAGAGGATGTGGCAAACCCTCAGTCCATAGTGGCTATAGCTGCTAAACCAGAGAGATCCAGGGTAAAAGATAAATGGTCTACGGTACAACAAATGGCCACAGGAGAGTGACCAACCTGTGGCTGAAGCAAATTGCTAGCCTTCTTTGGTGACAAAGGCTGTTTGCTTAACTTTTTCTTTTTGTGGCTGGAAGAAGGACTAACCATGGGACTGACAATCTGTTCTATAGTCAAGCCAAAAATTGTGCTTCTTTCCTGGGGGAGACAAGCATCTAATTCCAGTAACGCTACCAGTCCAATAAAGTTTCTTCTTTTGAAAGAAAAAATAAAAACAGTAAAAAGCACTTTCAAATATATGGGTAGCCCAGCAGTGGAAAATTAAACACAATTTCTCCACAGAAAATATGTTATCAGTTAGTTTACACTACTTTTAAATGACAGAAATATGAGTGCTTTGTTTAAAACTACATTACAGTCTCAAGACAGTGTGTTAAAACACAATGCTCCTAGCTTTAAAATAACTTTCCTGAAGGGGAAAGTAATAAAACATCAGTAAATATAAGAAAAGGGAAGATTTTTTTCTCCCCAAATGGTACATGTCTGCCCAGCAAAGGAAAGCACAAGATGACAATTGATCTTCAAAAGCCTCAGAGGAGTGTACTCTTCAGTGGCAGAAAAGCTCTAGAGGGCTTCACACTCAGACTTATCTTTTAATCTGCTCTGCTGGAGTTGTTTGACAGTTTGGAAGTGTGGAAGGCCACCTGAGGCTTTGGAATTTGGCCATCTGTTATATCCTTGATAGGTTATAACACATATAGATAAGGCTACTGCAGCAGTGATCAATATGAAAAAACATCTATTTAAATGTGTACCCACATTCATATCATGCATGCTTGTAAATTCTTAATCAGACAGAACACTCATATATAATCCTGAGCATATTGAGCAAAAAAAAAAGCAAAAAAAAAAAGGAATGACTATTGAAATAAACTGGAGTTTTTTTTCTTTAATAATTAGACTGTCTCTCTCTTTCTCTCTTGCTAGCCATGTTTAAATATTAGTGGTTATTTCAATTTCCTCTGGGGGTGGAATCTTTACTTAGCAATTTTCAGTAACATGCCTTATGAACAAATCTTTAAAACTCTTGTATCTTTTATTGGCATACTAATGTTTTTCACGTACTGTCTTCCTGATACAGTCATTCCCACTAGCCATTCCCTACATCATCATCATCCCCTTTTTCCCATTTACATGGGGTCGGGGTATCGTATTAACTGTCGCCAACTCTCTCGATTCAGTGCCACTCTCCTGCCTTCTTCAACACTCATGCCTGACTGTCGCAGATCTTCTTTCACACAATCCATTCACCTCTTTGCTGGACGCCCTCGTTTCCTCTTACCTTCTTCCTGTCTGTCCCAAATCTCCCTCACCAGATTGTCTTCTGCTTTTCTACGCATGTGCCCATACCATTGTAATCTGTTTTCATTGATCTTTTCTGCAATTGGAGCTACTTTGGCTTCTGCTCTTATGTCCTCATTTCTTCGCCTGTCCCGCAGTGTGCATCCTACCACCTTTCTCAGGCACTTCATTTCCATCACCTCTAGCTTCTTCAACTGTTCTGCCTTTACTGCCCAGGTTTCTGTACCATACGGTAGTACTGGTTGCACCGCTGTCTTGTACATCTTACTTTTCAGCTTCTTTGGCATTCTTCTGTCATATACTACACCTGATACTCTATGCCAGTTGGCTGCAGCCCCTCTGATTCTAGCTTTGACCTCTTCATTCAGACTACCCTTCTCCTCAACCACCCCTCCCAGATTCTTGAAGCTGTTTACCTGTTCCACTATCTTCCCATCTATCTCTATTCTCAGCTTCTTCTGATTTTCCCAATCTGCTGCCATTACCACTGTCTTATCTGTGCTTAGTTTCATCCCATGTGCCTTCAGATTTGCATTCCATTCTCCTATCCTTTGCTGAAGTTCTAGATCAGAGTCTGCCTGTACTGCCACATCGTCTGCATACAGCAGCTTTGTTGCTCTGACCCCTCCAACCTGTTTGCTGATGTAGTCCATTACCAGTATGAACAGCAGCGGGCTCAGAGCTGAACCCTGGTGTACATCCACTCCCACTGGGAACCCCTCAGTGAGGCCAAACACTGTTCGTACTTGAGTCACTGGGTCTTTGTACATAGCCTGTACTAATTCTACCAATGTTTCTGGGACTTCAAACCACTGCAGTACTGCCCAGATCAGCTTTCTTGGGACTTTGTCATATGCTTTCTCCAAGTCTAGGAAAGCCCAGTTTGACTCTCTCCTCTTCTCTAGTTTCTTCTCAAGTATCTGTCTCAATGCAAACATCGGGTCAATTGTGCTGCATCCTGATCTGAATTCGAACTGTTCATCTCCCATCTTACATTCTACTATTCTACGTATCCGTTTATCAATCACCCTCTCCAGAATTTTCATGCAATGTGGTAGGAGTTTGATGCCTCTGTACTGTCCACAGTTGTGGATGTCCCCTTTGTTCTTGTACACTGGCATGAGTATGCTTATTCTCCAGTCATCTGGAATACGCCTTTCTCTCCACACTGCAATTAGTACCCTCAGGAGCCATTTCTCCCCTAGCTCACCCAGCATCTTCATCATATCTGCTGTGACCTCATCTGAGCCTGCTGCTTTCCCTGACTTCATTTTCCTTAGTGCTGCTCTTACTTCTTCTAAGCTGGGCTCCTCTTCTACTCTCATTGTAGGCTGTTTCTGGGGCAGTACCGCTTCTGTGGGGTTTTCTTCATTCAGAAGCTGCTGGAAATATTCCTTCCATCTGCCTTTGATGTCCTATGGGCTGGTAAGCAGGTTGTCGCTGGAATCCCTTATGAAGGGTGTCTGGCTATCTTCTTTATCTTTCTGTCTTTGCCTTATAACCTGGTATAGTTTCTTTGTGCCCCTTACTGAATCACTTTCCAGAAGCTGATAGAGTGCCTCTGATGCCCTATTCTTTGCTATTGCAACTTCTTTCTTAGTTTCTTTGTTAGCCAACCAGTAGAGCCATTCTCTAATTACTATTAATAATATTTTTATTGATTGGCTGTCTACTATATATAACACCATGGGACATCCTATTGTCTTCTGTTGGTAGATTTATAATATGTAGGTGAACACTGCAGGTTTATATTTGCCAATTTCATGTGTATTAATCTATGATAGACCTGTTGTAATAACCCCTGTAGGTAAAGCCCTATCTTTAAACCAAAATACCATAATTAGTGCCATAAATACCGTAATTAATCTACCAAAAAATACAAGATGACACAGCATTGATTGGTGTCCTTGTTAATGATGTTTTTACCTTTTGCTTATGTATTGCACAGTCTGATGAAGTTTTTGAAGTTTCCTAAGCCAAGACATTTAATGCACTTCTGTTACTTGAATTATCTGCTTTGCAGAAACTGTGTGAATGAGAAATACTAAAATTGTTACTGTTATTAACAAGGATGAAGCATTTGTTAAGACAAACATGTTTGCTGCCGTATAATTTTAGTATTAAAGTTTTTAATAGTTTCATAGGTGTATACTAGGCTAATTGCAACTTATATGTGACCCACAAATTTGATTTATGTAGAGGATGATTTACTGACTGCCCCAGTCCAGCAGAGACATAGGCTTCAGACCAGGTGTGAATTTTCAATTACCTATCCATATAGGTTCATAGGGAAATAGGAGTCTAGCTACTCTTTCAGGGCATTTTAAACTAGGGCATTTTAAACTTAACCGATTTCTTTCAATTGTGAAAATCAAACCCAGTACCTTGTGTTTGTAAGATAAACACCATAACAATTATGTCAATCCCCATTTCTTTAAATTGTTCTTTTACTTTTTTTTTGTTGGTTATTCTTACCAAGTATGAACACGTTGCTGGTTTTCTACTACCTTTTCCTGTAGTGTTCCACATCACCATTGGCATCAAGGTAACATGACTTCCAATGAAAGCGGACACCTTAAATGACAAAAAGTCATACTGAAGCTGCCGAATATACTCTTTGCTGACAGGTTTGGAACATTGACACATATGTAAGCATGTAAAGAAAGTAAGCCTCACAAACATTAAGCTCCACCATAAGTAAATAGACAAATAACATTGTTACTTTCCTCCCCACAATAAATAAATGAATAAAAAATGAGATTAAGAAATTTAATAAATACTAGCTCGCAGAACTGGAGACTAAGTCCAGAGTTTGCAGTAGCAATCATAATATCAAATGAGTCCCTTGAAGTGTGTATGACATCAAAACAAAATAAAACAAAAATAAATAAATAAAAACAAGAAGGCTACATGCAGCCAAACTACTAATGCCACAATTACAGGACTGTGATACTAACCACAAAACTAACAAGCAATTCACAAACTCCCCTGCAACTATCGCTGATAACCCTTTGCAATATATGCTCTGTGGTGCCACTTTGTGTCATTATCTATGCTAATTATGATGTTCCAAAGCTGCCAGAATCTTTGCCTGTTTAAAAGTCCAGGAATTAAGACAGAAAACAAAAGGTACCACTGAAATTGTAAGACCAAGAGCTCCACATGAAAACTGACAAAAAATGACAAAAATATTTTATTGATATTGTTTCATATAGGTAATGTACTCATAACTGTGGCAAATCTTAATGTTCTGAGCTCAGGTTTTCAATATGCGATCCGTGGAACACTGCCACCTGCACTATGCAAGTATTTAAAGCATTGCTTACTTCTCCTTCTCCCACCTCTTTTTTTCCATCTTCTTTTTCCTAACAAACTTGCAACAAAACAATAAGAAAGAAAATAAATAAATAAATAACTATGCCAAAATATCATATTGCCATTGATTCATGATTCAACCAGAATGCATTTACCTTTGTAAAAGTTATTCTTTCATGCACATCTTATGCTAAGAAGAGTGCCTTAAAACTATTAAAATATCAGTCAATGAAAATATTAGTGAAAGGTTTGCTATCCTAAAACTATTTAAAAGCAAGCGAGCAAGCATTCATAGCATGCCCAATTAATTATACATTCTTAGTCAGCTAGAACACTTGGAAAAGAAAGCTTTATAAAAATAATGAAATCTAGCAGGTCAGTAATAAAGCATTAAGTCAGCACACATTTAGTTCTTCTGCCATTCTAATATCAGGTTGTTTAACCTAACATATCCCAATATTTCCCTTACATAGAGCCTATGACAATCAAATATATTAATGAAAGACTAAAAAAAGCAAGTAATGATGCAAATTATGATGATAGACGGTTATAAGGATGTGTGGTCAATTAACTCTGATATTTCAGAATGGAGTCCATCAGTCCATCATCGTTTGTTTAAAAAAATAAGGAGAAGGTAATCAGATTAGAATTCTTAGAATAATACTCCTTTTTACATGAAAGTCACGCAATCCAAAGCAAATTTTCCTTTGCTTAGACCAATATTGTCTGCATTATACAATTTTATAAAAGAGAGAGGAAGTGTGATGGGTTGCTCTTTCTGCTAAGTGAACTGCTTTCAGATTTAAAGTCTGTCTTAGGTAACAGCTACAAAAGGGGGTTATTTAGAGTCAGCCAAATATTGACTGGAAGAAAATGTAAAAGAGAGCTGCAACTTAAATTACAGCGGAATTACGCAAGGTCTCTCTCTGTATACTACTTGTATGCTTAGATGCAGAAATCTAAGGTTAGGCTGAGTGGCTGATAATTATACTGGTCAGGCATAGGTCTATTTGAAGATTTACTGATGATCCTACTAAGTGAGAAAATTCTAAGAGAGTTGATGACCTTGCCAGATTTGTGCCACACTGACAGGTCAAATGACGTAGGGAACCATAACTACAAAACTATGTGAATGCTTGACATTGCCGCTAGAAAAACATTTTAGACAATTTTTTCGATTTTTTTCCTTTGGCTTGAAATGTTAATAAAACATCAATAATAATTTTCTAAAATGTTAGGTCTTGCTAACAGCATGCAGTAAGCCTCAAAAAATGAATTAACCATGAGGGAAGGTATATAAAATGCACTATGAAAATAGCAACCAGTTTTATTTTTTTCTGTTACATTATTCAAATTCAGCAGTTTTAGTCTGCCTTACAGGCAATTGATTAGTTAGCTCAGTCTTTAAATTAAAATACCATTTGAAATCATGCTGGTGATGTAAAAGGCAAACAATGTCTTTTTTCTGTGCATGATACAATTTAAGGAATGCAGTTAGAAAATAGATGATTTTAAGGCTTTACCTCTATTAGACAAAGGAAAACAAGTGTAAGAGATGTGGCAAATGCATAAACTGAAAAATGCTGGCTTGTATGTATTAATTTGATATGTTTCTATGTCAGTCCATATGCAAGGATGATACAGATTTAAACTGTATTCCGTAGGTGGTAACTCTGGAATCGTGAAGGGGGTTTCATATCCATCCAGATACAACTGAGTAGTAGTATAAAGGTAAAAATTATCCATTCATCTTACATAGTTGTTTGAGTCTTGGAAAGAATAGTCATGGCTATGATGAATAATGATACAGGAAACCTTCAGAGATTGGATCCAACTCAATTTGGTTTCATCAAGAGCAGGTCATTCCTACTCAGTCTGGTGGACTTCTTTGAGAAGATCACAAAAGCAACAAATTATGGCACAATGGTGCATACTGCCTACCACAACCTGGCCACAGCATTCAACACAATAGCCCACTTAGGCATTGTAGACAACATTGTATAAACCTCTATATCACCCACTGGATAGCCAGCTGGCTCATGCGAAGGACCCACAAGTCAGGATAGGTGAGTCTACCTCCACAAAAAGCCCAGTCATTAGTGGAGTCACTGGAGCTTAATGCCGGGAATGTTCCTTTTTGTCATTTACTTCACTGATTTCAAGACCAACATGAAAGGCCTCTAGCTAACCAAATTATTGTAAATTAGGAGCAGTCATAGAATCTCCCAAACAGACAACTTCCTCCAAAAAGACCTGATGCAGACTAATAACTTATGCCAGAGTCATTCTGCAACTCAATGACAAAAAAACTGTCCACAGAGGTTACTCACAAAAAGAATATATGATGTAGACAATATGCCATTTGGAGATTGTTTCAAATGCTTATCCTTGTACTGTATCTCCCACATACTGCCAAGAGGTGACCTATGCCTGGCCTTCATGGTATCCTCTGATCCAGATGGTATGGATCTGTTGCACATCCATAAAAAATGTCATTGAAAACAATTGATCTAGGGACCTAAACCTTATCTAAAATATAATTAAGACATGTTAAAGAGACAAGTATGTGTCTCAGGGTGCACCCCTTTCCTGGATCAGGCTTCCCATCCATGTGAACCACCGTTCCTCCCTGCACTTATTCAAGCACATCTTGGATCAGTGGATGGTAAATTGCAAATTTAGCCCCAGTCTGCCACAAATATCCCTATTAGAAAGAGGAAGCTAGTAAATGCTCAGTCACCCGTATACAACCTATACGGCCAATAATATGAGCAATATTAACACCTGTGAAATACTTTTGGGAAGCATGGTTAGGCCTATAAAGGCCATTTAGGGTCATTAGCCTTGTAATTACCTATGAACCTGTTAACCTATAAGGCTTATGGGGCTTATGTCTTACTGTATTATACAACTTTGTACAACATAGCATCATTTTAAAGGGTATGCTATACAATGACACTGTAGGTGGAAGAACCAAAATAGCCACTTAGGATTACCTCAGTTTAATAATGAATAAAATAATTACTGTTATACTTCACATTTAACAAAAACAAACTAACATCACAATTCTTTTGAAGATAAAAAAAATTAAAGTGGAGGAATACGTCATAAAAAGTTACAAGAATAAGCACTTTAACCAACACAGCAATCTTCATTAAAGACAAGTAAAAACATTCTCTCTGTATAACCAAGCTAAAATTCACATACATCACGATAAGCCATATAATCAACATATTGTGAGTGATTACTTTTTTACATTTATTAAACTGTGTTCCTTTATAAAACACATTTTATTTCACAAACTCATTTTAAGTTGAACTGAGTTTTAATTTGTCATCGGAACTCTGTTTTCATTAAAGTGTTCATGTAAAAAATATACCACGTAAAAAAATAAATAAAATAAAAATAAAACTTGTACAGTTGATGACATAGACGCACTTCCTGAATTTCCTTTTTATTTGTCCTATGTAGAATGCTTCAGAGGTCAAACAAAGGGCAGAGTTGTATTAGGGGAAGCACAAAAATGTTAGGACAGTCTGCAACATGCCAACACATAGAATAAGAGGAACATCTATAAGTTCCCTTTTCACCGCTGTGCCTGTCAAGCTGTTCCAGTGGCACAGAAAGATAAAGCGCTTACTACAACCTGCACAATCTAGGTTTGCCCATCCCAGAAGGAGGTGGAATGTGGACGCCTCTTGATGACGATTCCTGGTAGAGGTCATAGACATTGCCAGAAGAGGTGTGGTTAGCAGATGTTGTTGGACCTGCTTGAGCTGCTACAACTGTGGGGTGATACACTGCACATCAACTTTGCACCCCCCCGACCATACCATACTACCCCAAACAGAGAGGGAAGAAATAGGGTAGTTTAAATAAGACCCTCCCTGGATGGAAGCTCAGATGTGCCAAGTCACATTGCCTTTAATCCTTGACTGGCCACAGCAATAACTGGAATAAGTCAATGGGGGTCACAGAGTGGCTGGAAGACTCAGGCTGGATAGGGCACGAGGGCCAGGCCTGTAACAATGATGAAAGAATGGGAGAGAAAAATGCAAAAAAGAAAAGTAGAAGTATAAATACCACTTTGGGTCTCGCCTGAAAAGAGGCTACTAGCCTAATGGAATGAAAGTGGTCAACAAAGAATGAATATTATAGTTGCCCATATTCAGTTTGTGTTCAGTTTCCAACGACCATTTAATATTCAATTCCATTCACCTATATTGTCATATGTACTAGAGACAGCATCACAAAGTACAATGAAATTCTTATTGTGCAAGTCCTCCAGCAATATATAAAAACTACGACAACTGACATGAAGAAATAATCTAAGACAACGTACAGACAATAATATAAATACCAGTATCAGTAAATATATATAACTGTGGAAAAGAGCACATTTATGCAAAATAAAGCTAATTTCCCTCCAACTGTGAACCGACCTACAATACTGGAGGGAAAAGTAGTATATAATTTTTATTTAACAATCTAATAGCTTTAGGTATAAAACTGCTGATTCATCACCCTTGGAGATCAGACGGAAGACTGTTGTATCACCCGCATATTTAAAAACACTAGTGTTATGTTGAGAAGCAACTCAATCATAAGTGAACAGGGTGTGCAGCATTGGACTCAGCATGCAGCCTTGTGGAGTTCCTGTATTTATTATTATTGTTTTAGAGATGTTATTTCCCAACCTGATATTTCTGCCCCCCTTTTTTTTATACTTCTGGGCTCCTCCCATTATCTCAAAAAATGTTTGAGTTTGCAAAACAATGTGGCAGTTATTAGTCAATGCTTTCTTAATAGCATTACTGTCAAGTACAATAAGAGTATGGTAGTATTCCAAGCCACAGTGTTCATTTTCTGTTCTTATTCCCCCCATATTAGATGCAATAGCTTTTTGCAATAATATTTTCTGAATAACTATGAGCAACAATTTGCTGATATAAACTAGTTATCAAAATTTCAGCATCTTTATTTTCACGAGTTAACTGTTTGATCCTAATAATGCGGCTATTTGCCAAATTTTCTTTAGCATGCATTATGTCCAGAATTGTTGTGACTGATAATCATTTGGAATTTTTTTGTCATTGTTCTTGCATACTTTATCTTTCAAACAATAGCCTTGTTAATGTCTACAAATTATATAAAATTAATAGTAGGCTTTCAGCTGCTGTCAAATGCTCTTGCCTCCCTCATAGTGCCTTTTTTAGGCTAGGTCTGGAAAGCAACATTACTGACGTGAAGTTAGCTAATCAGAACAAAATAAGGGTCATGCTTCTAAATGCTAGTAGCTTAAACCAAAAACTGCACTCCCTGGAAGCACTTCTGTCATTAAAAGATGTAGATGCCTGTGCAGTCACAGAAACCTGGATCAAGGCCTCAGAGAGTACCCAGGCTTTGCAAGGCTACAGTGCCTTCCACACCGTCAAACC
>NC_056729.1:1316879088-1316971588 GCF_019279795.1 Protopterus annectens
TGTCTGAGTACTGTCTTCTTTATATTTCTTTCTTTGCCTTGCAACTTGATAGAGTCTCTTTGGGCCATCTACTGAGTCACTTTCCGGAAGCAAGTGAAGTGCCTCTGATGTTTTGTTTTTCTCTATTGCATTTACTCTCTTAGCTTTTTGTTATCCAGCTGGTATACCTTCTTGGTCTGATCTGTCTTTTCTATCAACTTTTTTGCACTCCTTTTTTTTTTCTTTTGATGACTTCCTAGACTTCAGCATTCTACCACCAGTTTTCCTTATGTACCTTATTTCCATAACTGGCGTCTGTTCTTTTGTCCTCACACATGCTGTATTGAGACAAAGCCATTCTTCTTCAGCTCTATTTCCTCATCTTTCTGAGGTGCTAGAGCCATAAGTATATACTTAAACTCCTTTACTTTCTCTCCATTAAACTTTCAGGCCTTCAGCCTGCTATCTGTTGACCTTAGAGCCTTCTTTGATTACTGCTTGCAGCTGATTGAGGCATCCAGTCGTATATGAAGTGGGCAAACTGCTTTGCTGGAGATTACTTTATAATTGCTGATTCAGCCCAAGCCACCTTTCTTTACTAGGTGAAAATCTATCAGAGTTGTATGTTGGCCACGCTTGTATGCAATCTTATGACTGTCTGTCTTGCTGAACCTTGTGTTGGCTACCATCAAGCCATTTGACAGATATCTAGAATGTCTTCTCCTTCTTTATTTATGTTGCTTCACCCATGTAGACCCAGGCAAACTTGTCTGGCCTTGTGGACAACTCAGATTTCTTCAAAGAACTTACACAACATTTTGACAGTCAAGGTTGTGAATTTTTAAGGTTATTAATTAATAACTACAATATTACTATGACAACTATGAAAGAGGAACTGCTGTGTTTAGATACTTGCATTAAAGATGATACTGACTTTTTTTGATATAAGTATGACTTTGATCGTATCTTTAACAGCACTGAGGGTTCACTTATTAAGCTTAGATCCACTAAACTACAAAATTAGAACGGGATAGGAAGGACTATCTGAATGGAGCTGCATACACTCCTCCGCCCTTATCTATTATTCATGAGCAGCCAACCAATGCTATCAGGCAACCACCTACTAATTTACATGGTGACATACCTGAAATCATGAATAAGATCATGGCTGCTGTTACCCAGGAAACCGAATCAGATGACCATGGTGGGCCTATTAGATGTAGTGAATGTCTACAACAGCGTGAGGCGAACACCAACCACCCTAATAATTAGGATTTTCACAGAACTGTGCAGGGGAACAGACGACAAATGAACCGAAGCTCATGGAACCCTCAGAAATTCAAAAAGAACAAGAAATGACGGAGATAGAAGCCAGTTCCAGTTTAGGACGTGATACTGTGTATGGCGGACATCTACGGATCCACTTGAATTCAGGTGGTGATTTTCGTATCTACAACTACACGGACTTTAACCCACCTTGTGAACTAGTGGACTTGTTAGCAAAAGGTCTGTCTTTTGTACCTGGGAAATGTGCTGATTTGGCGAGAACACTGCTTGATCTGAAAACTTTCACACATAAGCTGAATCTAACATTCCTTTTGGGTCAAAATAGTTGCAGTGTTAATTAATGATTTAAGTGTTTCTTGTGTGTATAGACCTCCCCTGAACAACACTATATTACTGTTTGAAAAATGTTGTGAACTGGACATTAGAGACTTGTTATGTAAGAGACCCAAAAAAAAAACATATATACCTAATACGTCTATTGATGATAGGAATGTTTTTGAATTATTGAAATCACAGAAAATTTGTGTTTTGAAACCTGATAAGGGTGGAGGGTTAATTTTCATGAATAAACTTGATTATACTAATAAAATGTTGGAAATATTGCATACTGACACCTATGTTAACATTTCTTTGAATGAATTTAATGGTGCCTGTCAGCAGATTAGGTCTTTAATTAATGACCTATTTATAGATAACCATATTGACATAGAGACATTGAATTACCTTAATATCTTGACACTCCTGACACCAGTGATTTTTGGGTTACCTAAGATCCACAAGGCTTTGCATGACACTCCTTTCCGACCCATAGTGGATGGTAGGAATTGTATAACCTATGGATGTGCTAAACATGTGGACAAAAAAACTAAAGAAATTCCTGGATGGTGAATCCCAAATTTGTAGGGATTCATGGGATTTTCTGAAATCTTTAAATGCATCAAAGTTTCAGGGTAATCTTAATTTTTTGACCATTGATGTCAAGGATCTCTATACATGGATTCTGCGTGACCTTGGCATCAGCTGGGTCAGAGAATTCTTGTCCCTAAAAGGAGCTGTAGGTACTGAAGTTGACCTTATTGAATATTTGCTGGAAATTGTTCTGTTTAACAATATGTTGATCTTTAATGGAGAACATTTTTTACAACAGACATGTGTTGCTATGGGTTCCCCCTGTGGGGGTACCTTTGTTAATTGTGTAATGGCATTCTAGGAATGTGAATATTTATTTAAGAACCCCACATATAAGAACAGAGTTTACTGGTACACTAGATTTTTGGATGATATTTTTATCATCTTTCGGGGTGACCTAACTGATGCAGTTAAGTTTGTCAATACCATTTCTGGGTTTATGTCATTCCTTAACTTTACATTTGAATTTATGGTTGAGACCATTTCCTACCTGGATGTAGAATTGTCTAAGGACTTGAGCAATGAAAGATATGTAGCTAAGATATTACGTATACTCATGTACTCCAAAACACTACTACACTTTAACAAATCTGACACATTTTATCAGAAGAAAGCTGTTATTAAAGGTCAACTAGTGAGAGCTGCTGGAATGACCACCCTGGACTCTGAGTTTTTGATTGAATGTACTACTATTAAAAACAAGTTCAAGAGATGTTATGCTCTTGCACTTGTTGATGACATTATTAATGAGGTTCATAGGAAAAGGGACAGTGGTTGGTTTAAACCACTATTAAATAACACCATTGTAGCAGTAACAGAACCATCTTTGGATGTGACAGTAGTCGATTCCTATGTAGACACTAGGGTGGAGGAATTGGACGTTAATACTGATGTCCATACTTCTAAATTTATTACCAGCGTTTACATGGATGCTGGGGCTCTATGTGAAATTCTATTGAAAAATTGAAGAATTTTACTGGATGACCCTGCTATCCAACAGAAAGTTGGTGAAAACCCCGGTTTGATTTTTAAAAGAGGGAATAATCTAAATCAGGAATGACTAACTGTGGTAGATGCAACCTTTGTAAATTTATGATGGTTGCTAGCTCTTTCATGGTTAACAATGTGAAGTATTTGATTTATGGTAAATACAATTGTGAAAGTTGCGGTATTGTTTATATTGCCTTATGTCAATGTTGCCCAGGGTTTTACATAGGTAAAACCAAGAGGCACTTTAAGTTGAGAGTATACAAACACCAATATAATATTGGGAAAGGTAATATCATGAATGCTTTGGCTAAACATGTCTCGGAAAACCCTGGGCATTTTTTCATTTATTTGGTAATTGACAATGTCACTAAGAACATTAGAGTGGGACCATGGCCACTATGTTTAGAAGAGACGGAGCTAACTTACTTGGCCTGGCCTTAATGACCAGTGCTCTTTAAAGTGTATTTTACGTTTAAAAGCTTTGGAAAGAAGATAATATCATTATACTACTATATGTTATCCTAATTTATTTGTATATGTATATATATATTTTGATTTTATTTCTTGAATTTACTGAACATCATTATATGTTTTACTGATTTGAAGTGAAGTATATGTATTATTAGTGGGGAGTATATGTCTTTAAATTACCAACAAGGGGAATGGTGTCATTGTATTTGAATTATTTATACTGGATTTTTACTTTTTGTATTTGTCTGATGAAGTTTTTACATTGATTTTGAATGAAAGCGCTAACTGTACTGTGTTGTTATAAGCCTGCCTGACTTTGGAAAAAGTATTTTTATATAAACCTTGTGTTAAGTGTTTCTTGAGCAGTTTTTATTTTCATTCTCTTTTGCCTTCTCTTTTTCTCCTGTACCTACCTCCAACATAAAAAAAACTCTTAACTAAACTTAAACCCACCAAATTAGCAGCAGACAACCTCCCAAGTGAATACCTACAAATCGCAGCTGATGCTCTGGCCTATCCAGTATCCATCTTGATTAACCGATCTCTGTCAGAAAGTTATGTTCCCACATTGTGGAAAGTCTCACATATAATTCTCCTCCACAAAGGCGGACCCTCTGCAGAACTAACCAATTACCGCCCCATAGCTATTCTATCTCCACTCTCCAAAATACTACAGAGATGCATACACTCTCAGGTCTCAGACTACCTCCTTACTAACAACCCCCTTTCCAGTACTCAGCATGGTTTCCGACCAAACCATAGCACCACCACTGCCTTACTCTCCTTTACTAACACTATCCTTCAGCATAAAAACAATGGCTATCTCTCCTTTGCTACTTTCCTAGACCTATCTAAAGCATTTGACATGGTCCCACACAAACAACTTATCTCTGTCCTCAATAACCTATCCTTCTCACAATCAGTCACCAACTGGTTTCAGAGTTACCTGTCTGACCGCCAACAATCCGTTGTATGGCAGAATGACATATCTCCCCAACTACCTGTCTCCATATGGGTTCCCCAAGGATCCATCCTTGGACCCCTACTTTTCTCTGTTTACACCAATAATCTTGCCTCTGCCACCAAACATGGCACACTCATCCAATACGCAGATGACTCAACCATCATCTGCTCAGCCCAGTCCCTACCCAAACTGCAAAAAGTCACACAGGAAGCCTTTTCCTCTGTTGAAACATGGTTATCCGATGCCCAATTAATACTCAACCCAAACAAAACTAAACTACTCATCTTCCAACCCACCAAACATACTCAAAACAACTCTCACTTTAACATCACAGCAAAAGACAACACCACTATATACCCAACTGAACACACCAAATTGCTAGGAGTGAAAATAGACAATAAACTAAAATTTGACATTCACATATCTGTTAAAGATTAAACAGTTGTATTTTGATTGCACTGAAGAAGGCTGTGATATTTTCCGGCCGAAACCGGTCTGTTTTATCTACAATAAAGTGATTTCTTGAACACAGTATGCTGGCTCATTTTTTGTTGGTGCTTTAATTTGGTCTTTGAGCCGTGCATTTGCCTTTCGCGCAGGAAGGCTTTTTTTGACTGATTCACATATCCATGACCCTAAAACAAGTCCACAAAAAACTAGGAGCGTTATACAGAAATAAACAATTTCTCACCAAAGCAGCAAAGATTTCAGTAGCAAATTCCCAACTTATCTCCACCCTAATTTATGCCTCTCCAGTATATACCAACCTAAGGCAATGTGATCTAAACAAGCTAGAGATCTGCTACAACAAAATCACCAGATTCGCCACAGGGGCATCCTACCGTAGTCACCACTGTCTCTCACATGCTGAACTGGGCTGGGCTGGCTTGAACTCCCTCACCTCCTTCAGTGGTATCAACTCTCACTCGCCCACAAACTAGTAAACCATCCACTAAATGTCCCATCCCTCCAGAATCTACTCCAACCCTATCGCACCACCAGACCACTAAGATCCAGCAACAAAAATCACTTGCAGATCACTAAAGCCAATAACTCTGCTGGTGAAGCACTATTCTCTTGCACCATAGCCAAATTATGGAACTCACTCCCACCCACAATTACCTCCGTACCATCATGCACCAACTTCAAAACTTTATTAAAAGCGCACCTAAAAACCTGCTGGCTATGCCCTTGCAACTCCCACTCTAATATCATCCACCCCATCCAACTACTACCTTCCTTTCACCTCCACTAACTTCCTTGATGATAGCAAGCTCAGATGCTCATAAGCCTAGTACTTATTATACAGCAGGAACTTCTCATTGTTACATTTGTTAATGCCTGTTATGTACTTCACAGATAAAGATTCTAGTTGTCTACTGATGTACTATGTTCTTCATCTGTAAATATGTTGTAATTTCTATGTTAAATTGTTAATCGCTATGTAATCCAATGTAACTACTGTCTGTTTATTTTACTGTGGAGCTTTTCTCCCCGGGCCTCCGCTGAAAATGGACCCACGTCCAGTTGGACACTCCCGGTCAACAAATTTAAATAAATAAATAAACAAATAAATAAATAACTAAAATAAATTTTGGTTTGTTGACCTATGCAGACTGACTGTTTTCCTTACAATCACAGCCCTGCTGTGGGGCATATGCTGAGATTATCAATAGTGTCCTGTCCCTACACTGAAATCTGATTGCCATGAGTATGCCACTAAGTTTAATAACCCAAAGGTTATAACCAAGTGTCCTGAACGCAGCCAGACATCAATGACCTTGAAAGTGCTTAAAAAAGCAAAACAAGGCTTGATAAGAATGTTTTATTCTACTCGCTTGATTAAATACAATATAAATACAATATAAAAAGATGGTTGAGCGCTTTCGTCCCTTCACATGGGACTTCATCAGAACCATCTCCCACATTAATAGTCACACTTAAATAACTATCATAGTTAATAAATTAGCCAACCATTAAATTACATACTCTTCTTAAAGATACCATACCCTAGAAATAAAGACATTTTATTTAGGCATTTTCTTTACCAATAATATAACACATGTTATATACCTCTACCTTGTGTTATGAAATTGGATTTTAATGAAGCAAGTGGAATAAAACCTTATTATCAAGCTTTGCTTTGGTTTTCTAAGCACTTTCGTGGTCATTGGTGGCTGGCTGCATTCAGGACGTTGGGTTGTAGCCTATGGGTCATTAGTTTTTGTTTGGATTACGATTTTTGCTTTTTTACTTCAGATGTCACTAATTTTGAAGATATCCCTTACTGTCTTCTGAAGCCTCTCCCTCACTACAATTGCCACACCATTTATAGTCTGCTGTCCTTCTGAACAGTAGACTCTGGATCCCAAACCTATTGGTTTTGCTGCACTGCCCTACCATTTTGTGTTTTGGATACAGAAGATGTCCAGCCTCCTTCTTATGATTATCCACTTCCAAGCTGCATCCTGTTAGTAAACCTATATTGAGTACAGCAATCCTTAGTTCATATTTGGTAGGTTGATCAGTTTTATGTTCACCTTTCAATCAACAGAACAATCTCAATAACTCAGTCTCAGCAACTGGAATCCAGCTGCTAGGCTTTATGGCAGGCACACAGTCTGAACAATAGGGGCACAAAGACCTCTCCACACCATTAATATAGATCCCTGGTGTTGGTTGGAATAGCCCAGGTCCTTATTCTACTTATCACTGGCAAATACTCATGCTAATTTTTTGTCGACTTTAGTCAGCATGACTAAATCACACTCCTTAGAGCCAATTTTTACACCATTGAGTGACTAGCCCATAGTGCACAGACTGTGATTCATGGTCTCCTATCTAGAGAATATTGTGCATCACAGATGAGACAGAAAGCAGCTGGTCTATAATACTCTTCCCCCAATAAGCGTCATCTAGAGTCTTTGCTGCTGCCCACAATACCATTTTTTTTATGCATTTTGAGGTAAGAGACACAGCATATCTTTGGGAGGAACTCCAAACAGACACAGGGAGAACATGCAAACTCCCTACAGGCATTGGCTGGATGTTATGACTGAACCTTGTACCTTGTGCATGGGAGATGAAAATCTTAACCATTATGGTAACTTTTTTCCTGTTTTATTTGCCACTCTGTTATTATTGTTGATTTTAGGGGAAGCTGGTGTGACTTGTCTGGTGATGACAGCAAAAACACCCACTCACTACTTCCCTGTATTTGATTCTTCCTGCCTTGTTGTTCTTTTTCCACTTCGGTTCTAAAACTGATGACATAATTGGGGGCTTTTAAGTATACATCTCAACCATACTGAATTCCATGGTATTTAGTGGTTTTGAGGGTAAAATACTAGGGAACCATGAATTACTGAGTGGACCCTTTAATTCCAGTTTTTTTTTTTGTTTGTTTGGAAGTTGTTGTTGATGTTATCACGTGCAGACGTGTGTGCAATGATGTCAGCATCATGAGTCAGACTGCCACCCTGTTGGAGACGCGGCTCTGATGTTTATGTTCAATTAATTTCAAGTTGTGGAGTTGGGAATATAGCAGAGGGCAGGCAGCACAGCAGCAAGCAAAGGAACTGTTTACAGTTCCTGTTTGAAGTTCTTCTAAAGTTCTGGCCAGTGACTGGCAGGTTAGACGCAGTTCATCTGAGACCTGAGTCAGTTGACAGCACATTTCATATGAATATAGAAACACACAGCGATGTGAGCAGCAGTTTGAGAACCTACCTGCTATGAGTAAGTCCATCAGCATATGGCTGGTAAGTGGTAATACACATGACATCTGCAGGCACTCCTCCTCCTCATGTTCTCCTCAACATTTCTTTCATTTTGCATTATCCTTTTGATTGCTTTTGGACTTTGTACACTTTATGTCATTTTTCTTGTGTGTTGCAAAGTTCATCACTGTTTTTGACTGAGGGTCTTATATATGATGAAATTCACCTTAACAACTTTGTTATAAGGACGTTTCTGTGTAAGAATGACTGTATTGTTTAATTTGTTTATTAGGACATAGTATTTGATATTATCATATTATTGCTGCTTCGTGTGGCACAATTCATGTATGAAACTAAAATAATTTTTTGTTATCAACCTGCACTTGCGATTCCTCTGAGAAGGGGACAGTGAAGTTCATTGTGGTGCTTTCCACCCCCATTTGATTTCATTACAAGAATACCTACCTTCATCACTTCTTATGGTTTGTACTTTTGTTTTCGTGTGGGAAGCAGGTGATTGAATTTTGAAGAAGATGTGGGTTGTAGACATCTCTTTATTTTGCGTGTAACAGTTTTCGTACTTGGTACATGCCACACTTTAATGATTTTAACACTGAAATAATCTATATTTGAAGTTATGTTTACATTAAGGAAATGGAAGTAGCACATATGTTTTCAGTTTATTGTAATGCAGTGTGTTAATATATATATATATATATATATATATATATATATATATATATATATATAAATATATATATATATATATATATATATATATATATATATAGATATATATATATATAAATATATATATATATATATATATATATATATATATATATATATATATATGAAACAGAAGTGGAACAGGCCATCTTAGCACATTACACTTTCCATTTTTATGAGAAAAATATTGATAATGCATGAATTTGGATTGACTATTGGAAAACCTGGGATTCACATGAAGTTTGGCATTCTAGGACAAATTACTCCACCAAAACTTGTATATGTCCTCATAGTTCCTATTTAGAATTATGGCAGCCTTGACTAAACCCATAATTTGTTTTAATTATGTCCAGAAATTCATAATGAAATCATGGTTAATAGTTGGAAACTGCATTTTAAAATCACGGGTTTAATTGCAGGATTTTGTTTCCTGAAAATGAATTTCATTTTTATTGAGAACTGTAAATTAGCACTCCTAGTGATTTTTTTGGAGCATTCCAGATATTGCTTCTGTATGTTTAGTTTTCCATTCAATGACTGGACACACTGACGCTTTCCAGTCCTAACACATTGGCCAGTTGGTCTCATTTCCACAGCCAATTTAGATTGGCAAATTCTCCTTTGGAATGTGTAAGGAAACCAGAGCAAACACACATGACCACATGATGGACAAGCAGACTCCACACAGAAGCCAAAAATCAAACCGGTGAACCTCTTGATGTGAGGGGGCAATGCTAACCTCTGCACCACCACAGATGGACTACAGCTCTTGTGCAGCTTTGTGATTGCTGTGACATGTTAAAGCACCTGACATTTCCTAGCTGATTTGACATGTTCCTAGGTGCCACAGATAAGCAGAAAGTAGTCCTGCTCATAGCCATTAGGACCCGTAGTTGTCAAGCTTATAACAACTGCATGTCTGATTCTCATTCATTTCTCTGCTGCTTTGACTTGCTACTCGGGATTTCTGAATTATCTTCTCAGGAACCGGTGTCCCTGCTTATAGGTAAAACTTCCATTCTACAATGCATTGTTTCTTTTGTAAATCTTGTCATGTAATTGTCACCAACAAGAAACTAGTCTGAACAAAACTAAAAGAGTAGCACACAACTTGGCAAGTAATACATCAGGGCTACAGTGACAAGTTATATGAGGCTGCTGTGTAGGTAAAGATAGCTACAGTCATGAAACCAGTTTAATATCAGTGCAGGACCTAGTCAAAATGATATGACATAAGGCTCGCAGCCCTCTTGTCAGTAAGGAAGGAGTTAAATCCTATATTCAGAATATGTTAAAAGCAGTAGTGTCATTCCATGTATCTTTTGTTTAAGAACATGCAAAAATGTTAGAAAGAAGCTGAGGAGACATGACAGAATATTCTACACCTATATAGTAGTAGTTTTGGGGGGATGACCCCAGGCATGTCTGATGGAGCAAACAGTTGAAGTGAACTAGTGATGTAAAATGTGCAGTTTAGAATCCAGTTTATTTGAAATGAGAAAAAAAAACTCAAACATCAAGAAAGCTGTCAGGGTACTGTAAATATTTTAGCAATATTAGAGACTGCTTGTCTGATGTGTTGTTATGCATTGTGCAGTGGTTGACATGAAAAAAAAAAAGCTTTGTGTCTTAGAAAACAGTGATTAAGGTGACAGTGACAACATGGACCAAAAGCAACATGCGGAGTGGATGTTGATATGTTTTGGTCAGGAGCTAAATACACAAGGATACATGCATGGACCACTTTGTTTTTCGGGAATGATACATCCTGCAATGAGACTGTATTAATAATGACTCATAGATGTAAATGTTGTCAGTGAAACATATGGAGAATAGCAGTCCATTTCGTACATCTGGGATATGCATCTGCACATATGGCTCATGATTTCTCCCCACCACTTTACAAAAATGTCTTGTTCCTTTGATCCCATCTCTAGTTTTATGCTTCCATGTAGAAGATCAAGGAATACTAAACAGCAAGCAGTTAATTTTATTTTTATAAAGGACATTTATATTTTAGTTTTACACAAGTTAAAAGCTTGATACAAGTTCAAATATTAATATAAATAAAACACTATTGTTTTGTTTGTTTTGTGTTTAATATTTTGTCTGTTCTTCAATCTGTGTTTAAAAGTTGCCATCCCACAAGTCCATTGGAGTGGGTGGGGGGGGGGGGTCATATAATTATGTATGTACATTTTATATTAATTTATATAAATTTTTGTTTAGTTGACCTACTTTTCATGGGCCTTTGTCCAGATTTTTGATGATTTCGGGTCGAGAGGTATGCTTTTAAAGCAGATTCCACTTTGCCTCATTCTACTTGTTTGTTTTAAAAAGGAATAGTAAGTTTAATAAATGTAAATAACTGATCATTCACTGTATGCTGATTATATGAATTATGAAATTTAAAAAAATGATTTCATTTTGGTTGTATAAAAGGGAATATTTGTAAGTGCTTTTAGTTTGATAAAGACCTCTGTGTAGGTTGAAAGCATGTATTCTTGTAATTAAACTTTTCAGATGGATTTTTGCATAAACCTGATGTCTTCCTTCACATTTGGATGATTTTTTTTTTATTTTTATAATTCACATCTACACTTATGCTGCATTTTTGCATTTAAGATTTTTTTTTTGTTTTCTGTATTCCAGTTTTATTCTTTTCTGTTTATGTTTACACTTTAGGTATATGAAGCAGAGAAAAATATTTCATTTATCATTTATTAGCATGTAGCAGCCATATAGCCTAGAGTGAAGAGGTATATCAGTGGAACACTAAGTCTAATGTCAGCTGGATCTATCCAGTCAGTTCAGGACCTTCAGATAATTAACAGACTACTGCAGTAATTGAATAGCTTAAATATGTTGTTGTTGCATCTTACATTGTGCAACCTTCTCCACAAGCTATTCAAACCATTGCAATCCTAGAGATTCTATCCTCTATAATGGCTTCTATTTAGAAGCCTGATATCTAAAGTACTGAAGATGAAATGAATGGATATTAATTCCAATGCTATATGAACATTTGGAGAAGGACCCCTATAGGTTCATAAGTGCTTGCTAGACTATTGATCTATCAGGATATTAAGAAGTTTAGCCTTACATTGGCATGTAGTTTTTAGTCCTTATATTTTTCATACAAAAAATTCAGAGATGTGACCAGAACAAAGATATGTTGGGACATTTACTTGCTGACCCTTTCCATAATTTTATTTTTTCTGAAGTTTTATCTTAGAGTTAAGAAAAATGTAAGTTGGTATATAGGGGAAAGAACCCCATAGATAGTGTAGGAGATGTATGCTTGCAGATGTAGGTATTGTTTTTAGTAGTGCGAATGTCAGCCTGATTTGGGATTTATGGCATATGCCTGGTTTGGGATTTATGGCATATGGTTTCAATGATATATTCTTGAGTCATTAAAGTTTTAGGATTGTTAGTGGGATTCGTGACCATATGGGAGGACCTTTTATTTCCTATGAGTTAATATTATGGTAAATAAAGTAGCATGTATCATTCATGATATCACTGGCTTAAAATCATTATCTAGAATTCTGTTGTAGATTTGTTGAAGCATATTACAAGCATAAATGGTAAGTAACTACATAAGTGAATGATCTTATGAAAGTGAAATAAACACATATCAGTCAATGCACACTGCAGCCCAATCAGGTTCAAAATATAGCTCAAGCAGACTCTAGAGCAAAGTTTACGGATAAACCTGCAAAAGATATTGCAGCTGCTCAAAGGCCAGAGTCATGTGTGTCTTTATCATGTGACTTATATGAGCCAGTAAAACAAGCTAGATGCTGTATTCCTTCACACATTTCTCAATTTCCAATAAGTTGCAATGTGATGATACACTATCTTCCTTTAAAATGAAATTAGACCATTGTATAGGTATTTATAAATTCATCCCAAGTACGTCATATCGCTCATTAAAAATTGTGTAAGGGTGTGTAATGGAAAATTGTAGCTGGCCACATGGCCAAGTTGCCTTATAAAACCCTAACAGAACAGGCTATGGCCATATGACATGGTACCAATGATATTCTTGTTTAAAAAGAAATAGAATCTATCAAGATACAAAATGACTTCATGATTTATTTACTTCTATCAATGTATAATGGTGCAGATGAGCTTCATGCAAAATCAGCAACAATGAGGGAGAACTTAAGATCAATAAAGCACAGTCTGTCCATCTACCTTTATTTCCCCACAGATCAAGCTTTCTATAGGATTTTCATTTCTTTTATTTTGAAAATAAGTTAAGAAAACAAAAGAATAACAAGCATAATCTTGAATCATATACACTGACAAGTGACTAAAGACCTGTGTGCTCAGGTTTATACCATATGATGTTAAATGTTTCACATTACACATTTTATCAATAATGTGCTCTGTATACTTAAAGCAGTCCACTTTATTTTCTGAAATTAAATCCATGATTGAACATTTTCAGTAGCACAAGCTTCTGATTAAAGTTTTATCTTTTATAAACTTAATAAGAATAGTACACATAACAGTCATCATGATAAGCAAGGGAGTGCAACATCCAGCAAGATAAAACATATCTCATCAAATTAAACTAGCAACTCAGAAGATAAATCAAGTCTACCAAAGCTAAATTTGAGGTAAAAATAGCCTCTCAGGTCAAGGACAACAATAAAGCTTTCTTTAGCTATGTCCCCAACCTCAAAAGCTATACATAACTATGTGTAGAACTAATTGTAAATGTAGCCACCTATACTGTCCCAAAGGATATAGACAATCTATTAGCCAACAAATTTGGCTCCATTTTTAGCCCTCTCTGTCTGTCTCCCAGGCACACTTCTGGAAATACCATTAAACATACCCCCACCCCCGACTATCACTATAAATAGCATGAAGCACCACCTAGAGGGACTACTTTGTTTACTGTTTAACCATAGCCTACAGACAGTATTCATGTTATGCAAATGGAGAACTGCAATGGTCATCCATCTGTACAAGGGAGGGCCATCTAGGGACAGTGGAAACCACAGTCTCATAAGCCTGATTAGTCTCATATATAAAGCCATGGAAAGAGCTATCATGAAAGTGATTAATAATTATATTGAAAATATTCATACACTGGATTCAACCCGGTTTGGCTCCATCTAGGGCAGATCATGCCTGCTCAATTTGATGGTATTCTTTGGGAATGTCACCAAGGCAATGGATGAGGGCAAAATAGTGCATACACTCTACCTTGACCTGGTCAAGGCAATTGATGCAATACCCCATTCAGACATTGTAGACAAACTCATAGCATTAGGTACAACCCCCTATATCACAGAATGGATAGCCAAGTGGCTATCAGACAGGACCCAAGAAGTTAGGATAGGGGAGTCCACCTCTGCAAAGTCACCGATCACAGGTGGAGTCCCTCAGGGCTTTGTGATTTTCTACTCCTTTTTAGCATCTACTACTCTGATGTTAAGGCCAATGGCAAGAGCCCCTGGTTGACAAAGTTTGCTGACGTTTACAAACTATGTGAAGCCATAGAATCCCCCAAGACACAAATGTCCTCCAAGAAGGTCTGGCACAGACAAATTACTGGTGTGAGAGCCATGGTCCAAAATTGAATGTCAAGAAATGCATAACAGTCTTGTTTGTGAAGTCAGCTACCCATGGAAATAACACATCCCTAACAGTAGATCCTGTAGTGAGGGATTTGGGGTCACATGTAGATAGCAACCTGACCTTTGACCATCATGTACCTACTTTGGTAAGGAAATAATTCTATATTGTCATCATCTAGGTCCAAGGAAGTGATTGTTCCACCATATTCGGCCCTCTTCAGACCAGTCTTTGAGTACAATGCCCCCTTCAGTATGTATCTGACCAGGCACATGCAACAACTGGAACTTTCACAAAGGCACCTCACAAAAAGTATATAGGATATAAACAACATGTCCTACATGCATCACTTCAAAGACCTATTTCTGTACTCAGTCTCCTACAGACTATTGATGGGTTATCTAAGCCTGGCATAAAAGATATCCTTGGATATCTGATATCTGATGGACCTTCTGTATATCTGCTAAACAAAGAACATCAGAAATACCTGAGCAAAAGAATCAAACCTTGCTTGTAACATAAATAGGACATGCTGGACTGACAGGTATGTGTCTCAGAGAATGTCTCTTCAACAGACTTCCTGTCTGTGTGAAGCAGAGGTCTTCCTAACTAAATTCAGACATAACTTGGACCAGTGGATGGAGAATCAGACATTCACCCCTGCTCAGCACCTATGTCCCTAATGGAAACAGGTGCCTGTAAATGCTTGGCCACCCAAGCACTAGCCTATATATACCCCCTTAGAATAATCCTAAAGTTCATAAACTTGTCAGATATGTTTGGCATTCATGGATAGGCTTAAAAAGGCCCCTGTGGTCATTAGCTTAGTATATACCTATGAACCTATGAAACTTTACTTTTGCAGATCGGCTCTTTGAAGTATTGATTATAGCACATTATAACCAGCATGTGTTCACCATTGTAAGAAAGTCCTTATATATAACACAGCTTATAAACAAAGGGATTTTATATAGATCCAGGAATGCCATTGTCCCCCATTACTTGGCACTAATTAGACCAATCATTGCATATGATGCCCTCTTATACATGTATCTGTCCAGACGGATCTAGGACATTTGCTCGAGTGAGCAAACGTCTGAATCCATAATAACTGAACACACTTTAATGAAAGCGCTTTTATCGAAAAAGCACTTTCGTTAAAGTGTATTACAAAAAAATAAATAAATAAAACACTACATTTACATTTTAGCAGGGGGACTTCGCCGCCCTGCACCACGCATGTGGGGGACTGTGCCCCCCACACCCCCCTACTTTAATATGCTCCCTCCGAGACTGCACTACAGTGGGGAAAAGGGAAATTTCCCTTACCCACACCATAGTACAGCCTCAGCAACAGGCATACTTACTGAAAGTGCTTCTTCAGTGAAAAGCACTTTTGCATAAGTATGCCCGGCCGTTTGGGTTTCGGTCGTTTGCTCACTCGAGCAAATGTCCCAGATCCATGCAGACACATGCAATAAGTGAAACAACCACAGAGATACTTTACTATAAATCTACAAGGTGTAAACATGTTTTATGTGGACTGACTGAAAGTCCTGTCACTATGTTCAGTATCCTACAGAATGCTAAGAGGTGACCTGTATCTTGTGTACAAGGCAACCTCTGACCCAGTACTGATTGACTTACTGCACATCAACAAGTCAAATGGCATCAGAAATAATGGATCTGGGGATCTAAACCTCTTCAGTAACATCAACAGAATGGTTTAGAGGGACAGGTATATCTCACAGAGGATACTGCTGCTCTAGAACAGACTACCCAGCCACATAAAACAAAGTTCAGCCCTGTCCATATTCAAGTGCAACTTGGATCTATGGGTAGGAAACAGAAAATTTACACCAGGGCTGCCTCCTGTACTACTAATGGACAGAGGTGTCTCTTAAATGCTTTATCCCATGCACAGGTCCCCCCAAATTTTCTAAGGTATGATCTAGTTAATATATATACTTATCGGTCATCAGATAGATAAGCCCAATCTCTAACCAAATGGGATAGGTTAATTCAGCCATAAAAATGGAAACTGGATAGGCTTAAAATGGCCTGCATGGCAGCTAGCCTAGCACTTACCTATGAACCTATAAGGTCTTGGATTGCAGTGGTCACTTCAACACCTCATGCAGCATGGGGAGGTACTATCACTGTTCAGTAAGACTACAAAATGAAAAATCTTACAAAAGCCTGCAATTTAGCTACTTTCTTTTGATGGAGCATTTCTAACTGCTGTGAATATCATATTACAAGTTCTGAGAGAAATGTATATGATGGTCATTCAGGAAAAAAATGCAATCACTCAGATATAGAAGGTGTGACTCCCACTGCTGCCATTGAATCTCAATGGCATAAGAACCCAATATATCTTCCAGTAGCATGACTCATATGAATGGGACTAGAAATGGATTCTGGAAATAAGATAAGAACACACTAAAACAAGATCACAGTAATATGAAATGCCCTTTTTCAGCCATTTTGTGGAAAAACATATTAACATTGAATAAGAACCACCTAGATGGATTATGATACATTAAAATATACCAGGGAAGAAAGCTACCATGAAAAAAACACTTTATTTTTAGTTCCAATGTAGAGTTTTCCTTAGGTACTGCACAATAAAAAGTAATGGGTATGAACTTGGAATGTACCTCACAAGACATTTGCAGCAGCTGGAAAGGTCACAGAAGTTCCTCACAAAGAGAATTACTGGCCTCAAACAGATGCCCTACACTGATCGTCTCAAAAAACTCCAGCTTTACTCTGTAGCATATCGCCTACTCCGAGGTGATCTCTGCCTAACATATAAAGCTATGTCAAACCCAGAGCTGTTGGACATGCTACACCAATCTCAATCCCTCTGAGCTACACGCTCTAGGGACACGAAACTTGTCACCACAATAAACAGGACTTGCTGGAGAGATAGATTCCTGTCCCAGAGACTTCCCATACTCTGGAACAAGCTATCCATCTATGTCAAGCAAAGTTCCTCATTAACACTCTTCAAGAAAAATCTTGATGAGTAGATGTGAAATAGGAAATACACCCCGGGGATCACTTCGGCGGCTGTGCTCGACAGGGGCACAGGAAATTAACTTTCTTGGGTTGGCGTAAGCAAGGGAACTTTGTTGGCTAAGCTTACTTAGGCCTTGGGCTGATAGTCTAGTCCCTACCTATGAACCTATGAACCAACAAGGATACTCCCTCAGCCTAAAACTTCAAGTCTCATGCCATATAGAGCCAATTTTTACCTACAGGTGGTAGGTATTGCCATTTGCAGTATGAACAACTGATAAACCAGTGCATTTGGCAACAAGCACATGCATTCAATTTAGTACGTCAGCCAAAAAAAATGCTGAAAAAAGTGGTTTCTCAACAACATGACCTCTCACAAGTTGCTATTGACCAGAAGTTCAATCATTGCTTTTTAAAAACTGCACTTAATTAGCTGAGTTGTACTTTATATAAACTGTCTGTAGTATACAGTGGTGCAATTATGCTCCAAAACTTGGAAGACAAAAAATTGGGATGATGACAACTTTGTTAAAAAATGCTTTGATGAAAGAAATGTGCTTAATACTTTTGTTTGCCACAATTCAGTGTTGTTATTTCTCTAGGCTCATTCCAGACCATTAGCAGTAACCACTACAGGACAATGTCAGAAAGCTGTACGGCATATAATGCACTTTGTGAAATCACAACTCTTTTGTGTATGTGCTAGTGTGAAATGTACTGCTGTTTTTAAAGGTGTTAGAACATGAGAAGACTTTGCCTCTGTCTGCTGCCTGCAAGTCAGCACTTTGTGTGTCACAGATTTCAAAATGTCTAAGGGCATTACATTCCTACATTTTTTTATTGTTGTAATTCTTGTTGTTGTTATTATTATTATTATTATTATTATTATTAACATTTATTTTTCTATTAACTGCATCTGTTAGTTCATCAGAACACCTAAACCTTTGTGTACTACAAAGGTGTGACAACACAAAATCTGTTCGGGCTTTCAAAGCTATAACACACAACAACTATTACATCTTTTCTCGACCTTTCTCTTTTGCTGTCTTTCTGTAACTGGTAATACAAAGAGGAGGCAAATCTCCATGTACTACAAAAAATTATGAATGGTTCACTTTGATAAACTCTAAGCAATTATATGTTCTCAAAACAAATGTCATGTCTGAACTCTCACCCTTACACCTCAGTCTTCTCTTGTGATGAGTCTCCTGACATCCATTATTTGATCATAATACTACTCGATTATGATTGGATTCCCAATCTTAATCACCTATATCTGGTGGAGTCATTCCCTATAACAACTGTGACATGTCAGTTGCTTTGGTATGTCAGAGTGCTCTGAAGGAGGGGCAGGGTGGTGATTCTTTAATTATGCATGTTGTACAAAAAAATACAGCAAATAGTCCACACGCATTGCATGATGTAGACCTACCCTATGATATACTGGATTCTTTATCAGTCTAACTAAGCAACAATAAAAGTCAGCTTCCTGTTGATGTGGCAGTGTCATTTTTGCTGAGGCAGGATAAATAATGAACTGAGCTTACATTAAAACTTCATAAACATTGATAAAGAGGGTGTTGGTCTAAGAAATATAAATGAGTCTAGCAGTTTATTGATGAGAGGTCTTACATAAAACTCACCTTCATTCTATTCCGTAATGATCTTTATGGATGTCATGTGAGTGTGATACAATAAAAGAGACAGTCAGTCTCAATCTGCATTGTAGTTTTCATTTTCATACATAAAATCCTCCAAAGCTAGTTACAAAAACAAAATTGCCACTGATTCTAAAGACAACCACGAAGTATTCTATAGCTATGTCAAGAATCTCAATGACAACACTCAGCTCTGCTCTGAGTTACAGCACAATGGCACTAAATACACAGAACCAACTGATACTGCCAACATCCTGGTAGATAGGTTCAGTGCTAACCTTACCGTTCTCTCACCCCCTAAAGGGCCCATCTCTATACCAGAAGAATGCAAAGTTCCTGTAATCAATGCTGCACAGGTAAAAACCACACTCTCCAAAGCCAAGAACACAGCATCCATGGGACCTGACAACATCCCAGGCTGCGTTCTACATGAACTGGCACCCCACCTAAGCACCATGTTCAATCATAGCCACACCTCAGGCTTTTTGCCCAATGAATGGTGCACAGTGACGGTTATCCCACTCCACAAAGGGGGAACCGCCACGAACCTCGGGAACTACTGCCCCATTAGCCTATTGAGCCTGGTCTGCAAGGCCATAGATATCATCATGGAACTTATAAACAAAAACATTGGTAATCTCCAAACTCTGGACCCTACCCAGTTTGGGTTTGTAAAAGGCAGAAAATGTTTCCTAAACCTGATAGACTTCTTTGAAGCAGGCACCAAAGCTGTAGACGAGGGTAAGGTGGTTCACACAGACTATCTAGATCTTGCCAAGGCTTTTGACACCATCCCCCACTCTGGAATTATAGACAAACTCACTAAACTAGGTATAAATCCCTGTGTCACAAGATGGGGTTGCCAACCAGCTCACTGACAGAACCCACACTGTGAAAGTAGCAGACTCTAAATCCGACTTCAGACCAGTGAAAAGTGGAGTACCACAGGGTTCAGTCCTGGGTCCTCTCCTGTTTGGTATCTACTTTTCTGAAGTACAGGCTAACACAGAAGGTCTTTGGCTAATGAAGTTCACAGATGACTGCAAACTAGGAGCCATAATCAAAACTCCTAACGATGTGGACATCCTACAAAAGGGCCTCACTGAGACAGGTGCCTGGTGTCAAAGCCATGGCCTCAAGCTCAATGCCAAAAAGTGCATTGTCATCCCCTTTGGTAAAAACTTTGTACCCATGAGCTACCGCATAGGTGGTAGTCTACTTAACACCGAAAGTGTGATAAGAGACCTTGGGACACAGGTGAACAGTAGTCTCTCCTTTGATAATCACATCACCAAAGTAGTCAGGAAATCCTTCTACATGGCACACCTCATCACAAAAGGTTTCTCATCCAGAAAAAAGATGTCATTGTTTCCCTCTACTAGTCACTGATTAGACTCATTATAGAGTACAATGCCCCTTTTGGTATCTACCTCACAAGACATCTACAACAACTGGAAAGGCCGCAGAAATACCTCACAAAGAGAATTACTGGCCTCAAACAGATGCCCTAAGCAGACCATCTCCAAAAACTCCAGCTTTTCTCTGTCGCATATCGCCTACTCAGAGATGATCTCTGCCTAACATACAAAGCTATGTCAAACCCAGAACTGTTGGAAATACTCCACTTAAAGAAATCCCAATCCCTCCGAACTACATGCTCTAGGGACCTAAACCTTGTCACCACAATAAACAGAACATGCTGAAGGGATAGATTCCTGTCCCAGAGACTTCTCATACTCTGGAACAAACTACCTATCTATATCAAACAATGCTCCTCATTAGCACGCTTCAAGAAAAATCTTGATTGGATGGGAAATAGGAAATTCACCCCGGGGATCACCTCTGTGGATCTGCTCAATAGGGGCACAGGAAAATAATTTTCTTGAGTGGCGAAAGTCAGGGTACCTTTTGGCTAGGCTTATATAGGCCCTAGGGCCAATAGCCTAGTACCTACCTATGAACCTATGAACCTATAAAATAAGATAAGCATTCACAGTATTTTTTTGGCTTGGCCCAGATTTTTTTGTTTCTTAGTAATGCAATTTTTTCATTAATGTTTTTCTAATAGTTAATAACATTTTAATAATCACTCTGACCAGAGATAACAGAATTGCAAGGAAACAAAGTTAAAACACATACACCTCCTCAAGACTGTGTTCTAGGAATATAGTCTCAAACAGTGTAATTTACATATAGAGGTTAGCCACATTCTCCAATAATACACTTTATTCACTTCAGGGACATGGTGGAGATTAATCCTATCTCAACATTTACAATGCATAAGGTAGGAAACTTACCTTAATAGTATGTCAATTTTTCATAAAGTCAACCAATCAGAGATAATTATATAAAATTATATATGGTGAAGGATCTCCAAACTGGTTAAGTTGAAAGAGAAAACTTTTTTCCATTTTATACTAGATGTCATTTAATTTCGACCCTGATTTTCTTCCTGTTTCTCTTACAAGACGTGACATATGTCTATCTTATTTAAGTTTACTGTATTGCAACATGAATGTCTTAAAACATCCATAAAAAGTGTGGCCCAGTCAATAAACACATTTGTTGGAGTTTACCCTAAGAAATGTGTTAACTTGTGTTTCAAGTCTGCGACATCTGGACAGAACAAATGTCAGGGCTTATGCACCTTCATTCAATGAGTCAGCACTCATTTAGCCAGAGAATGCTGGAATCTTTCATATCAATTGTCATGCACACAGTTAGTGGCATACATGCCACTACCATCATACCAGAATAATGTACGGTAATGCATTTTTTGTGATCTAATAGTACCTGTTGCATGGTCCAATGCATTGTCTGGCTTGGAGGTAATACACGTGTTTACACAGTGTATATTACATATGCATGACTGATGTTGCTGGGGGCACATGAAGATGTATTCAGGCTTCCTGGGAATGAGATTTTTGTTTATATAAGAGAGCCTTGTTCTAATGCAACACAGCTGATACCTTGATAATGTATAATACTGGAAATAACACATGTTGGGTTTGTCTGTATATCACAACTGGGTTAATATATATTTATTTGTAAATCTGCATAGCTATTAACATTGTGTAGTGATAGCTGATTCATTACTAAATGTATTTCATATTTTTTTTACTGATAGTATTGAACATGAGGAGAATACTGTGATATATTATTTATGTCTTGAACATGAGGAGAATACTGTGATGTATTATTTATATCTTGAACATGAGAAGAATACTGTGATGTATTATTTATGTCTTGAACATGAGGAGAATACTGTGATGTACTATTTTTGTCATGAGCAGCTGTACTGCTGTCATGCCATGTTTAGACTTATACTGGATAACATTCTAGTCTCCTGTAACCTGCTGCTCTGCTTGTCAGGCTAAAGTATATTTCTGTTGATTCATACTTTTCCCTTATTAGCTGTGAGCTGTACCAAGTGAGTCTAGTGACAGGTGGGACTGCATGTCATCCAAATACACTATCTGACACAGCAAATGTAGGAACATATGTTATCTGTGATTCAAATCTCATGTTTGCTGTTTTGTCAGAATATGGCAGATGTGGTAGCCAACTGGATAATACTGTCAAATGTAGTATAGGAGCTGACCATCTCATTGCAGCACCAACTGACTTTAGTGATAGCACTAACAAGTGCTGCACTGCATGTTGGCAGGACTGAAGTGCCACATGGCCTTATGAAATTTTCTATGACTTTTGCAGAAAGCTTATAGAATGCAGTAAAATGCCCCATAGTATCCTATTTTGCACTGAGCTGCATATGTTCTCCAAACTATAAAGGCCTATAAAATACCTTTTAACTGACTAGAATTTTGCAGAATGTCCTTACTTTTGCCTCACATTTTTAGTTTGTTTCTCAGAAAATGTGTAGTTTTCTGCAAATCATTGCAGACTGAAGTCACTAAATAACGGCAGACATTCAACTTTCAGACTTCATATCCATCAAAAATGCTTCCTCATGCAAGAGCCCCAAATTATTTTTGTCTTTGTCCAGAATTCTCGCACTAAGAAATTTATAGAGGTATAAGTTCACAGATGTATACTAGGCTAATAACTACTAGGGCCTATATAAGCCTAGTCATGCAACCCAAATGTGTCCCACAAGTTATATGTTTTACATGTTTATACAGGGGATGATGGTTGGTTATGAAATGATTTACAGATTGCCTCTGTCCATCAGAAACATAGGCGCAAAACCAGAGGTGAATTTTAGACTTCTCATTCAATGGTCCAAGTTACACTTAAATAGGGTTAAGCAGAGACATTGTTTGACATGGATGGGGAGTCTATTCCAGAGAATGTGAATTCTCAGATATACGTATCTGTCTTTTCAACATGTCCTGTTTATGTTGCAAGCAAAATTTAGGTCTGGAGATCTAGTAGTTGTGATGATGCTTGTTTTGCAGAAATGCAAAAGATTCATCAAACTGGGGTCCAGGGATGCCTTGTATGCCAGGCATAGATCACTTCTCACCTGTCTATAGGAGGCAGAGTATAGAGATAGGGTTTTAAGATGATCAGCATAAAATATTGTCTTTATGCTGTGTATTCTTTTTGTAAGGAACCTTTGCAGATGTCCCAGTTGCTGCATGTGTCTGGTCAGGTGCATACTGAAGGGGAATAATACTCGATGGTGGGTCTGATGAGGGTGAAGTTTAGTGGTACAACGGCTTTCCTTGACCTAGATTCCATGCCCTTATTTATAAGTTGAAAAATATAGAAGGTTTTCCTTATTACCTTGAATAAATGTTAGTCGAAGGCCAAGTTACTGTCTACATGTTTTCCCAGATTCCTAACTAGTGGGTTAACTCTTACGGGTGTTTTATCAATGGTGCAGTTTCTTGGGGTGTCTGACTTCCCAAAAGGTACTATAATTAATTTCTTGCCATTAAGTTTTAAGCTGTATCTTTGGCACTAGTCATTTGTCTGTGTTAAACCCACTTGTAAGATGTTTGCATTTTGGGAAGATTTTATGACTACTCACAGTTTGCAATCATTTGTGAACTTGGTCAGCCAGAGGCCTTTGACACTGACTTATACTACCCAGACATAGATGACAAAAAGTAGTGGGCCAAGCATGGAGCCTTGACGATTCCACTAGTGGTCTGCCTCTTTGTGGATGTGGTCTCACCAATCCTAACTTCTCAGGTCATATCTGTGATCCATTTGGCTATCCAGCATGTTATATAACAGTTTATACATAATTCCATATGTTTGTTTAAAATGCCCAAGTGGAGTATTGTGTCAAATGCCTTAGCCAGGTCAAGGTAGACAATATGCCCTGTTTTACCCTCATCCATTGCCTTGATGACCTTCTCAATGAAGTCCACCAGGTTTAGTTGGCATGACCTATTTTTGTCAAAGCCAAACCAGGATGGATCCAGTGTCTGAAGGTCTCATATGTCTTTGTTGATCATTTCTATGATAATTCTTTCCATGGCTTTGCATATAAGACTACTTCTACTAATGGGCCTGTAGTTTCTAGGATCTGCTGATGGTCTACCCTTATGAAGAAGGATGACCATTGTAGTCCTCCAGTCGCATGGTACAAAGCCTGTTTTGAGACTGTAGTTAAATAGTAATTCCAAAGGCCCTGATAGGTCATATTTTGGACTATTTATGAGGCATCCCAGAATATTATTGGGACCCACTGAAGTTGTATTCTTGGCAAGCACAGTCAGGATATACTCGCTGTTTATAGTTAGAGGGATTATATTTGAAGGTATTTCTTGGGAGTTGGATGGCTGTAAGCCGGAATTAAAGTTGCAAATGAATTTGTCGGCCCCTGAGTTACTAAGTTGCTTGGCTCAGTGAATGTGGCACTATTACTCACATCTTCAGCACACTGCTGTATGCTGCTTTGAGGTTTACAAGTAGCTGAAGAAGGCCTTATGGTTGTCTTTTACCTGAGGAGACGGGGACCGTGGAGCTCTGGACTGGAAAGGAGCGGGCCGCGGAAGTCCCGATGAGAGCGGATCTGCCCCTCCGCGGTCGGGGGGAGTTCCGCGGGGCCGGCCCGGATCGGAGCTCAAATTTGCATTTATTGGACTTAATTAGCAATTTAGTTGCCTGTTTAATTTGATGAGAGAGTCCCTATCTTTATGGGAGTTATACTTCCTGATTATAGCCATCACTTTTTTTTTCTTTTTGTTGTATAACCTGTTCAGTTTGGGATGCCATCAGGTGATTTGTTTTTGGGGTTAGTTTTGGGCTTACTTCTGGTAGGTACAGTGGCTTCTATACAGCCATTGACTTGAATTTATAGAGTTTCTGTGAACAATTCTTCATAGGCTGCTGTGTTCTTTGGGTTTGGAGGGACATTTAATTTTGACATACTATCATTTAATAAAAGGTACTTTGCCTTGGAATAGTTCCTGTTACTGAGTTTACTGGGGCTACTGATTTAATTTTGATTTCAAAAGAGACAGATTCATGGTAGGACCTTACCAGGCAGAACATGAAATTGAAGGGTGGGGTTTAACTTTCATCCATATCTGGGACTATGAGGTCCAGTATTTTGGATCCTGTAGTGGACATATGCACTAGTTGGACAAGGGCGTTTGTATTTAGGAAGACCAGGAATCTCTTTGCCTCCAGATGTGAGGCAGTGTAGGATTCCCAGTCTATAGAGGAGTAATTAATACTCCCCATGAGTAAGGTGCTAGGTTAGATGGTGAATGTCTCCAAAGGTGTAAGTATGCACTATAACTTTTCTTGGACATATTGGGTGACCCATAGGTTGTTAGAAGATGGCACAAAATTTTATTTATAGTGACTTGCACATGGAGAAACTCGAGTGCAACATCATGTTTAAACAACTCTCTGTGGGTTTTATTTATGTCTCAGTAACTGCACAGGTGTTTATATTCTCCAGAATGAAGAGGGCAAGGAAGGAGTATAGTTTTTTGTTTATGTTCCTGACACTGAGCAGAAACACCTTGAGATTCATTCGAGTTGATTTAGCTATATCTGTAGGTTTATCAATTCAGCATTGCCTAAAAAGGTTCTAGGGGGAGGATAAAGTTTTATACAGTATTCTAAATCCTGGAAGGGACTGATACAAACCATCCTTGGCAAACCAATGAGATCTGTTAACCATGTCTTTCCATGCTGACAAATATTAAATCCTCTTAGAATGACACCAGAGCATCTGTCAATTATTAAAATCAATCATATTTTATTTATATTGTGGTGTCATCCTTGGTAAAGGCAATATGCTGCTCAGTGCTAGACTCACTCCAGCCTCAGACACATAAGGGGAATTCAATAAAGCCAACACTTTTTTTTTTTTTTTGTGTATAGGCATCACAGCACAATGCCTACATGGGTGTGAGCATTTTTAGATTCAGTAAGCACTGCTTAGGGGCGCGCATGCACTTGCAAACAAAGAAACTTCCATGGCATACAAATGGCCTCAAAAGCAGGTGAATTTCATGCAAATGAGGCAGGTAGAGCAATCCAACATGCAGAAAGGCATGTGTTCAGACCCCCTGCCAGTGTCCATAATGTACATGGAAAAACTCTCCATACAGAAGTCTAGACAGAGAAAAAGGGCTGTAAAAGTGTAGAAATGTGGACATAAAATCCATGAAAATGTAAGACCACATACACATATGAGCAAAACTATATAAGTTAAATTAATAATGTTTTTTAATAATCTCAGCATGTTTGTGCTGCAGTATGCAAACATTCTTTATAGAAAAATAAAAAAACAGGAAAAATAAATGAGTTTATAGTATGTGCCCGAAATGTATTGTAGGATCTGGCGTGGGCTCCCTACAGTGGTGCATTGCTGCTGTTGCTAAGGTGATAGGGCTATGAAATGTGTAGTTTCTAGTATGTCAGCATGGATAAGTATGCAAATGAGATGGGGTTACTGAATAGCAGAAAGGAGTAATCATGTCCGCACACCCCCTTTGTGTAGGGTCTTACACCATGCTGATGTTTACACAGGATGTGGCTGACATTAGGGGGGTATCCTCACTTCTAAGCTTGTTTAAGCTTAGGTGTGAGTATTTTTGTGGTGTGCCGCCTGGCTGAGCATGTTCTCAAAACTGAATGTATTCAGTCAGACATTTTGAGCTTTGTATAAGCTATGCTGCTCTGTTCTGTGTGTGGTGTCATGCACTGAAATAGGGCCATTAAATTATGTTAATTATATTGTAGGCACGTGGAATGTATCATAGTTAGCCAATCACACATTCTGCACCTGCGGCAGAGCTGTATAAAGTATGCATACACCCTACATTCTGATTTTCTCCCAATACTCTGGACTATTGGAGTACAGACTTGGGAATTTTAACTGAGCTAATGCTAGGGGCTGCTGCAGTTCTGAAACATCTGTATGTGCTAGATGCTGAAGTCAATGCTGCAGGTGCTGCTGACAATAGGCCTAGGCAGAGAAGGAGAAGAGTGTTCAGGCCCAGGGTAACCTTCCAGGAGCTACATGAGCTGGAGATTGAAGAGCACTATAGGGTGGACAGGGACATACTACAGGAACTCACTCAGCTCTAGCTCCCTCAACTCAGACCCAGAGCCAAGAGAGGGGAACCCATTCCAGTGGATACAAAGGTATGTGTACCCCCTAGGATACTAGCTACAGGTACTTTCTAAAGACCAACTGGGGATATGATGGGGTCTCACAGGCATCTACATCCATGATACTCCACCAGTTCCTGCATGCCATGATACCGCATACCAGTGAGCTCATATCTTTTCCCCTCACCGCTGAAGCGAGGACCAGAATATATAACACTTCTACTGTGTTGCACATTGCCCTGAAGTACTGGGCGCAATAGATTGCACTCATATACACATTAAGGCACCACCCAGTGAAAAGGGTATAATCTAAGTCAACTGCAACGAGTACCACTCTCATACCTCTCAACTGCCCAGATTTTCACAGAATGACCAGATTTTTGACTCATATTTTTGGCCTGTTACACATAAAATTGTAATTTTCTGGCAAATCATTGAGGACTGAAGTCAGAAAAAAATGGCAGACATTTGAGTTTCGGACTTCATATCTTTCAGAAAAGTCACGATAATGCAAGACCTGTTAGTGTATCACCTTTCTAGGTTTGTAAGAACAATATTTAAAAATTGTCCATAGTTTTGGAAATTTGTCCCCCATTATTTGTGGCTTCATCCGGATTTCTTGCTGTAAAAGGTTGAGACATATGCACTCTATCAACTGCCAGGTCATGTACAATGCCCAGGGGAATATCCTGAATGTGTGTGCTGGCAGCCCTGGCAGTTATTACTACTTCCATATTTGGCAAGCATCACAGATGTTTGCTAGGGGGGACATTCCACATGGACATTTACTGGGGGATGCTGGCTATACCCTGGAACCATGGATGATAACATATCAGAAATGCACACACACCCATGGAAGAATACCATAATGAAGCACACACTCAAGCTAGAAACATCATAGAGCATGTGTTTGGGCTTCTGAAGTCACAGTTCTGGTGTCTCGATATAACCAGTAATGCCCTGCAATACTCTCCAGTCACATGTGTACATATATTCGCAGTACATGCTATGCTACACAATATAATCCTTGAAAAACAGCTGCAGCAGGATCAGCAAAGGAAAGGGATACACAGCCCCCCACCAGTGCCTAGGTCACCACAGCCACAGTCACAGGAGGACTCGGAGGAGGAACCTCCTGCTGATGGCCCCTGCAAGCAGACGTAGGCATGCTCAGTATGCCCTGGCTTTGGCTAAGAGAAAATGCATAGCACATTCACTGACAACCTAGGGATTGACACCTTACTGCTACTTACATACATATATCAAGCTTGATGCCAGGCAAGTCACACAACCTGTACCTATCCATGGATTGGTTGTGCACTGTTTGCATCAGACAGAGTCAGCCCTATGCTACAGTTCTGTCAACTGCTGCATTTGCAAGGTAAGTCTCTAACCTACACACAGTACTTGTAAGGATTAGTATGATATGGTAATATAAGTATGGATTTCCTACATTTAAGCAAGTAAATATAGTGGGTTATTTCGGCAAAAGTAAAATCACATGGGACTACAGATACCCAGTTCATTATCATGTGTCCTTTAATATTCACTAGGCCTCATGCATGGTATATTCACTACATCAGTCAAGGGAGATGTTAAACAGAGGGGTTACAGGATATTTGGATTACTGTGTATCCCAGCAGAACATGCGGTGTTGTTCCACCACCCCAACACAGCAGTGTTCCCATATAACTGCTATAACAGTAACTCATCAATGGTATATCAGCAGTTCAGGCAATCTCAGGGCAGTAATATAAAAATTCATCATACATTGTATGCCTCACTTAACGCAGGAATAATTTTGGATGTAAGGTACTATTATGTTGTTTTTTTGTCATTCTGTTTGTGGTGTAACATTACTAACCTCTGTCACATATTAATTCAGACAGCTGAAGAATGCTGTGGACAATTTCAGTGAAGTGCAGTACTGCAAACACAGGGACAGATGTTATTGGGGTTCCTATTAGATGACCGAAGACACATTCTATCGAATGCATCTTGGTCGAACTTAAAACAACGAAAAGGCAAAATAGCAAAGCGGCTTTTAAGCAAATTCTTTCCCAGGGAAAGAATTTGCTTGGCCGCTTCGGTTACTTAGTTGTTTTCGGCACTGTAGTGCGATCTCAGAGTTGGTATATTTAAGTAGAGGGGGGTGTGGGAGGTTGTCAGGAGGTGTGGGGGGCAAAGCACCCCACTTTATGTATTCTTTCAATTTTTTTTTCTTTCTTTTCTTTTTTTTTTGGAACAGCAATTTTTTTCCCTTGGAAAAAAAAAGCGCTGTTCTGAGCTTTCGAGATTGTAAGCTTTCGCTTTCATGGGGTCTATTATTCATCGTTCGCTTTTTTAAGCATTTGGTGATATAATATAGACCCTGTTTATGTCTGTAAGGCATAAAATCCTGGGCTGGAATACAGGAATGTGTGGCCTGGAGTCAATTTATAACTACTGACAATCCCACTGGCCATGCTCATACACTTAGTTACACAGAGCGCAATTCTGTTGCCACTTGCACAAAATGATCTGTTATGTATAGATATTTCTATACATACATACATATATGTATACATATCTATCTGTCACTATCTCTCTCTCCCATAGATAGTATATCTATCTCTATGAATATATAAATAGAGATATTCCTATATATGCCTATATATAGCTATGTATAAAACATACATCTCAGGTCTCTCCCCACATATCTATGTAACACACACACACACACACACACACACACACACATATATATATATATATATATATATATATATATATATATATATATATATATATATATCATACACACACAGCCACATTTCTATATATATATATATATCCCTGTTATATATACATTAATATGTGTATGGATGCCTGTATTGTCCTACATACCCTGATAATGGTGAGTAATGCTTCACTATCACGAAACTATAGTGTTGCTCAGATGATCCAAAGTAAAGGCTCAACAATACATAATGCACTTACCTACAGACCCCTGTGACTGCTGGATGTCACCACATAGACAGCAGCAGTTGAGCAGGTGGTGCAATGCATAATGTGTCTATGCAAGCATCGACAGCGTGCATTGTTTTTGCCCACAGGCATGCCCATCGAAATGAAAACAGCCACATATTGTCAAACTTGTAACTGTAGCCACATAGCTAGGATAAATATCTCTTATCTTCCTCCTAGGCAACTAGATGTAGATAACATTATGAAGCAATTTCAGTCTGCATACCACAGATGCTGTTCAACACAAGCCTAGTTTATGTAATCCACAAGTAAGTTTGCCTGCAGTCATGTCTAAAACAGCCATTAGCCATGGCACGTGTGATAAATACTATGACCTATAGTGTGTAAAAGTAGTTTGGTAGGGGTTCTACTCTCACTGCAGACCACTTGTTGTGTGCGTGTGTGCATGTTTCCCCCGCAAAACGACTGAGACTCCCTCATTGACTATGACACTGCAATTGTGCTGCACTTTTTGGCCCTGTAAGTTGCTGCAAGTGTCCAAAGCTACCAGTGTCCAAACCACCCTCTTCTACAAGGCCTGCTGATGTCATCAACCTTAAGACTACCAGCTACCATTGCAGTATCAGACTTAAGCTATGGCACATTAGGTAAGAATTGTAGTCTATCTTGTGTAAGAGTAGCTCGGGTGGGGTTCTAATCTCGCTCCAGGCCACTTGCTGTGTGTATATCTCTGTATGACAGAAATATGATCACCTCAGTATCTTAGAAAAAGGTAGGGTTTTGCATTATTTTGGTTGTAGCAGGTGATATGAACCTCCAAATACCTGACCACAACTAGACCTGCTGATGTCATCAAGCATGAGATGTCCTAAAGAGACAGCAATAGCAAACTTGAGGTGTAGCACGTGTGTCATGTACTGTGATCTGTATTGTGTACCATTAGATAGGCACATGTACTAATCCACATGCAGCCAACTTGTGTGTGCTGTGCAGTGTCCTGTAAGCAGAAGTGGTGCTATCTTCAATGTTGCCAGGTGTGTGTGTATGTTGCTGTTACAGCATTTTACATCAGCTTATGGAATCATAGGATCTTTGAACTTTAGTAGCATAATGTCCCTACAGCCCTCACAATCCTAGCCAAGTTTTTACCCTTATTTACATGATCAGCACATATTGCCCTTGGCCACAAGGGACACAGGCAGAAGCCCTGTGGTGAAATGATATTCACCCAGCATTCATAATGATGGCATCTGACGAGGTCCGCTTAGGTGCTCTGTTTGCCATTATGCAGGATTCTGTTCCAAAGGTGTGCTAAGTCTGCTAGACAGATCTCGCCCACCAGCATGTATTATTAAAGTCACATACCAGGTTAATGTTCTTACAATGAGTAATCCATGTACCGTGCCACCTATAGATATGCAGCATATCCAATCAAGCAGGGTCACACATTGCCCTGTATGCAAGGCAGAGATCACCTCTGATTAGTCTACATACGCCACAGGTTTCATTGACTACAGATGTCAGATGAAGCCCATTAGACAGATACTGAAGATGTGAATGAAGGTCCTTTGTGATGGACCATTGTGTTGTTTGCAATTGCCAGTAGTGCTTGGAAAGGTACAGTACCAAATGGCCATTGCACTCACATAGTGGCTTGCTGAGGGAAGAGTACATGGAGGTTATGAGTATGTCAATTTCAGGTACCTGTGCCCTTAATTATGACATATGATTCCCATCGTACCACTGGGGAGACATGGTGATCTAAGGTACATTAGGTGCAAACCTGTGTGGCCAGGCCTGTGTGCCCAGGTCTATCACCCCTGAGTATGTACATCATATGTTGCAGCTGATGTGCAACTTACCAGGAACATAGGTGTTATCAATGGAAATGATACTACATATACTGTATATTTGCATGGATTTTATGGCCAGTAGTATGTAAACAGGCATTTGTTCATCAATACCCTCTTGTAGGGTATTGACATAACTAACAGAGTGTATGACCACTCACAGTTTTCAGGCATCAGCCAACATTGTCAGCCACAGACAGTCATTATTCACTTGTATCATAGTGCAATGGATCCAAGCAGTACAGGTCCCAGTACTGAGCCCTGTTGAACACTGCTTCTTACAGATCAGCTTTTGCAGGTGGATTTCCCTATGTTTAGTATGTGTGTCATCGATGAGCCACTTAGTGATCCCTATAAAAATATTATCAAGGATTCCTGTGTGGGTGCTTTTGTCAATGATGCTTGAGTGGGCAATACAGTCACATGGCTTGTCTACATCCAGGGGGTTGTATGCCCTGATGTCCCCTCACCCAGATCCTTGGTGACTGCTTTGGACATGTCCACCACATTTAACAGCCATGATCACCCTGTCAGACATCCAAAATGTGTACAGTCAGCTGTTTGTAGATCACAAATATGTTTGCTGATCAGCTCCATGATGATTTTCTCCATGGGAGTACAGATATGGCTACTCAGGCAAATTGGTCTACAGTTATGGTTGTTAGTGGAAGCACCACCTCTGTGCAAAGGGATAACAGTTGCCATTGTCCAGTCAGCTAGGATGCATCCAGTGGTTCCAGTATGATTGCAAGGAGTTCCCAATGGTGTTAGTAATCCTTGATGGATCCCATGTAGGATGCAGCCTAGGATGTTAGCATGTCCAATAGATGCCGTGCGTACCCCCAAGAGAGAACAGTTACAACCTGCTCGGTAGATATGGATTGTATGCAGGAATGTCATGTGGCACATGTGGTGGGAACAGGGTAGTGAAGCTGATGCAGAACCAGTGAGACAACAGGTTAGCTATGAGTACAGACACAGTATATGTGGTATCATTATGGATATCATGTGAGTCTGATACAATAAAAGAGACAGTCAATCTCAATCTGCATTGTAGTTTTCATTTTCATAAATAAAATTTTCCAAAGCTAGTTACAAAAACAAAATTGTCACTGATTCTAAAGACAACCACAAGGTATTCTATAGCTATGTCAAGAATCTCAGTGGCACCACTCAGCTCTGCTCTGACATTGGGATATACATGAAGCACTACATCACATCCCCTTGTGGGGATGTTATGCCACTGGTCCAGGGCATTGTAGGTATGGATGTAGAGTAACCTTTGGGCATGTGAGCTTCAGCACAGCTAACCAACACAGCTGTTGGTTACTTAATATCACCCCATACCATGACGTACTGATATAGCTTGATAGACACACACAGATGCAAATAAGCACATTGGGTGTCTGGAAACATGGAGCAGCTCCTGTAGCTGGCAATGCTTGATTATGTGGCCTTCCAGAAGTGTATACCACCTGCAGTGTCTCCGGGAAAGCATAGTGTTTCACTAAATCTGGATGTGTATTTATCCTTAATGAATATGTATACACCACCTGCATTGTCTTGTACACTGTCAGTTTGAGATCTGAACAAGTGGAAAGACGTGTAGTCTGGCATGCCTGTGGTTCTGTCCACAGCCATGAACTAGGTGTCTTTGACTGCAGAAATGTCTGCATATATGTCTGCATATTCCAAAGTGGGACACCTTCCCCAGATTATAGCAGCATAACTGTGAAGTTGTATGAAGATGGTGCTCTCATTGTAAAGTTTTCCCTCTAGATAGATGTTTTGTGGGGATGTCAGCAGCCTTGGCAGTATACAAATTCCCAACGGTGAGAGATGAAGACCATCTTTGGCAAAGCATTGACGTCTGTTGAGCAAGTTATCCCAGGCAGACATGTAGAGATCCCCTTACAATGACACCACATACTAAGGTAATTATTGAAGTCCGTCATGTTCTGTCTTTATTGATCCATCATGCTAGATGAGGGTTAAAAGTAGCTGAAAGCTACTGGCATACCCGTGAAAGATACAGAGTGTGTAAGCTCAGTCATGTGACTGCATAGAGTCCGGTGACATATGTCCCTAATCGTATACACCTGCTGGAAATATGATGACTTCATTATATCACCTGATATTCCTTAAGTTGGGGCAATGTGTGGTATGGTGTATCATATCACCCTACACACAGCTAACTGTTACATTTCCCATATGTAGCCTGGTGACATGGACATCAATGTGTCTCAAGATATACTCAACTATGAATAATAGGTTTGTGTTTGTGATGTACCTCAGGTGTGTGACTGATGAGACCAGGGGTGCATGCACAGTGTACTGTGCTCTTCAGAGGAAGGTTTATTGAGGTGTCTGTTGTTTGGGAATGTGTCTGATAAGGAGCTGCACACACTCAGGTGTGTGTGTTGTGGGTGTGGGTGTGGATGGTGCAGGAGTTGAGCTGTGCATGTTGGCAAAATTCTCACTGCTATATATACTGACTTCTCTGTGAGACATCTTTGAATCAAGGTTTGAAGTACAGTCACATCTGTCACACATTGTGTTTGTATGGCATATGAGTAGAGGAGTGGGTACACTGTCCACGTCATCAGCAGTCATTGATAGTGTCATTAGCAATACAGTCATCCTTGTGTGTACATCACAGCACACCATCATTAGACAGTGTCATGACAGATGGTGAAATGCAACATGTCACATGTAAGCAGGTGCCCTAAGGTAACACATTGCCTGGCAGTGTGCCATACAGTACATTGCCAGCCATGTGGACCTAGGAATGACCATAATCCTCTCAGTAGGCATGGCTACAATACAATACCTACAAATGTTACACTCTGCAAGTCCTGAAAAGTTAGGGTCATGATGCCACACCCTTGAGGTTGACAGCCTGAAACACAGTGTTTGTAGGCACACCTTGCAGTGAGATTGTGAATGCCCATGCATGCACAGAGGACTTGTTCAACTTTGCTGACATTACGTTGCCCTTGCAACCATTCAATGCATGTCAAGCAACCACACAGCAAACTGGTTGTTGCATGACATGATGTGGGAAAACAGATGTGTTCTGGGTACATAACTATACAATATGACATACCTAGGACATGTGAAAGGTGGACACACTTTGAGCAAAGGTGGCCAGTCCTCTGTAGTAGGCCTGACAGCCATGTTGGAGATGTTGGACATGCTCCATGTAAAGAAATCCCACTCCCTTCGAGCTAGACGCTCTAGTGACCTAAATCTTGTCACCACAATAAACAGAACATGCCGGAGGGATAGATTTGTGTCCCAGAGACTTCCCATACTCTGGAACAAACTACCTATCTATATCAAACAAAGCTCCACATTAGCACTCTTCAAGAAAAATCTTGATGATTGGATGGGAGATAGGAAATTCACCCTGGGGATCACTTCTGTGGCTCTGCTTGACAGGTGCACAGGAAAATAATTTTCCTGGGTGGCAAAATCCAGGGTACCATTTGGCTAGGCTTATATAGGCCCTAGGGCCAATAGCCTATGAAGCTATGAACCTATGTCATGCAGATATCCACCATTATTCTGTGGAAAGGCAGGATGCACGAAGTGCCATGAAAGTGTCACTGCATATGGATCAACACCACTGTGCTGCTTGTTTCAGCAAGCCTGGACATTTATGTCACTGGAAATTACACATTATATTGTGATGCTGCAGCTTTGCTTCTAATCACCATCTGGTCAGTTCCCTATTGACATATCACCAACTCTGGTACAGAAAACATACTACATGCAAAACTCATCTGATTGCTCATGTTGCTAATCAAGACATCTACCTGGATGAGGGTATGTGAAGCTACAAAGCCTTTTATGATGTGGGACAACCACATAGATGAACAAACAGGCTGTGTCCTACTACTCATCATGAGCGCCATAGTAACATTTTGCATGTGATGACAGGAAAAGTGTCAGAACATGTATTCCCATGACAGTATGTGGTGGATGACAAGAATATGACTCACTACCATGGCCTGACAAGGTGCATGACAATATTAGGCCAGTAGGCCATACTGGAAACTGCATAGGTTATTTACAGATTTGTATGTCAGCTGGTTGATAGCCAAGTCATAATCTAAGAAGATATCATTGGGTAGACCTACACTACAATGATGCCAGTCAACAGTGGACTTCCCTCAGACATCATTAATAGAGTAGCCCTTGTAGCCATTCCTTTCTCTGCAGTCACAGCCACTGTCAGTGACCTCTAACTGGCTACATTAGCAGGTGATAGCATATTAGGAGCTGTCACTGAATCCAACACAGAGCCAACAGTTATCCAGGGTGGCCTGAGACTCACAGTCAATTGCTGCCAGAGGCACTGACAAATAGCAAATGCCAAGGACCGCATAATACTATCCATATGGAAGTCATCAACCCCTGGAAAATATAGTAGTGTCTGCACACAGCACACAGTTGAACAAATACCAATGGACTTAAGGACACAGAGTGCAATATAGCCTTTGACTTTCAGTGGTCGGTAAGATGTGGGGATCCATTCAATTTTGTACAACCTATAAAGAAAGGTATGGCAAGTAAATCTCAGACTGTCAGTGTCATACCGTATTTGGCACTCATCATGCCTATCATTGAGTGCAATGGCACCTTTGCTATGTCACTACACAGTGTAGAGTCAAACTGTAAACAAACTACTGAAAAAAAAAAAATAGCCAGGCAACAGTAATTCTTAAACTTTTATGGTTAGCGCTTTCGTCAAGTATTCTTACACTCAACTTCATCAGACATTAGTTAAAAGTATGGTAGCCATATTTAAAACCAGATTCATAGTCACATGTTCAGTCACCCCACATGACACCATGTCACCTGATACACTTCTCATTTCTATAACACATGTACCTAAAAATTGTATAAACAATCGTGTAAAAAATGTATATACACTTTCATATTGACTTAATACTCAAATTCATATGTACATATACAAAGAATACATAGATATACATGAAAAAGCCAGCTAAAACATCCAAAAAACAATATTTGTTATTGTGTACATAAAAATTGTTACATGTCGCTAATCAACCTGAATAAATTTCAGTTGAATGTCATAAATGCATGTACTTGTGCATAAAGGAGGTGGGGGGGGGGAGAAGTTTATGTGTATATAACAAACACAAAGAGTGCCCCAAATTATATGTCTATTCACCTGAGTATTAGCCTTGTGTTAACATTTTAAACTCCTTGGTTTCAAGACACATGCCAAAGACCATACATCGTTCAACTCTGGTGCTATATCGGCCTTGGTTCTAAGATGCCAAATCAGCTCTTTGCCTCAAGTTTTAAGCTTAATAGACCACCCCTGATGTCAAATTCAATTTGGTTGATCACCCTGAATGTGAAGGAATGACCAGGGTTTTCTACCACATGTTTTGCGAGAGCATTGTCTGTTTTGGCTTTCCTAATGTGGTAAATATGCTCATACACTCTTTCCCTTAGTTTACTCTCAGTCTTGCTGATGTAAAAACCCGTACAAGACTGGCAGGAAGCGAGGTAAACAATCATAGTGGAATTCCAATTAAATCTGCCCTTACAAGTGAATTTTTCATCCAAGATGTTAAATCGTTTACCTGTTTGTATAAACCTGCAATAAGAGCAGGCTTCGTATTTGTACATCCCTGGAATACGTATCATCTTTGGGGGTGGCAGTTCCAAGAGGTTTTTCAAATTAATCCCCCCCCTGTAAACTACATTTGGTGCAGGTCCAAATTTAATAAATTCTTTGTCTGTTTGTAAAATATTCCAATTCTTTTGCAAAATCTTTCTAATGTTTTCACCGTCGGAACTAAATGTAGTGATGAAGGCTAACTTGTAAACAACCCTTAGGTTACTTTCACCTCCAAGAGACACCCTGTCATCAATACTCATCCCCTGATTGCTGTTATCTAAAATGTCTTTAAAATGGCTATTTGTCCTTTTATTTTGAACTTCCTCAAATAGGCTGTTAAACATGTCTACAGGGTATCCACTGTTTGTGAACATTTGCAATAACAATCTACACACCTCCTCAAAGTCAATGACCATAGCACACATACTTGTGGCCCTGACCAGTTGTCCCTTTACTATGGACTTTTTTTGATGTTGGTGGTGGGCACTACTGTAATGGAGGAAGGAGATACAATGTGTCTTTCCGATGTATTTTGGCTAAATACTGTTTGTTGGCATTATCCTTCCTTAATTCAACATCAAGAAAAGCTATTCTTTCAGTATGAAATATGTAGGTGAATATCAGAAAAATCCGTCGTCTTGTTGCAGTATGTCATAAATTCCTTAAACGTACTTTCTTCTCCCTTAAAGGTCAAACAAATCTCATCCAAAAATCTGGTACAGTAATGAATCTCACCCTTAAATCTGTTTATGGTGTTATGCATAAATTTGCCCTCTCAAAAGGCCATTACTAGGTTAGCAAAGCTGCCCCCCACTGTGGACCCCATTGCCACCCCACTGTTCTCTAAATAAAACTGGCCGTTGAACAAAAAGAAATTATTGGACAAAATTATGTCCAGCAGTTCTGTTATTAGGTTGATTTTGGATGCAAGTGCCCCTCATTTTACTAATAGTAACTCAAGCCATTCAATACCCACATCACGTGGGATGATGGTGTACAAATCTTTGACGTCAAGTTGTGGCAAAATTAAAATCAGAGTGAATGACCTGGTTGTTTATTGCTTCCAAAAAAGACCAGGAGTCCTTGCAAATAAAGGGTTCCCTTGATAAGTATTTTTTCAACAATCTGTCCACAAATTTTGCCAGTGGGTATGTCATTGAATCTCTTCGATCCACAATTGGGTGCATGGGAGAGTCCATCAAGCATTTGTAATCACAGGGGTTTTAGGGGAAATCATAGCAAAGTAGTTTACCAAATTTAGATCAATCCTGTTCTCCATGAGCAAGTCGTTAACAAGCACCATAATATGGTTGTATGCTTGGTTCACTTCATTCAGAGAAACTTGCGTATATGCAGCCAAATTAAGCATATTTTCCATTCTCTGTATGTAGTTTGTATGATCAAACAACATGAAACCACCACCCTTGTCAGCCTTACAATTCTTACTTCAGCATTCCTCAAGGTATCTATCAAAACCCATTCATCCCTTGACATGTTAATGGCTTCACTCCCTAGATTATTCACATTGTTGAACCTATTCCTTTGGTAGCCGATAAACACCTAATGTCAATGTCACACATCCTTTCAAATATATCCAACAATGGATGTAAGGGTGGATTGTAAATGCTGGGTACTTTAAGCTCTGCATTTACACTCAACTCATTATTGAACAACAGGTTTAAATTGAGTTTCCGTAAATACACCTTTAAGTCAATCAAAACACCACAAATGTCCATTCTTTTAGTTGGTACAAATGTCAAGCCTTTAGAAAGGACATTAACTAATTCCGGTTGAACAATATATTCTGAGTAGCTAAAAATCTTAAAGTCACCTCCAGAGTCACCTATTACATGTGGTAAATGCACTAACTCGGGCTGTCCTAAGGTGGGTTGCAAATTACAGTTGGAAACAGGATTTTGAAAATTAGTATTTGCTTCCAGCACCATATTAGATGTTACCTTTTGTGGCCTCCACACTTGTTGTTGGTCTTCCACCCGTTGCGTCCACTGTTCTGGGTTTCCCAATCTTGCTTCTGTCCCTGGCGAAAATTTGGATAATAAGCTGCTGACCTTGCATTTGTGTTTGCCTGTGAGTGTTTGCCTGGGAGCCGTTTGCTTCTTCTTAGTTCCTGGGTATCCTGTAGGGTTATTCCATCATTTCCCTCACTTGTACCAACCAAGTCCTGTTGGTCTAAGCAAGAGATACGGTTGTTTTCTCCTATATTGGATGGTTCATTGTCACTGTTAGCCCGGGTGTTCACAAAATTGTTATTCACTTCTACTCGAGCATTCCATTGCTGTGAGGGGGTGAGGCTCCAGATACGCCATCCCTCTTTTGTGCTCGTCCTCATCTCCCTTCAATTTTTTGATTTTAAAAGATTTTAGTTTCTCCATTTGCTTGTCGATACTAGTGAAAACTTGTTGGTAATCGAATTGGTGCTGGGGGAAATCAAGGTCCGTCATTCTAGCATTATCCACATCCTTGATCTCCTGCACTAAAGTGCCCACCATGAATTGGTAGTGCTAAACCTGCACCTCCAGAAACTCGAGCCCGTGTTGATAGAACTGTTTTAAGAGCTCAACGCGGAAGGCTGAACTGGAAATCAGCCCTGTCGGATAATGCCAGGTACAAAGCCCTTTCGGCACCTGGTGCCGTTTGATGCATTCCCTGAAAAGGAGATTACAAGGGGTAACTTCTTTAGCTTGAAAGACTTATAATCCAAAGTCATGAGGTTGTCTACAATGCTGATGTTATTGTTGGAAGAGCTGGCACTAACATCAGCATGGTTAACCTTGTTCTGCAAACCAATGCCTGGTTGCAGCCAGTCACTAAGTATTAAAGATGTTGAATTAGTAAGAGTTATCACAGTTGTATTCCCAATATTCCCTCAAGGTGACATTGAAACTGTTGAACTGGCTGGTGGGGTCAAACCAGCCCAAACCAGCCCAGTTCAAAGTGTTGCACTGTACTATTACTTGCTCCCGGTTGTTAGGGAGCCGTTCGCTGTTCACAAGGTCAGTCAAATCATCCACTTTTTTTAGTTATGTTGTTGATAAAAACCATTAACCGACTTATTTCAGATCCTCCAGCCCCCTGGTCATTCTCCCTTCCTTAGGGGGATGATAAACCACTGGGGATTGTTGAAAACTCACCAGGTGTCATACCCAAAAAGAAACCAGCGTAGAGTCAAACTGCAAACAAACTACTGAAAAACAACAAAGAAAATAGGCAGGCAACAGTAATTCCTTAAACTTTAATGGTTAGTGCATTCATCAAGTATTCTTACACTCAACTTCATCAGACATTAGTTAAAAGAATGGTAGCCATACTTAAAACCAGATTCATAGTCACATGTTCAGTCACCTCACATGACACCATGTCACCTGATACAATTCTCAATTCTATAACACATGTACCTAAAAATTGTATAAACAATGGTGTAAAAAATGTATATACACTTTTCTATTGACTTAATACTCAAATTCATATGTACATATACAAAGAATACATAAATATACATGAAAAAGCCAGATAAAACATCCAAAAAACAATACTTGTTATTGTGTACATAAAAATTATTACATGTCACTAATCAACATGAATAAATTTCAGTTGAATGTCATAAATGCATGTACTTGTGCATAAAGGAGGTGGGGGGGTTTGTGTATATAACAAACACAAAGAGTGCCCCAAATTATATGTCTATTCACCTGAGTATTAGCCTTGTGTTAACATTTTAAACCCCTTGGTTTCAAGATACATGCCAAAGACCATACGTCGTTCAACCCTGGTGCTGTACAGGCCCTGGTTCTAAGCTGCCAAATCAGCTCCTTCGCCTCAAGTTTTAAGCTTAATAGACCAGCCCTAATGTCAAATTCAATTTGGTCGGTCACCCTGAATGTGAAGGAATGACCAGGGTTTTCTACCACATGTTTTGCGAGAGCGTTCTCTGCTTTTGGCTTTCCTAATGTGGTAAATATGCTCATACACTCTTTCCCTTAGTTTGTGCTCAGTCTTGCCGATGTAAAAACCTGTACAAGACTGGCAGGAAGAGAGGTAAACAACCATAGTCAAATTGCAATTAAATCTGCCCTTACAAGTGAATTTTTCATCCAAGATGTTAAATTGTTTACCTGTTTGTATAAACCTGCAATAAGAGCAGGCTTCGTATTTGTACATCCCTGGAATGTGTATCATCTTTGGGGATGGCAGTTCCAAGAGGTTTTTCAAATTAATCTCCCTCCTGTAAACTACATTTGATGCAGGTCCAAATTTAATAAATTCTTTGTCTGTTTGTAAAATATTCCAATTCTTTTGCAAAATCTGTCTACTGTTTTCACCGTCTGAACGAAACGTAGTAATGAAGGCGTACCTATAATCAACCCTTAGATTACTTTCACCTCCAAGAGGTACCCTGTCATCAATACTTATCCCGATTGCTGTTATCAAAAATGTCTTTAAAATGGCCATTTGTCCTTTTTTTTTTAACTTCCTCAAATAGGTTGCTAAACATGTCTACAGGGTATCCTCTGTTTGTGAACATTTGCAATAACAATCTACACTCCTCCTCAAATTCAATGACCGTAGTACAAATTCTTGCGGCCCTGACCAGTTGTCCCTTTACTACAGACCTTTTTTGATGTTGGTGGTGGGCACTACTGTAATGGAGGAAGGACTTACAATAAATGTCCTTCCGATGTATTTTGGCTAAATACTGTTTGCTGGCATTATCCTTCCTTAATTCAATGTCAAGAAAAGCTATTCTTTCAGTATGAAGTACTTGGGTGAATACCAGAAAATCTGTTGCGTTGTTGCAGTATGTCATAAATTCCTTAAACGTACTTTCTTCTCCCTTAAAGGTAAAAAAAATCACATCCAAAAATCTGGCATAGTGATGAATCTCACCCTTAAATCTCTTTATGGTGTTATGCATAAATTTGCCCTCCCAAAAGGCCATTACTAGGTTAGCAAAACTGGCCCCCACTGGGGACCCCATTGCCACCTCACTGTTCTCTAAATATAACTGGCCGTTGAACAAAAAGAAATTATTGGACAAAATTATGTCCAAAAGTTTTGTTATCAGGCTGATTTCAGATGCAGGTGCCCCTCATTTTACTAATAGTAACATGAGCCATTCAATACCCACATCATGTGGGATGACAGTGTACAAATCTTTGGCGTCAATTGTGGCAAAGTTAAAATTAGGGTGAATGACCTGGTTGTTCATTGCTTCCAAAAAAAACCAGGAGTCCTTGCAAATAAAGGGTTCCCTTGACATGTATTTTTTCAACAAACTGTCCACAAATTTTGCCACTGGGTATGTCATTGAATCCCTTCCATCCAAAATTGGGTGCATGGGAGAGTCCATCAATCCTTTGTGGATTTTTGGAATCCCAAAAATCACAGGGGTTTTAGGGGAAACCATAGTAAAGTAGTTTACCAAATTTAGAGTAATCCTGTTCTCCATGAGCAAGTCGTTAATAAACACGGTAATACGGTTGTATGATTGGTTCACCTCATTCAGAGAAACCTGCATATATGTAGCCAAATTACACATATTTTCCATTCTCTGTATGTAGTTTGTGTGATCAAACAACATGAAACTACCACCATTGTCAGCCTTAACAATTCTTACATCAGCATTCTTCAAGGTGTCTATCAAAACCCATTCATTCTATGACATGTTATAAACTTCACTCCCTAGATTATTCACATTGTTGGACCTATTCCTTTGGTAGCCGATAAACACCTAAGGTCAATGTCACACATCTTTTCAAATATATCCAACAATGGATGTAAGGGTGGATTGTAAATGCTGGGTACTTTAAGCTCTGCATTTACACTCAACTCATTATTGAACAACTGGTTTAAATTGAGTTTCCGTAAATACACCTTTAAGTCAATCAAAACACCACAAATGCCCATTCTTTTAGTTGGTACAAATGTCAAGCCTTTAGAAAGGACATTAACTAATTCCGGTTGAACAATATATTCCAAGTAGCTAAAAATCTTAAATTCACCTCCAGAGTCAGCTATTACATGTGGTAAATGCACTAACTCGGGCTGTCCTAAGGTGGGTTGCAAATTACAGTTGGAAACAGGATTTTGAAAATTAGTATTTGCTTCCAACACCATATTAGATGTTACCTTTTGTGGCCTCCACGCTTGTTGTTGGTTTTCCACCCGTTGCGTCCACTGTTCTGGTTTGCCCAATCTTGCTTCTGTCCCTGGTGAAAATTTTGATAATAAGCTGCTGACCTTGCATTCATGTTTGCCTGGGAGTGAACAGCATCGGTTCGATTTTGAAGCCGTTTGCTTCTTCTTAGTTTCTGGGTATCCTGTAGGGTTATTCCACCTTTTCCCTCATTTGTACCAACCGAGTCCTGTTGGTCTAAGCAGGAGATATGGTTGTTTTCTCCTATATTGGATGGTTCGTTGTCACTGTTAGCCCAGGTGTTCGGAAAATTGTTATTCACTTCCGCTCATGTGTTCCATTGCTGTGTGGGGGTGGCTCCGGATAAGTCATCCCTCTTTTGTGCTTGTCCTCATCTCCCTTCAATTTTTTGATTTTAAAAGATTTTAGTTTCTCCATTTGCTTGTCAATACTAGTGGAAACACACTGGTAATCAAATTGTTACTGCGGGAAATCAAGGTCCATCCTGGTAGTATTATCCACATCCTTGATCTCCTGAACTAAGGTGCCCACCATGAATTGGTAGTGCTAAACCAGCACCTCCAGAAATAAGAGCACTTGTTGATCGAACAGTTTCAAGAGCTCAATGCGGAAGGCTGAATTGGAAATCAGCCCTGTCGGATAATGCCAGGTACAAAGCCCTTTCGGCACCTGGTGCCACTTGATGCATTCCCTGAAATAGGAGTTTTCAAGGGGTAACTTCTTTAACTTAAAAGACTTATAATCCAAAGTCTTGAGGTTGTCCACAATGCTGATGTTATTGTTGGTTGAGCTGGCATTAACATCAGCTTGGTTAACCTCGTTCTGCAAACCAATGCCTGGTTGCAGCTAGTCACTAAGTATTAAACATGTTGAATTAGTAAGAGTAATCACAGTTGGATTCCCAATATTCCCTCGAGGTGACATTGAAACTGTTGAACTGGCTGGTGGGTTCAAACCAGCCCTGTTCAAAGTGTTACACTGTACTCTAACCTGCTCCTGGTTGTTAGGGAGCCATTCGCTGTTCACAAGGTCAGTCAAATCATCCACTTTTTTAGTTATGTTGTTGATAAAAACCATTAACCGACTTATTTCAGATCCTCCAGCCCCCTGGTCATTCTCCCTTCTTTAAGGGGGATGATAAACCACTGGGGATTGTTGAAGACTCACCAGTTGCCATACCCAAAAAGAAACCAGCGTAGAGTCAAACTGCAAAGAAACTACTGAAAAAGAACAAAAAAATAGGCAGGCAACAGTAAATCTTAAACTTTTATGGTTAGCGCATTCATCAAGTATTCTTACTCTCAACTTCATCAGACATTAGTTAAAAGAATGGTAGCCATATTTAAAACCAGATTCATAGTCACATGTTCAGTCACCCCACATGACACCATGTCACCTGATACAATTCTCATTTCTATAACACATGTACCTAAAAATTGTATAAACAATTGTGTAAAAAAATGTATATACACTTTCCTATTGACTTAATACTCAAATTCATATGTACATATACAAAGAATACATAAATATACATGAAAAAGCCAGCTAAAACATCCCAAAAACAATATTTGTTATTGTGTACATAAAAATTGTTACATGTCACTAATCAACCTGAATAAATTTCAGTTGAATATCATAAATGCATGTACTTGTGCATAAAGGAGGTGGGGGGAAGAAGTTTATGTGTATATAACAAACACAAAGAGTGCCCCAAATTATATGCCTATTCACTTAGCCTTGTGTTAACGTTTTAAACTCCTCAGTTTCAAGACACATGCCAAAGAGCATATGTCGTTCAACCCTGGTGCTACATAGGCCCTGGTTCTAAGGTGCCAAATCAGCTCCTTCGCCTCAAGTTTTAAGCTTAATAGACCGCCCCTGATGTCAAATTAAATTTGGTCGATCACCCTGAATGTGAAGGAATGACCAGGGATTTCTACCACATGTTTTGCAAGAGCGTTGTCTGTTTTGGATTTCCTAATGTGGTAAATATGCTCATACACTCTTTCCCTTAGTTTACGCTCAGCCTTTCAGATGTAAAATCCCGTACAAGATTGGCAGGAAGCGAGGTAAACAACCATAGTGGAATTGCAATTAAATATGCCCTTACAAGTAAATTTTTCATCCAATATCTTAAATTGTTTATCAGTTTGCATAAACCTGCAATAAGAGCAGGCTTTACATCTGTGCATACCTGCAATACGTATCATCTTTGGGGGTGGCAGTTCCAAGAGGTTTTTCAGATTAATCCCCCTCCTGTAAACTACATTTGGTGCAGGTCCAAATTTAATGAATTCTTTGTCTGTTTGTAAAATATTCCAATTCCTTTGCAAAATCTGTCTAATGTTTTCACCGTCTGAACTAAACGTAGTAATGAAGGTGTACTTATAATCGACCCTTAGGCTACTTTCACCTCCAAGAAGTACCCTGTAATCAATACTCATTCCTGATTGCTGCTATCTAAAATGTCTTTAAAATGGCCATTTGTCCTTTTATTTTGAACTTCTTCAAATAGGTTGCTCAACATGTCTACAGGGTATCCTCTGTTTGTGAACATTTGCAATAACAATCTACACTCCTCCTCAAATTCAATGACCGTAGTACGCATTCTTGCGGCCCTGGCCAGTTGTCCCTTTACTACAGACCTTTTTTGATGTTGGTGGTGGGCACTAGTGTAATGGAGGAAGGAGTTACAATAAGTGTCCTTCCGATGTATTTTGGCTAAATACTGTTTGCTGGCATTATCCTTCCTTAATTCAATGTCAAGAAAAGCTATTCTTTCAGTATGAAATACGTGGATGAATACCAGAAAATCCATCTTGTTGTTGCAGTATGTCATAAATTCCTTAAACATACTTTCTTCTCCCTTAAAGGCCAAAAAAATCACGTCCAAAAATCTGGTATAGTAATGAATCTCACCCTTAAATCTCTTTATGGTGTTATGCATAAATATGTCCTCCCAAAAGGCCATTACTAGGTTATCAAAACTGCCCCCCCCCACTGTGGACCCCATTGTCACCCCACTGTTCTCTAAATAAAACTGGCCATTGAACAAAAATAAATTATTCAACAAAATTATGTCCAACAGTTCTGTTATTAGGCCGATTTCAGATGCATGTGCTCCTCTTTTTACTAATAGTAACTCGAGCCATTCAATACCCACATCACATGGGATAATGGTGTGCAAATCGTTGACATCAGTTGTGGCAAAGATAAAATCAGGGTGAATGACCTGGTTGTTTATTGCTTCCAAAAAAGACCAGGAGTCCTTGCAAATAAAGGGTTCTCTTGATATGTATTTTTTCAACAAACTGTCCACAAATTTTGCCAATGGATATGTCATTGAATCCCTTCCATCCACAATTGGGCGCATGGGAGAGTCCATCAAGCATTTGTGGATTTTTGGAATCCCAAATATCACAGGGGTTTTAGGGGAAACCATAGTGAAGTAGTCTACCAAATTTAGATCAATCCTGTTCTCCATGAGCAAGTCGTTAACAAACACCGTAATATGGTTGTATGCTTGGTTCACGTCATTCAGAGAAACCTGCGTATATGTAGCCAAATTAAGAATATTTTCCATTCTCTGTATGTAGTTTGTGCAATCAAACAACACCAAACCATCACCCTTGTCAGTCTTAAGAATTCTTACATCAGTATTCCTCAAGATGTCTATCAAAACCCATTCATCCCTTGAAATGTTAAAGGCTTCACTCCCTAGATTATTCACATTGTTGTAATTATTCCTTTGGTAGCCGATAAACACCTAAGGTTAATGTCACACATCCTTTCAAATATATCCAACAATGGATGTAAGGGTGGATTTTAAATGCTGGGTACTTTAAGCTCTGCATTTACACTCAACTCATTATTGAACAACAGGTTTAAATTGAGTTTCTGTAAGTACACCTTTAAGTCAATCAAAATACCACAAATGTCCATTCTTTAATGTCAAGCCTTTAGAAAGGACATTAACTATTTCCAGTTGAACAATATATTCTGAGTAGCGAAAAATCTTAAAGTCACCTCCAGAGTCAACTATTACATGTGGTAAATGTACTTACTCGGGCTGTCCTAAGGTGGGTTGCAAATTACAGTTGGAAACAGAATTTTGAAAATTAGTATTTGCTTCCAACACCATATTAGATGTTACCTTTTGTGGCCTCCACACTTGTTGTTGGTCTTCCACCCATTGCATCCACTGTTCTGGGTTGCCAGATCTTGCTTCTGTCCCTGGTGAAAATTTGGATAATAAGCTGCTGACCTCGCATTCGTGTTTGCCTGGGAGTGAACAGTGTCAGTTCAATTTTGAAGCCGTTTGCTTCATTTTAGTTCCTGGGTATCCTGTAGGGTTATTCCACCATTTGTCTCACTTGTACCAGCCAAGTCCTGTTGGTCTAAGCAGGATATGCAGTTGTTTTCTCCTATATTTTACGGTTATTTCTCACTGTTAGCCCGGGTGTTCGGAAAATTGTTATTCACTTCCGCTCGAACGTTCCATTGCTGTGAGTGGGAAGGCCCCGGATAAGCCATCCCACTTTTGTGCTCGTCCTCATCTCCCTTCAATTTTTTGATTTTAAAAGATTTTAGTTTCTCCATTTGCTTGTCGATACAACAAAAACTCGCTGGCAATCGAATTGCTACCGTGGGAAATCAAGGTCCGTCCTGGTAGCATTATCCACATCCTTGATCTCCTGCACTAAGGTGCCCGCCATGAATTGGTAGTGCTAAACCAGCACCTCCAGAAATTCAAGCCCTTGTTGATTGAACAGTTTCAAGAGCTCAACGTGGAAGGCTGAATTGGAAATCAGCCCTGTCGGATAATGCCAGGTACAAAGCCCTTTCGGCACCTGGTGCCGCTTGATACATTCCTTGGAATAGGAGATTTCAAGCTGTAACTTCTTTAGCTTAAAAGACTTATAATCCAAAGTCTTGAGGTTGTCCACATTGCTGATGTTATTGTTGGAAGAGCTGGCACTAACATCAGCATGGTTAACCTCATTCTGCAAACCAATGCCTGGTTTCAGCCAGTCACTAAGTATTAAAGATGTTGAATTAGTAAGAGTTATCACAGTTGGATTCCCAATATAACCTCGAGGTGACATTGAAACTGTTGAACTGGCTGGTGGGGTCAAACCAGCCCTGTTCAAAGTGTTACACTGTACTCTAACCTGTTCCCGGTTGTTAGGGAGCCATTCACTGTTCACAAGGTCAGTCAAATCATCCACTTTTTTAGTTATGTTGCTGATAAAAACCATTAACCGACTTATTTCAGATCCTCCAACCCCCTGGTCGTTCTCCCTTCCTTAGGGGGACGATAAACCACTGGGGATTGTTGAAGACTCACCAGTTGCCATACCCAAAAAGAAACCAATGTAGAGTCAAACTGCAATCAAACTTCTGAAAAACAACAAAAAAATAGGCAGGCAATAGTAATTCTTAAACTTTTATGGTTAGCACCTTCGTCAAGTATTCTTACACTCAACTTCATCAGACATTAGTTAAAAGAATGGTAGTCATATTTAAAACCAGATTCATAGTCACATGTTCAGTCACCCCTCATGACACCATGTCACCTGATACAATTCTCATTTCTATAACACAAGTACCTTAATATTGTATAAACAATTGTGTAAAAATGTATATACACTTTCCTATTGACTTAATACTCAAATTCATATGTACATATACAAAGAATACATAAATATACATGAAAAAAACAGCTAAAACATCCAATAAACAATATTTGTTATTGTGTACATACAAATTGTTACATGTCACTAATCAACTTGAATAAATTTCAGTTGAATGTCATAAATGCATGTACTTGTGCATAAAGGAGGTGGGGAGGAGAAGTTTATCTGTATGTAGCAAACACAGAGTGCCCCAAATTATATGTCTATTCACCTGAGTATTAGCATTGTGTTAACATTTTAAACTCCTCAGTTTCAAGACACATGCCAAAGAGCATACATCGTTCAACCCTGATGCTACATAGGGCCTGGTTCTAAGCTGTCAAATCAGCTCCTTCACCTCAAGTTTTAAGCCTGAACCATACTGTGGGTTGTGCAATACATTTATCAGGCAATTACTTTTGCATTCTTTACTTATTTCAGTTTTACAGGTGACTGCAGCAACATTAGACCAGACATACAGTGAATACAGCCTCACTTCCCTTATAGTCATCAAACCACAATCCTACTTTACACCTTATTGCTTATTGTTGTTGGTATTGGTATTGTTTATTGATTTACTACAGTTATCAGAAAATATCTGTACTTGGCCACACTCATGGTGCATCCAGGTCAGACGTCCGGCATGAGACTGGATGTTGCGAGTATGTTCAATTACAGCTGCTGGAAGAGAAGCACACCATTATGCATACTATTTTGGTACCTGTGGTGCCCTGACTTCAGTGTGTGTGTGTAACTTGGTGAATCCTGGCTCTAGCTAGGTAACTAACCATTATATTCTCCTTATTTAGCTTGATTAGAGAGGCATCAATATGTGTTACATTGGAGTCCCCTATGACTAGAGTTCTGGGAAGTGTGTTTGTTTGCCTTATGAGATTTGTATTTGGAGCTTCACTGAGTGTGGCTGTATGTGTATTGCTAGGTTTCGCTTTTGCTGAATGGTTTTGGTTCGGCTGAGGATAATGGTTGCTGATGGGTAGTCTAGGTGATTTCTGTTGTTTAGGAAGATTGCATTTAAGTGCCTTACCATACCTGGTCTACGTGAGTGCTGTGTGTTATGTGTGGTGGGTGTTGTGTGCATGGTTTTGACAACCTGATGTGTATTTATATGTGAGAGTTTAGCTTCTAGTGACATTGTGTGTACACCTCTTGCATACTATATCCATTACTTTAAGGATTAAGTGGTTGTCAGTAAACATGAGGCAATTGCCACATTGTCTCAAGATACCCATATCCACCAAGCTGGCTGTAGAGAAATTGTGAAATTATATGTCTATGTTGTCCTGTCCACCTAATAGGTGAGATAAAAGCAAGGTCGGCCTTAGGTCAAGTGGTTCCCTAGGAAAAAGGGCTCCACAGCACCTCCCCACACCACCTACTGCCCCCATCTTGTTCTATTTACACTATCTAGTTTACTGAAAAAGGACCCCTGCTAGAGGGGCGCCCTAGGTGGCTGCCTAGTTGGCCTATGCCTAAGGTTGGCTATGGTTTCAAAGGTATGGTGTACGGCAGTTAACATAAAGATATTAAGGGTACTTTTTGGGGGGAGGTTGGAGACAAACTAGGCTAAAAAATACTGAATTCTATTAAATTTAATGGTATCACCACTCAAAACATTTGCTCTGAACTTACTGCTTACATAGTAGTGCTTCTTGAGATGTTATATGGAGAAAAATGTGTTTCTAGATGTCTGTATCTATACAGAACACCGGCATTGTGAGTAGCTCCTCGAAAAGACACCAAATTTATACCAGCTAACAAGGCTGCTAGCAGCTACCTGCAGAACAGGAAAGGAGAGGTGCCGTACTGCAAAAAAAAGAGAACTGTCACAGCAGAACAAAGCAAACTTGCAGTAGATCAGCTACATAACACATTTTGCAACACAATCCTGGGTTGGGAAAGTACATGAAAGCTGGCAGCTGGATGCATGCCTGACAATGGGAGGGGAATTGGGTTGAAAAGTGAAGTAAAGGGCAATAGATGAATCATGGCAGCCAAGTGTAATTCAACACCAAAAGCCCCACAATAGCAGTACCTGCTGTAAAACTCATAATTTAGATAACCTGCAGTTGGAATTGCACATACACACCCAATTACACCAGCAGCATCCATAGCACAATAGTATAAAGTGTGAAAGCACCTCACACACACTTGTGTATTCCCAGACACTCTGCACCATTGGTGTATATAAACAGGGAACTTTTAATAAGTACATGTTAGGGGCTGCCATAGCTTTGATTTACCAGCATGTGTTGGAGACTGAAGGTGGTGTGACGGATGATGCTGACAACCATCTCAGGCACCGGAGGAGAAGAGTGTTCAGACCCAGGGTAACTTGCCAAGGGCTACATGATCTGGAGATAGTAGAGCATTACAGGGTGGACAGGGACACCATACAGAGCTGTGCCAGCCACACGTCAGAGCCAGAAATAACAGAGTGGAACCCATCCCAGCGGACACGAAGGTATGTGTAAGCTTGAGAATACTAGCCACAGGTACCTTTCAAAGGCCAACTGGGGATATCGTGGGGATCTCACAGACATCAGCATCCAGGGTACTCCAACAGTTCCTGGATGCCATGTTACCACATGCCAATGAGCACATATACTTCCCCCGAATGCAGGAGGAGTTGGCCAGCAATATGCGTCTCTTCCACAGTGTGGCAGACTACCTGGAAGTACTGGGTGCAATAGACTGCACGCACATACACATCAAGTCACCATCCGGTGAGCAGGGAAGGCACTACATAAACTGCAAGGGATACCCCTCCATCAACTGCTAGGTCATGTGCAATGCCCAGGGCATTATCATGAATGTGTGTGCTGGCAACCCTGGAAGCTATCACAACTCCCACATCTGGCATGCCTCACAGCTGTATCAGGTATTTGCCAGAGGGGACATCCCATATGGCCACCTGGTAGGGGATGCTGGCTATGCACTGGAACCATGGATGATGACTCCCATCAGAAATGCACACACACCCATGGAAGAATGCCATAATAAGGTGCACGCACAAACCAGAATCATCATAGAGCATGTGTTTGGGATGCTGAAATCACAGTTCCATTGCTTGGACATATCTGGTGGAGCCTTGCAGTACTCTCCAGGCATGTGTCCCCACATCTTCATAGTATGTGCCATGCTACACAATATGATCCTGCGGAAACAGCTGCAGCAGGGACAGAATGGTGAAGGCCCTCACAGCCCATCACCATTGCCAAGGGCCCCACCGGCACAGAGGAACTCAGACCACAAACACCCTGTGCCAGCCCCAGTAGACAGATGGAGGCATGCCCAGTATGCCCATGCCTTGGCAAAGAGGGAACGTATAGCACACACACTGACAGTGTAGGCACCTATGGACTGACACCCTTCTCCACCTGCACTCACAGTAAACATGGATGGCACACACACACGATCATCTGTAAATTGTCATGTATAGGTGGTCTACTGTGTGCATCCTACATAGGCAGCCCTCAACTATTGTACACACAACTGCCGTTGGCACAAGGTCAGTCAATACCTGAACAGTAAATTAAGCTATCAGCATTTGTCGATACTGTATGTATAGGTTCATAGGTACATAGGTAGGTACTTGCGTAACTGCCAGAGGCCATTCATAAGCCTAGCCAAAATGTGTCTTCTGTCGCCACCCCATTGATTAACTAACTGTCCCTCTGTGGAGCAGAGCCAATTGCGGGATCCCTGGGGTGTATCCACTGTTCCCAACCCACTCTGCAAGGATTCCCTGGAGTGTTAGTGAGGGCCTCCATATAATGTAATCAAGGATATAGTTCCAAAGCATGGGGAGTACCCATGACAGGAATCTGTCACTCCAGCATCTTCAAGTTATGGTTGTGGAAAGGTGTAGCACATTACAGTGTGTGGCTCACTGTGACATGGATTCCCATAGATGGAGCATATCCATTAAGCCTGACTTGGACACGGCTTTGTTGGCCAGCAAAAATTATCTCTGAGTAAACGAGATGCCACTGAGTAATGCAAGAGTTTATGCAGTCTGGCAGCATAGGACACGTCTGAGGGCATTATTCATCTTGGCAAGGTACATTCATGGCCCTTCCAGCTGTTGGATGTGTCTTCTGAGGTACATCCAAAATGGGTTATCATACTCGATGATGGGACTGATGAGTGATGAGTAAAGGGGCACAATAACCTCAGTCTGTTTAGATGCGAACCCTTAAGTAATCAGATGGCCTACATAGATGGATGTCCTAACTACTTTGCAGATATGATTGTCAAAGGAGTGATCACTATCTAATGTAGTCCTCACATACCCATTATGTCATCTGAATTATAGTGTCTGCCACTCATGTGTTAATATGTGTGTGTGTAGTTGCCCAAAATGGAATGACAATGCAGTATGTGGCCTTTAGCTGGAGGCCATGACTCTGACACCATGTGTTGGTCTATGTGAGGCCCCCTGAAGGACGTCTGTGAAAGCTGGACTGTTAGTTATGGCTCCCAGTTTCTAGTAATCACCAAACACGGTCTGCTGTAGTTTACCTGTGTTAGTCTGTACCTCTGAGAAGTATATGGCAAACAGTAGGGGTCCCAGGACTGAGTCCTGTGGGAAACCAGTTGTGATTGGTCAAGAGTTGGACCTCGAGGCTGCTAGGCTTACAATGTGGGTTCTGTGTGTAAGCCTGTTGGCAAACCAACCTGTGATGTATGGGTGTATGTACTGGCTGGTGAGTTTGGAAATAATACCTGAGGAGGAATGGTGTCAAAACCCTTGGCGAGGTTCAGGTAGTATGTATGAACTACCACACCCCACACCTAAAGTCTTGGTGACTGTAAGATGTCAAACAGGTTCAGTAGGCATGATCTGCACTCAATCAAGCTGACCTGGGTTGGGTCAAGTGTAATGAGGTTACCATTGTCTATGTTAATGAGTGTCATGAGGATGTGCTCCATAGCCGTGCAAATCAGGCTACTCAGGCTTATGGGGTGGTAGTTACCATGGTCAGTTGTGTCACCACCTTGGTGGAATGGAATAGCTGTTGCCATGCACCATTGAATGGGCATGTAGCCTGTGTAGATGCTGATGTTGAATTGCTATATTAAGTGGGGGGGGGCACTTTGTCTTGTAGTGTCTGCAGGATGCAGTCTGGGACACCATCTGCCTCCATTGATGCTCTGTCTTGCCATTTGATAGGGCCAATACCACCTGTATATATCAGATGTCTGGGATACTGTACGTATTTGGTATTGTTGTGGGCACTGTAGGGGGTGAAGCTTGCACCGAATGTATCATCAAGAGTGTTGGTGATATCAGTAGGGTCAGTATATTCAGTGCAATATTGCACCAGCACAGTGCAAATCTGTGTGTTACTGCTTAGATCCTTGACATAGCCAAAGAAGCATTTGTGGTCATCTTCCAAATCCATGCCTATTTACCTGTGGATGTCAGCTTTGGATGATTACATGAGTAACATACGTGTCTTGCTAATACTGGTCATGGATGTCTGCATGTCTTGGGATTTGCTGCTGTTCTGGACTACTATCCTACTTCTGTTATATAGCCTGTATATTGCAGGGGTTCAGCAGACTGATGTCCTTGTGTAGGAGTAGCGAGTCCTGGTTTACCATTGATGGCATGACCCATACATCTTTGTAGGTGCTTATAGAGTGCATTTGTAATTCTGTCTGTATCTTGAGCAGTGTCATCCCTGAACATTGGGGCTGTAAACTCTCCCACTTCTGTCATTAGTACTGTGAATTTAGCTGTAGAAAGGGTATTCATGGTGTGTTCCTTGGGTGGGGGTGATGGTTGGGAGTGGAAATCATCAGTGAATAGTTCATGGTCAGATCTAAACAGTGACCGGTTTAACTCTGCTGTAGTGCACCTGTTGCACATGTCAGTGATTACCACTTCTAGTATGTTTTCACCTCTCGTTAGTCCATCTACCAACTGATACAGGCCATAGGAGGTGATAAATCCCAGGAAGTGCTGGGCCTGGAAGTGAATACTCTAGTAGGTTATCCAGTTAAGCATAGGGTACCCAACATTGACCAATAACAGGGTGTCTGGTAGGACTGTCATGTTTACTACTGTCTCCAGATAGTTGTAGTGGTGCTTCTGGGTCATGGAGGGTTATCTGTAGCAGCTCACAGTTTGCATTGCAGTTGTGGCTGATGTTAGCTGCATATGGATGATCACAGAGGTATCATGCTGCCCCACTAATTTGGAGGTGTAGGTATCCCCGATGAATATGGATACACCCCCTCCATGTCTGTGCCAGTCCATGTTCAGTGGCTGAAATGTGTGTTATGGGCTGTAGTCTGGTAGTGCTGGTGTGCTCACAGGAGCCTTATACAGGTCCCAGTCACAGAACAGATGTAGATGGTGTCCATACTGAGGGGTGCTGTGAGTGCGTGCATGTTGTGAGTACTACCCCTGGTGTTGAGTAGCCTAACCCTCATTGATTCTGCTATTGTGCAGTTCATGGAGGTGAGATTCACCTCTGAGACCTGCCTACAAATGGCACCATGGGGGCACTAATAGCCTTGCCCAGCATTCCAAAGCCTTAGGCTGACACATGCAAGTTGGTATGGCATTGTTGCAGGCATGTTTCCCATCTGTGCTTGTGTCCCATCTTTCCTGTAGGTAACCTACTGGTAAGCAATACAAAGCCTGAAACCTATACAAGTCCACTAGCTTCCAAGATAGGCTTTTGAAGTGATTATCTATCAGTAGTCTGTATGCTCTTGCTGTACTTAACTGTTGTCTGACTACATGGTGATTTTACACTGTATATTGTGATCAGAAAACTCTGTATAATCACATATGATGTTGGAGATGGCCTGCACTGTAGAGGTTCACAAATAGGTAGTAGGCTATCTGCCCAAGGGCATTTAGAAGCATAGCTACAGTGTGGTGGCTTTATCTGCACCATTGATGAAGTAACTGAGCCTCTGTCAAGCATAGGCAGTGAAGTGATTCCAGGCAGAGTTGCTGGAAGCTGTTGAAGACTGGGGTGCTGTAGGGTGATAGGGGCACATAGTGATCTCAAATGTGCATGTTAACATGACAACCCAACAGCATTCAATTTCCCCAACAGGTCTTGCAGCTATAAAACTGGAGTGGCTCCCCCACACCCTGACTGTATGTTTCTGGGACACATGATCCCAGGGGTGTATTTACTGTTGCCCAGTCACACATCAAGGTTTGCTCTGAAGTGTGTCAGTGGGGGCTATGCCAAATGTTGTTAGGATGTTAATGTATAGTCTCTCAATTCATGTGTTATGTCAGTATTTCAAAAAGCTCACTGGGTGTGGGTGGCTCCACCTGTTGTGTAGCCAAGCTTACACATAGGAGTCATGGACATAGGAAATAGGCAGAAGGAACATTAATGTCAATAGTGTAATGGCTACAGCATTTGCATAATATCTGTGCATTCATGGTTCAAATCCCACTAAAGTCAGAGATGTTTTACATGTTACATAGTATACCTTAATCACAGCTTGCATATATAGGTAGTATTCCACAGAATAATAAACATTTGGAACACACATATACCCATGTGTGCTGTAGAGTACAGTTAGACAATGTAATGTTATGTAAGCACATAGTGAGATGTTACGTCACTGAAATGTATATACCCTGAGTAGTTAGCAGAAGTGGCCATATTTGGGTGCACAAGTTGTAGGATGTAAAGTTTGTTTAACTGTGTACAACTGCTGGTATAATGTCACACAAACACCTTTAAACCTGCTTCCAACTGCTTAAATTAGCCTTATTCTGTAGTAAAACATGTCTAATACATCTCAGGTGTTGAGCCCTGGACCATGCACACCATAGTCATGGGACCTACCACAAAGCCATCTAATCTGTACACATGGTAAGTGGTCGTTAGACTACACCTTATACTACAGGCATTTCACAGTCCAGACCACAAATGGGACAGTCACTTTGTGTACATATGTACACTGTAATGTGTGAATCAACATATACAAGTCTACATATATATAAGTGTTACAAATTAGTACTATATATATATATATATATATATATATATATATATATATATATATATATATATATATATATATATACATGTCAATGATGTGTGCATATATATATTTATATATATATATATATATATATATATATATATATATATATATATATATATATATATATATATACAGTAACATCTGTAGCCATATATACTTTTTTTGAGTGCCTATAGCAAGTTTGGTGATTCGTGGCTGCCATCAGTTTTTGTTTCATATCTCAGATGCCTCAGTGGTAAAACCAGTGACTGTGATTTTCATGGTCCTGGTTTCAAGACCTGCAAGGGCTGTTACATTATTTTGAGGTCCCAAATAAGGGATGTTGGATGCAGGGTGATTAAAGCACTTTTAAGCAGTCCTTAGCAGGTTATTGTGCCAGTAAGCGGCACTTAAATATGACTACACGGATATGTGCCACACAGGTTTCACCTTTGCTGAACATCACGCAGATCACAGCCAAAGCCGCTCACAACCGCTGAAATGCACGTTAATCACCCTTGCACTACCAGTGCCTGCTCTGAGAGGTAAAATGACCACTGCCAGGATTAGAGCATGCAACCATGAACACAATCTTCACAATAACCTACCACTAAGCTACCTGAAATGTACCAATGGCAGTTGTGTATTCTGACAGGATAAAACACAAAAGGGAGGATTGTGTGGAAATAGGACAAACTGCCATGTACCCAATGAAAGATGTATGCTATATATATATATATATATATATATATATATATATATATATATATATATATATATATATATAAATCAACATATAGAGAGGGAGAGAGAGAGACAGAGGGAGATATATATATATATATGTCGATATATAGGGATATACATATATATGTAGATATATAGATAGGTTAACAACATCTACACAACCATGTAAGTGCATATAAACGGGATACTTACCAAATACCGAATGCTTGACATACCGATGTGCGTAATCCCGAGGCTTAAAGACCGAAAGACCACAGTACCAAAACACCAGAAGCGCGAGTTTTAAAATCCCGATGCTAAGGGACTTTTAGTTATTGCTTCTGGTGTTGCGGTACAGGTAGGTTACTGTGTGTATGTGTATTTCTGAGGGCTTTAGTGTGTGTAAGTGTGTATTCTGAGTTTGTTGTGTGTTTTGGGGACTGTAATGTGTGAGTGTGGGTTTGCCTTGTGTGTCTGTTTGTGCGCTCTCGGAGGTAAAATATTAAAGTAGGAAGGGTGTGGGGGGCACAGCCATCCACATGGGGGGGGTGTAGGGGGGCTTGCCCACCTTTTCATACATAGTGTAGGATGTTTTTTTTGGATGTGGTGGGTAGCAGTTTTATTGTGTGTGTGTTCTGTGTTTGTGTTACTTTCGCGAGTTTGACTGTTGTGAGTTTGAGTGTTCGGTAATGTGGGGTTTGGGAGTCTGAGCCCGGTACTGTAGGCATCGCAATTGTGTGTGTTTGGGATTCCGTAGGTATCCCGTATACAGCGGTTGAAATGTTCATATATGAGTATAACATGGACCATAGCAATCACACATTCTGCCACTACCAAACTATATGAACAAAGGATATGGAGAGTATATGCCTATACACTATTACAAATATGTGCCATGGACATGAGCCAAAGCCCAAAGAGGGTCAGTCAGCAACACAACTCCAATGACTGCAAAAATCTATGACAGAAATACACAGACAGCTTTCATGTAGCAGCACTTTATTATATTCCGATGTATTGCCAAAAGGATTCAAGGACTAACATCACCAGCATGCTATACAGGAACCATTTAACAGTGCCTTAATGAATCAGCCTGCAATTATCATAGTATTAGTCCACTAAAGGATAGGTGTTCAAATAGGGAAGGAACCCTCACACATATTGAATATGTATAAAAGCAGTTCCTACACACCTGCGTCTGCTATGTACACCCGCCAACATCTCCCCCACACCCAAACCAATTACAATACATACTGTAATATCATCACAAATCATTCACTCACTGTACGACATCTGCAGAAGCCTTAACATACCTTGTCAGAGACACACTAACATGGCCTTATGTGAAATAGTTGCTGTTATACAATGGAACAGCTGCTGATGTTACAGGGTTTGTTTGCACTAATCCCATTTCAGAGGGTTGTGTGTACACCAGAAAGTGTTACCAATTACTGATTATCAGCACAGTATGATACACATTTACACTAAATCAAAGATGTCTGGTGAGCACACTGTAAACCACATAACATTATATGCATAGCCATACAGCCTTGAGCTGCTCAAACATCCTTGCCAGACTGAAACATCTGCAGAAGTATCAGGTGCAAACAAACCGTGCATAAGTAGCAATGTTCTGAAACATAACAGCTGCACTCACATGCAGAACAACATCTTCTAGGCATTACACACTATCCACGGGAGTCATGAAGCTAATATATCTCTGTGTGTCTCCATATAGCTGTTGCAATACCTCACAAACAACACATCCAGGCTGTCTTCCTTGAAAGTAATGCAAAGGGACAATGCCCAAGTGGAGTACTCAGTTATACACCACTGTTGCCACGGTATTGGCTAATGGAGTAGCTGCACAGCTGATGTGCATGTAATTAACTACTTTGGAACACCAATTGGTGGTCAGGATAGCATATATTACTGATATTTAACTATAAAAGGATGGCTTGTCACACATTCAAACCATCTGTATATACCAGCAGAACATTACAAAGAAGAGTGAAACACAAACTGAAAAATATTGAAATAACAGTCAAAGACACCTCAAGTTACTAATAAGGTATGTAGAACACTCAGTATGTCTGTGTATGTAGTACCTGTTCTGTAATAATTAAAGTGTACGCAATGCATATAGTGGAAACAGTTATCTTGTAGTGATGTATTGCTGTGCATAGTAATGCCTGTAGTATATATGTGTGTGTAGATCACAAGGCAAACACCTCATATACCACAAGGGATGCTATATAAGGGCTTTGAAACCAACAATTCCTCTCCAGCCGCTGTCAGTGGCAGGGTTGGTCCAACAAGTACGTGCTATAACAGGGGATAGTATATGTTGATATATTGTAACAGTAGGCATATGTATGGGTGTATTACTGAGAATAACATGTCGAAGGTGGGCCTACTGTGCAATTATGATTTGCATTGAGGGATATTGTGCCAATATCTGTGTAATGTACAGTATTGTAGGCAGATATGTATTGCATTTTACATAGCATTACTGTTATGTTAGGCAAATATTAGTTATGTTTATTGGCATTTACAATACACAATAACAGGATACATATGACTTGTAGTCACCCGACAGTTTATCAGCATGATAGCAATGTAAAATGGAAGAGCTAGTTAACTATACATGCACATAAGGCATGTAATAGGTTCATAGGTAGGTACTAGGCTGTCTGCCCAAGGGCATTTATAAGCCTAGCTAGAGTGGTGTTGGCTTCTGCCACCCCCTTAGGTTAGTTCCCTGTGCCTCCGAACAGCAGAGCCATTAGGTCCCTGCGCCTCTGTCCAACAGAGCCACTGCAGTGATCCCTGGGGTACACGTCTGTCTCCCATTCACCCATCAAGTTTTCTCTTGAAGAGTGCTAGTGAGGGGCCCTGCCTGATGTACATTGGAATCATGTTCCAAAGCATGGGAAGTCTCCGGGTCAGGAATCTATCCCTCCAGCATGTCCAAGTTATCATTGTGGTAAGGATTAGATCCCTAGAGCATGAGGCTCTCAAGGGCTTTTGTGTTGGTGGAGCATATCCATCAGTACTGGGTTGGACATGGGCCTTGTATGTCAAGCAGAGATCACCTCTGAGTACGCGGTATGCAACCAAGTACAGCTGGAGTCTCTTTAGTTGGGCTGCATAGGTCATCTGTTTGAGGTCAGTAATCCTTTTGATGTGGTACTTTTGTGGTCTTTCAAGCTGTTGCAGTTGTCTTGTAAGGTACATCCCAAATGGGGTGTTGTATTCTTTAATGGGTCTAATAAGCATGAGTAGAGAGGCACAATGGCCTCCTTTGTTCTGGATGCGAACCCATTTGAGATTAGGGGGGCCACGTAGAAGGATATTCTAACCACCTTGGCAATATGGTTATCAAAGGAGAGATCACTATCTACTTGGGTTCCCAGATCCCTTATTACTTTTTCTGTATGTAAGGGACTACCACCTATGTGGTAGTCCGCTGGTAATTCATTTTTTTCCAAAGGGGATAAATATGCACTTTTTTGCATTCAGCTTGAGGCCATGATATTGACACCAGGTATCCATCTCAGTGAGTTTCTTCTGGAGGGTGTCTGTATTAGCTGGGGAACCAATTATGGCCCCTAGTTTGCAGTCATCTGCAAACCTTTTCAGCAAAAGTCCTCTTGTGCTAGCCTGTACCTCAGAGAAGTATATACCAAACATGAGGGGTTCTAGGACTGAGCCCTGGGGGACGCCACTTGTAACAGGTTTACAGTCAGACCTAGAGTCTGCAACTCTCACTGTGTGGGTTCTGTCCATGAGCCACTTTGCAAACCATCTCGTGACATAGGGGTTAATGTTCAGGTTGATGGGTATGTCTATAATACCAGAATGGGGAATGGTGTTGAAAGCCTTTGATAGGTCAAGGTAGGCTGTGTGGACCTCCTTATCCTCATCTAATGCCTTGGTAACTGTCTCAAAGAAGTCCACCAGGTTTAGGAGGCATGGTCTGCCCTTAACAAAGCCAAACTGGGTGGGGTCAAAGGTTTGGATGTACCCAATGTCTCTGTTAATGAGATCTATGATGATGTGCTCAATAGCCTTACAGACCAGGCTAGTCAAGCTTATAGGGCAATAGTTCCCGTGGTCCGTTGTGGCGCCACCTTTGTGGAGTGAGATAAGTGTTGTTGTGCGCCACTCTGTGGGTATGTAGCCTGTAGAGAGGCTGTGTTTGAGTAGTGTGTTTAGGTGAGGGGTTAGTTCATTTTGGAGCTCTTGTAAGACCCATCCTGGGACACCATCTGGTCCCATTGAGGCTGTGTTCTTGGCTTTGGATAGGGCTGTTTTAACCTGTGTGTCTGTGATTGCTGTGGTCGTACATTCCTCTGGTATGGTTATGGGCCCTTTTGGGGGTGAGAGGGGTGTAAAGTTTGCACTGAACTTGTCTGCTGTAAAGTTGGCAATATCAGTCGGTTCAGTGCACTGTCTGCCAGTCTGCACCAACTCAGAGCAGATCTGAGAGTATCCACTTAGGTTCTTGACATAGCTAAAGAATGCTTTGTGTTCATCATTAGAGTCCTTGGAATTATCTCTTTCAAAGCTAGCCTTGGAGGAATTAATGAGGGACCGTAGAGTCTTGCTGATACTGATCAGGGATGTCTTTCCTTCTAGGGAATTCGCTCTTATCTGTACTAGTATCCTCCTTCTATCATAGAGCCTGTTTATGGCAGGGGTTCACCAGACTGCTTTCCTTTTCTTGGAGGAGTGAGTCTTGGTTTGCCTGGGATAGCACGATCCATGCATTCCTGCAGATGATCATAGAGTGCCTTTGTATAGGTTTCAGCATCCTGGTCAGCATTGTCCATTGTCGTGGTGGCTGTGAACCTTTTAACCTCGGTCTTAAGCAATGTGAAGTTTGCTTTGGAAAAGTATTTTGTGTTGGTTTACTTGTTTGGGGTTGTGGGTGGAATGTGAATATCTAGAGTGAATAGCCCTTGGTCTGATCTAACCAGCGAGGGGTTGATGTCAGATGTGGAACACTGGTCGCTTATGTTGGTGATGACCAGGTCCAATATGTTGTTCCCTCTGGTGGGGGTGTTGACCAGTTGATCCAGGACATTTGAGTGTATACATTCATGGAAGCGCTGGGCAAGGGAGTTAGTATTTGAGTGGTTCTCACAGTTAATGTTTGGGTAGTTAAATCACCCAGTAGAAGGGTGTTTGGTAGGACCTTCATATGTCCCAGTGTCTCTGGAAATGCAGATTTTGGTTCCTGAGTCATGGTGAGCAATCTGTAGCAAGCTACAATTATGAATGTAGTTGTGAGTTGTGGCCATTGTTAGTTGCATTTGGATGATCTGTGATGCATTGTGCTGCACCACTAACCTGGAGGTGTGAGTATCCTTAATGAATATGGATACACTCCCGCCATTTGTGTTTCAGTCCAGGTTCTGTGGCTGAAAGGTGTGGTATGAGTTATAGCCTGGTAGTGCTGTGGTGCTCTTTGGAGCCTTAAACCAGGTTCCTGTTACTGCACAGATATCGATATTCTCCATACAGAGGAGTCCCTCGACTGCATGCAATGTGAGGTCCAGACTTCTGGCGTTGAGTAGCATTACCCTCAGTTTATGGTTACTTGTACTATATACGGTGGTGGGTTTGTCTTTTGAGCCTTGCATAAAGGTCCACATTGCCTAATATCCACCTCTCTAGTATTGTTTGCAAGCAAGGGCAGCTGTGCATGTGTACATGTTCTGCAAATGTGTACTGACCCTTGTTACAGGGCTGTGCCAAATAGCTATGTGCACACCTACATAGAGTGGATATTGACAGTAGAGACACACTGGTTGAACATTTAGGTTTGTGTAGCCTAACCTCTCATTTGCAGACTAACAACTGCTTGCAAATATGTGGACAGTACTGGTAATGAAACAGGGTGCATATCATCCTTAACACTAGTGTGACATCTGCTGTAGGAGTGTAAGATGTAGGAAACCGCTGTCCATGTGTAATAGCTGCTTCATAGGTGATGGCCTACACTATCTGATCATATCCTGATCATGTCGATATTGGCAGCAGAGTCTATTGATATTTGACTTTGTGTGGGGAGTGGATGTCTGTGGCCAACAGAGCTCATGGTTCTGGTGGATATGTGAGCAAGACAAGGATACAGCCCTGTTGACACGTGCATCATCTGTACTCAACAATCAGGATGTGATGCGGCCCTCAGAGGGGGACTGCTACTAAAGGTAGCTACCATGTTCTTGTAATAGCTAGTGTTGCCATGTCCATTACACAAATATGTACTTGTGAGCATCACTGTCTAAAACATCTGCATAAACAGTAAGTAAATTAAATACAGTACATGGTACTTGTAGTACTGAATGCTCATACAGGCATGGCCACTAGTCAGCCACTGATGTTTACTAATGTTAGCTTTGTGTATGTGGCCATCCTAGGGGGATGCAATCTCTAAGACATGTACACTGCCAAACCCGCCTAACACAACACCCCACATATTGTCTGGGATGCAGCTACAGGGGTGAGCTTGGAGGCAGTCCGTTCTACACCCATGACTGGACTAGACAGTCAAGAGGTGTAGGTTAACACATGCATCCCATCACCACAACACAGTAAGTACACACACACACACATGCCACCAGAATTCACACACATTCACAGAGGCCTCTAAGTTTCTGGCCAAGCAAGAGGCCTCCCAATTTGGAATAGACAGACAACAGGATACAAAGACTGTATGACACAGTTTGCATAAGTGTGTCACTCCTCACAACAGGTGGTCAGAAACATGGCCAACGGTATGCGTTTGGGAATGCAAACACTAGCACTATGTTACACATCAAGCTATATGAGGACAAACATACTGTCAACTACCTGTCTGCCATTATTAGCCACATACCCATACACTCAGACCACCTTTTGAACTATACACATGTCTCTGGCACATTCTATGTTGTTGTGCAGGATCTGTGATGCAGTAGCCTTGACTGCATGGAAACACATGTAGGAACCATCAGGTCTTGTAGCCCATGCAGGCATGTCCCAAGTCCTGGGTAGCATTCTGATATTGGCCAGAATGATGCAGCAGTACAGGGACAAGGATTGTATTCCACAATCATGTAATGTACTCGTGTAATTCAAAGAGTATCCAGCATCTCTTTGCCTGGGATAACATGGTTGACAGACCATGATGCTTTGCCAGACAGAGCCTGCACCAGTCACCCCTGAGAATCTGGATACTGGCAATGGCCTGTGCTTCCCCTATAGTGCCCTCATCATGCCAAGTTCAAGTGAAAGTCCACTGGTGCAACAGAGACAGCCAAGAAATAAACTGTGGGTCTTGATACTCAATGATACAAATCAGGTACTCAATATGGACTCACATATGGCAGTCTGAAATATGGGGAACATATCTGTGCCGTGATAGTTATGGTGCAATGCTCTGGAAAGCAACCCTGCATGACCATGTTATAACACATACCTCACCTTATGGCCATCACCCTTTATTGAAACACATTGCCCACACACAGGTGTGTCCAACTTCCTGAGGGATATGTACACCCCCACTCTAGTTGCACTTCCACAATGTAAGATGCATTATGCTGAGCAACAACCTTTCTGCCAAAGTTTAATCCAGAATGCACCTTGTGACAGATCATCCACCATGCCTCAGAATTTCCAACTGTCATTGTGCTGTAATGGGGAATACCAGTTTTGAGACAGGAAACCATACTCATGGCCACTCAGCTATCCCATTATGAACTGGGAATACTCATCATGTGCCAACATCTGTGCTCAATGCATGTTGGATGTCAGCAACAGCAATGACCTGGATCACCATAGTCACACAAACAGGGCTAACAGTATGCCACACATGGTCAGTCTTCAAAGCCAATTTTATGCTCCTTAAGAGTGAAGTGGTGACTGTCATGGCAGCCATGCAGTTGTACAATGCATGTGCAAATGCTGAGTCCTACACAAATGCACTTTAAGCACTCACATATGTGCAGTGATTGTGCCAGTGAAACAGGAACAGGATTCAACCAAACACAAACATGAAGGCAAACATGTGGTACCCTGCCTTAAACTGTACCACAGAAGGTAGTAACTGCTGCAAGAGTCAACACACATGAGTGGAAGATGACCTATTGACAGCCTCTGCACAATTCAGATACACCATATAATGCCACACAAAGCTACTGTGAAACTAATCATCCACATATTATGAGGCCATCCACAGAGGATTCTATAGCTGTGTTATGAAACATAATAGCAACAACAAGACCTGCTGTGCTTCACAGCATTATGGCATGAGATGCACTGCACCTACGGAAATAGCACCTGTTCATCCAGATAGGGTCTTGGATAACATTAGCACATTGTTCTCCCCCTCAGCAGGTACACAATCATATATATCCATGTACACTACAGAGCCCCTGTAACCACAACTATGCAGGTGCAAGCTACACTCAGGCTGCATGGGACCTGTCCACATCCCAGGTTGTATCATACACATATGGCAAAACAATTTGCTCTCCACATACACATCATGTAAAATATAGATTCATGTCAGGCTGTGTACACACTGAATGGTGCACACCAACAGTTATCACAACCCACAAAGGGGGTGACACCACTGATAATGGGAAGTACTGCAGTACTACCCTGCTGAGTCTGGTCTTAAAGGCCATGAACCTTGATCAACTTATTTGATGTCAGCAGTACAGATGTAGATGACAGTAAGGTTGATTTCACATAGCATATCATAACCTTGCCAGGTCATAGGACAACATCACCCATACTGTGTTCCAGCTACACTCAGTATACTAGATGTACATTCCTATGTCACATGAGTGTTTTGCAACTGGACAGCTGGCAGAACCAACACTACAGAAGGTATCTGAATAATACATGCACATCACACCAGTGCCAGCTACAGTAAGACAGGGTTAATTCATTGTACTCCTCCTTGTTGTAGTCTATACCACACAGACTAACAGAAGGCATCTGCCTATTGAATTATGCAAATGACTATGACCTAGGAGCAATAACTGACTCAATGAGTGTTGCAGACAACATACAGAAGGGGCTTTGTGGGTGAGGTGTGTGACTTATGGCCACAATCTGACAGCTACAAATTGCATTATCACCCTTATGTTAATAACCCTGTACCCATGAACTACTACCTAGGCAGCGGTCAACATAATGGACACTGTGTGTAAGGGATGCAGCTGGGCAGTTGTCTTTCCTGTGATAGTTATGTCATCACATATGTCAGGTAGTCGTAAGTGGCAACCCTAATCATGACAGGGTGCCATCCATGAATACAGAGATCATTGTTCAGCCATACTCAACACTCAAGTGACCCATATCAGATCACATATTTCCTTTAAGGGGTATTGGTCATGTTCATATGGCCTACACCAGCTTTCCTAATCCCAATCTCCACTATGTAGCTTGATGCCTACCCTGAATAAAGCCATGTCCAACCAGTGATGTTGGACATGCTACACGTACACATCCTGATCCCAAACACATACTTCATGGACATCCACCTTCATAGTACAAGGATCACCACATGCTGGACAGATCCTTGTCCCATACACTTTACATACTCCTGCCATACTATGCATCCCTGTCCAGCAAAGCTGCACATTGCCCCTCTTTCAGACATGGTGTGATGACCGTATGGTGAATATATCTTTAACCCTGTGGATCAGTTATGTGACACTGCTTGACCTGGCCCCAGAAACACACCTATCAGCTACAGCTAGGTAACCTTCCATCCTAGGCTCACACATGGCCCAGGGCATATAGCCTACTAGTTGACTTTGACCGTACATGCTATAGTTGATATCCAACCCTGCAAATACCATCAGGCTAGCCAGTGTCCCATGTGTATCACATGTGCAACACAGGTGATACATGGCAGGCTGTTGAACTGCTGTACAGTGCCATGTGGATGTATATGGCAAAACACATACATGTAAAACCTTCCCTGAGCAAGTCTGCAGGGTCACAGGTCATGTCCATTAAGGCAGTGTAATCTTTATATATGACATATACGCAGCATCAAGGTCAACTGCATTAATGTGGACACATCCAGGCATATGCTGATAGGTATGAACACCAGTACAGGCAAACAGACATGCCCACATCAAGACAGCATCCACATAGAGTATGAGCAATGTAATCAGGTGAGACACACATATATGGTGATAATATCCAATCAACATTGAGTGTCAAATGTGTGTGACACAAACATGTCAGTGGTGTCAGTGTCATGTAGATTTGCAAAGACAACTATTTAATCATAATAAATGTGATACACATGTATGTTCAGCTGTAGCTCTGTACGTCTCTGTGAGTTACTGTGACCTGTCTCCATCATTATATCTTCCAGGTATGCCATGTGCAAAGCTGCCACCATATACCCGCTTGGAGGATGAGGCCCTCATTCCATACCTACTTGATAATAATCATGTACTGTTCAGCCATATGCCACAGGATGCACAGCAGTGGGATGCTCTGTGGCAGGAACTTCGTAGGAGGGTTAATGATGTGGGTGACCACAACCACACATACCAGCAGGTGTGCAGACACTGTACAGACCTAGTTAGATGGGCGAAACAGCATGCAAATGCAGTTGCCAGGGAACAAGGTGCAGCAGGTAGTGGGCCACCAACCCAGCCCCCACTCACACGTAACAAGGAGCTACTGGCCAACATGGGGACACCTGCAGAACAATATCCACAAGCATTAGTTGATATCGTGGAGGTGGGTGTCTCTCAACCACTGAGCCTAGAGTTGCCTGGTAAGTCACTACTGCACATATAACAACAATATTCCATATAGTTACATGTGTCACTGTACAATATGTAATGTAACGTCATATGCAAGGAATGTATACACACATGCTGCATACTATAGTATACTACTCTGTGTATGCACACATGTGCATACTCCATAGTATACTCTATTGTACAGGTGTATGTGTTAACATGCATATTGCACCCTGTAGCTATCATACAGGAGTGGAGAATGATCATACTGCTGTTTCACTCCTATTTAAGTACCTCTGGTGCTCCACTGCAACAGCAGCCCATTGCAGGTGAGACTGTTATGATTTATCAGGCATGTTAATGCACAGCTCTATCTGCCATGTGGCCATTTACCACATGTACGCATAATGTATGGTTCTGTCACAATATACAGGTCGGACTGCAATGCATCACAATGGCTACCCATGTGCAATACTTACAAACTATGTGAAACACCGACATGAAACCTCACAAACTGTCATTGCCAGATGTGTGGACAGCTGTGCATACAATGGTGGAGGTGTTGTTCACTATAGGGACATGTACTACAGATCAAAACTACACATGTGGGGAATGCAAACAGTACTACACAGTGAGCTGGAGTAGGGCCAGCCCACAGGATTCACCGGTGTGGATTATACCCCTGCTATGAGTGTCACACAATGTTATGTGCTATCTGACATGTCCATGACATTTAGTGGGCTGGCTGCAACACTGCCTAACTATCATGAAAACCATATCCCACATACCAAATATACCACCCTTTGTCTGCATAACCCTGTCGAGAGTGGAGCATATGACATCTATGGGTGTATGTCATATGGGACAACACAGACATGAAATAGATGCCCGTCACAACCATTTGGCCAACACATGTTCACACATGGCCATGGAGGATGGCCAGAGACATGAAGCAACACACACAGTAGACGTGATTGGCTTGTGTGTACACCCTGTCATACATTGGCTCCACATGGTCCAACTATGGCCTTTGTGTAATGGTTATATTGCAGATGTGGAACACTAGACATCCTACAGGCCTGTGCACATCTTGTGTAGACATGACATCAATCCACCACATAAGATGTGTTGAACATCTTGAGTGTGTCACGACATGACAGTAGTCACCTGTACAGTATCCACATACATACACAGACAACCACTTCAGCCCACAGATACAGTACATTACCCTTGCTGGTGTTGGACATCACTGTAATCCTTGCATCTCATGTGTTTGTGTGGGGTACACAGATCTCATGTGGGACATGGTGTACCAACGAGTTTGCCATGTCTGGCCATAGTTGCCAGGCAGCAGCAATATGGTTGCAAATGTGCAGGGGTGTCATCCGTATACCCTTCAGTGACCTGTGTCACACATTACACATCATGGTTTAGTTTGTATACCCCTCAATGATGTGGGTCACATTCCACAGTATACATATATTGTATCTGAACACGGTCATGGCTAAGAACTGTGTCTGTAACTTACACTGTATAGCAATAAAGATGCCACACAATTCCCTGCAATGGCCATGCACATCAGCTAAATGTGCAATATATCTGTAGAGCGGACAGACAACAGTGCATCAGCAGAAGGTCCATGTTAGTATAACACATCCCTGCATTGGGACACCATTACTTCACAGTATATTTGACAGGACACCATTGTGTTAAACATGTATGCATGTATTTGCACAAGTCAGCAGATCACATGTCATACTACATGTGATTGTCAAGGTCATATGCCACACATCAGGCAGGTGTACTGTTAACCTGTGCTGGTCTACATGGTGTAACACAGGGATGTATGCTAACTACTACTATGATTGTGTAATGTGCATGCCTTCTGCTATGACACATGCATGCTGTTTTGTGCAACCCAAGGATGTATGATAACTACCACTAATATTGTCTGAGCTGCATGCCGTCTGCTGTATCACATGCATGTTGCATGCCTTCTGTCATATCACATGCATGTTGGGTGTCTGTGTGTGTGTCTGTATGTGTGTCTGTGTGTGTGTGTGTGTGTGTGTGTGTGTGTGTGTGTGTGTGTGTGTGTGTGTGTCTATTGTATAGATTGTAATGTACAGTTCTTGTCTGCCCCTCACAGGTGTTGATGTAGGTGCGTTCCCCTCCTGTGGTCCATCTGATGTTAGTGTCCCCACAGACTCTAGCAGTGGTGATGAATGTATGATTGAGGCACAGGCAAGGTTGTCAGGGGCTGAATCTGTGCCATTGGTTGCCATTCCACCTATATCCCCCTCATCCCCACATATAGTTCTCATGCCAACACATACCCTATCACCAGTGGCCATAGAGGAAAGAGAGTTGGCGTGTGGTAGCTTGAAACAGGAAAGTGCAGAGGCTATGGAAGGTGTGCCTGCGCATCATGGTGTCAGTCAACAGACTGGTAATGCCCCACACAGACATATGGCCAGTGCTTCTCGTAGGAGGACTTCTGGCCAACATGCCCCTGCAAGACAGAGTGCAGCAGCTGGTGTCACCAGATGCATGCTTCAGGCTGTAATGGAGGCACAGGCACATGCTGAATGGCACAACAGAGAAGGTCAGAGGCTTTAGTGGGCTGCTGTCTGTTCTTTAAACAACATCCAGGCAATGGCAAATGCTCAACAGCAGCTTGTCGAAGTTTTGGATAGATGATTGGGTGACATGGTTGGAGTCCTTGACCATGGCATGACAATCTGCGAGCGTGAGATGTCTGTGCTGGAACATCTGGTAGGAGTGAGGCGTTGGGCATGTCGATGTAGGCCAGCTACATCACCTGCTGCAGGTCTACGTGAACGAGCTACCTCACATGCCCGCTCCCATAGTGGCAGTAGCAGCAGCAGTGGAGCTGGTGCTGTGCTGCCACACCAGGACACAGCAGGCCATGTGCACATGGTCCTGGATGGTCCCAACAGGCACACAGTTCCAGTGGTGGACATGTGTCATCAGACAGTACACAATCTGCATTTTTGCCTTGTGCAACCCTTGGCAGGTACAGGTCACATGGCTGTGGCTGGACGCCATGAACTGTAAAACCTGGCTTGTACAGTCTGCAGCTGTCAATAATACCCCTGTGTAGGCCAGACTCATGCCAGAACTGTGTGCATAGATAAACGCACACACCGGAAACATATGTAGGGCACCACAACACACACATGCATAACATCCACACATGCCCAGTGAGATCAAAGGCCCTAACCCACACACATGATGTCATCCAATGGTGCAGCCTAGGCCTCTGGCAAACATTATCACCCTGTGCATATGATGATGCCTGTGCCGCATCCCTGTCATCCACACCGTCAGTGCAGGGACATGTTCATATGGTCTGATGCACAGGGTGAACAGACTAGGAAGATAATTGTAGATTACAATTGTTGTGTACTGTTGACAGGTAGCAGGCATACCAAGTAGAATAGGTTTAGAATGCATTTTGTACTGTTAACAGTATGTGTCATGTGTAACAACAGTAACTGCATGTTGGTCTTGAAGTTCTGCCTTCCTCCTTCAGGTCTAATTGCATGTGCCGGTGGATGTCAATGCTTGCAGTTAGTGTCCCATATGTAAATGTGGACTACTCACAGGTATGTATGGAAATAACAGCATGCACTTTGTAGCTTCCACATCACAGTTAGAAGTCCCACGTTCGAAACACGTCTACTGATCTACTGATCCAAGAGCATGATAGCGGTGTATTAAGCTACTGTGGCTAGAGACATGACATCCATACTGGGTGACATCACAGGTACAGTTACATGGAGTGGGGAGGTGAGAGAGTGGTCTAGCTGAGGACAAGGGTAGAGGCCAGTGGAAAGCATGTTGCCTCAATGGGAAGCAGTAATACACATTCCCATACAGGATGCGAACACACAAATACACCCACACACTCAGGTATTCACACACATGTATTCAGAGACACCGTAATACACTCACGGGTTCACCGACACAGTAGCACACACACACATACACACACACACACACACACACACACACACACACACACACACACACACACACACACACACACACAGTTGCTAGTGTTGAGGTGAGGACCCCTGCCTATGTGCAAATCATCATTACAGTAATGTGCACTTACATGATGCACCACAGAGATTAAACATGTACAGGTAGTCAGTATGGCCTAAGATCGAGGACATCAACAGGGATAGTAGATTGCATTGCCTGGATGGGGGAGGGGTCTTATCAGTTCACTATGGTAACATACATCCTTACTCCAGGGACCAGACAGCCATACATACACACACACACACACACACACACACACACACACACACACACACACACTGTGGCACTCACTATTGAATACACCTATGTCACGCACATACAGATACCACTCATATTTGAGATACACACCCCTGCCTATGTCCTGCTTTCTACATTTCAGTCTGTACAGATGTCTACAACAGTGTACAGGAGAGTGAGTAACAATTGAGATGTATTCCCCACCATATGTGACATATATGGACACACACGCAACCACACATGCCAGTACTGTGAATCAAACACCTGCCTATCTCATGATACATATGAAAGACTTACAGCAGTACTGCACACGTTACAAAGTGTACTGATGCTTCCTTTGGCAACTGTGCTGATATATGCATAATATATGCACACGGGAGATCTTAACTGTTACAGGTGTCAAGTGATGTATTTTCGGTGTCACCCTGACTGCTGTCTAAGTTGTATGTGTTCCCCTTCAATTAACAAAACCATAGCTTAGCGGTTACACAGGTTATTGTAGGAATGATTGTGACACACCTGTGAGCTGTCCTCAGCAAACATCCATCTGCAAAGATGCCCCACCACTTAGTTATGTCCACACATCTGTCCATACCTGAAGTACATCTTACAGTACTTTCAGCATATCACCATATACAGTTGGCAATATTAAGGCTGAATTGCAACTGCATGATGTACTAAGACACACGTCACCTGCAAACATCAGCAACTGCACACGCATGGTATATGAATGCACACCACTACATGTACATCTGTGTAGGTCCTACATTCCTGTCATTTGGGCATGTTTGTAGGCATAGCATTTGGAGGACATGTGTAATGACAAACATGACACATGGACTGTTGTATGATATGATATGTGTCATGGGTGACCAGTACAGAGGGGAATGTTACCTCTGTCAACATTGATATTACACCTTATGTACTGTTAGCATTTATAGGTTCATAGGTTCATAGGTTCATACTAGGCTATCTGCCCTAGGGCATTTATAAGCCTAGCCAGAATGTGTTTGGCTTTCACCACCCATTTTAAATTTATTTTGCTATGCCCTTTTTCGAGGTTAGTATACTGTGCCTCTGTCTAACAGTGACACAGAAGTGATACCAGGGGTAAATCTACGATCTCCCATCCACTCATCAAGATTCCTCTTGAAGAGAGTCAATGAGGGACTCTGCCTAACCTGGACTGGGATTTTATTCCAGAGTGAAGGGAGCCTCTGGGATATGAATCTGTCCCTCCAGCATGTCCTATTTATTTCAGTGCTGAGGTTCAAGTCTCGAGCACGTAGCTCGATGGGATTTGGATTTTCTGAGGTGCAGCATGTCCATTAATTCTGGGTTGGACATGGCTTTATACGTCAGGCACAGATCGCCTCTGAACAGGCGGTATGCCACTGAGTAGAGCTGGAGTTTCTTTAACCGGCAGCATATGGCATCTGTTTGAGCCCTTTGATCCTCTTGGTGAGGTACTTTTGGGGTCTTTCCAGTTGCTGCAGGTGTCTGGTAAGGTACATCCCAAAAGGGCATTGTACTCAATTATGGGCCTGATGAGGGATGAGTAAAGAGGCACGATGACCTCCCCTGATCTAGATGTGAATCCCTTCATGATTAGGTGGGCTATATAAAATGTTTTTCTAACCACTTTGGCCACGTGGTTGTCAAATGAGAGATTGCTATCAAGTTGGGTCCCCAGGTCCCTAATTACTTCTTCTGTACTTAATGGATTACCACCTATGTGGTAATTTGTGGGCACTTTGTTTTTGCCAAAGGGGATGACTATACACTTTTTGGCATTTAGCTTGAGGCCATGGCTCTGGCACCAGTTGTTTGTTTCTATGAGGCCTTTTTGGAGGATGTTGTGTCGGCTGGAGAGTCGATTATGGCGCCCAGTTTGCAGTCATCTGCGAACTTGGTCAGCCACAGTCCTTCCGTGTTGGCCTGTACCTCCGAGAAATATATACCGAACAAGAGAGGTCCCAGGACTGAGCCTTGTGGGACACCACTTGTAACTGGTTTGGAGTCTGACATGGCTCCAGCAATTCTAACCATGTGTGTTCTGTCCTTGAGCTAGTTTGCAATCCATCTAGTGACATAGGGGTTTATATTTAAGCTGGTGAGCTTATCTATAATGCCCGAGTGGGGTATTGTATCGAAGGCTTTTGCGAGGTCCAGGTAGGCTGTGTGGACCACCTTCCCCTCGTCAATGGCCTTGATGACTGTTTCAAAAAAATCAACCAGGTTTAAGAGGCAGGATCCGCCCTTAACTAAGCCAACTGGGTAGGATCCAGTGTTTGTACGTCCCCAATATCTGTCCCCAATATCTTTATTTATGAGGTCCATGATGATCCTTTCCATAGCTTTGCAGACCAAGCTAGTCAGGCTTATGGGGCGATAGTTTGCAGGATCCGTTGAGGCACCACCTTTATGGAGAGGGATCACTGTTGCTGTACGCCACTCTTTGGGCACATATCCTGTAGTAAGGCTGAGATTGAACAGTAGATTTATGTTTGGGTTTAGCTCTTCTTGGAGTTCATGTAGGACGCAGCCCAGGACACCATCTGGTCCCATTGATGCTGTGTTTTTTGCTTTGGAGAGGGTGGCTCTTACCTGAGCATCTGAGATGTCAGGGGGGCAGCACTCTGCTGGGATAGATATTTGCCCTTTTGGTGGGGAGGGAGAAGTTTGCTGAACCTGTCAGCTAGGATGTTGGCAATGTCTGTGGGTTCGGTGTATTTTTGTCATTTTGGACTAATTCTGAGCATATCTGGGAATTACCACCCAGGTTCCTAACATAACTAAAGAAAGCCTTGTGATTATCCTTAGTGTCCTGTGCAATTTTTCTCTCGAAGCTGGCCTTAGACAATTTTATGTGTGCCCGTAGTTTTTTGCTAATACTGATCAGTCATGCCTTCCCTTTTTGGGATTTTGCTCTATCATTTAGTAGCTTCCTCCTTCTATTGTATAGTTTGTTTATGGCTGGGGTCCACCAGACAGGACGTCTGCCTTTGGAGGATTGGGTCTTGGTTTTATTTGGGATCGCATGATCCATGCATTCCTGAAGATATTCATAGAATGCGTTTATAAAGGATTCTGCAGTCTGGGCCATATTTTCCACAGGCCCGGGGGCTTTGAAGGATTCCACCTCAGTTTTGAGGAGTGTGAAATTTGCTTTAGAGAAGTTTTTCACTGTGGTTTTCTGGGCAGGGGGTGGGGTCGGGATGTGAATATCCAGTGAGATTAGTTTATGGTCTGATCTTACCAGTGAGGGATACACTTCTGGTCTGGAGCATAGAGTCCCCATGTTGGTGATGATCAGGTCCAGTATGGTTTCCCCTCTTGTGGAAGTGGTAACAAGTTGTTCCATAGCATTTGAGTTTATAAATTCTAGGAACCTTTGGGCTAGGGTGTTGGAGCTAGAGTAATGCTCCCAGTCTATGTTTGGGTAGTTGAAGTCGCCCAATATAATGGTGTTTGGAGAGACCTTCATATTTTCCAGTGTTCTCAGGAAGGCCTAGTGGGGTTCCTGGGTTTGGGAGGGTGGTCTGTAGCAGGCTATAAACTGGAAGGCAGTTTTACCCACTGTTAGTTGCACATGGATAGTCTCTGATGCTTGTGCTTTGCCACCAACCTGGAGGTGTGGGTATCTTTGACGAATATCGATACTCCCCCTCCTTTTGTGGTTCGGTCCAAGTTTTGGGGCCAAAAAGCATGGTATGAGGTATAACCTGGTAGTGCTGGGGTGCTCTCGGGAGCCCTGAACCAGGTTTCTGTTACTGCACAGATATCGATGTTCTCCATGCTAAGGAGAGTTTGATGCGTGCATCTTGAGGTTTAGACTTCTGGCGTTGAGTGGCATTACTCTTAGTTTCTTATCCCTTATGATACCTATGGAGGTGGGTTTGTCTTTTGAGCCTTGCCTAAAAAGGCACTATGGGGTAGCAAGAGCCTTTGCCAATATCCGAAAGCCCAGGGGTGACAGGTGCAAGCCGTCCCTAGCGAAGCATCGTGGCTTGTCGAGCATATCATCCCAAGCTGACAGGCATTGGATCCCCTTTGAATGACACCAGTACTTAAGCCAATTGTTGAAATTGATCATCTTGTCTTCATATTGTGGCATCATTCTTGGTGAGGGTAAGATGCTACTCAAGGTCAGGGTCATACCGGCCTGGGCTACATGCTCAGAGAGCTCCTTTATGTCTCTCTTCATGTAGTCCAGGGAGGTACGTCTCACGTCATTCACACCGGCATGGACAATGACTGAGTCATATTTGTACTTGCCTTGGAGTGACCTGAGTGCTTGTGTTATGTGGCGGATCCTAGCGCCCGACAGGCTGCTCAACGTGACCCTCTCCTTGTTCAGCCTGGTGAGCGGGACGTCAGTGTGCCTGATGATAGAGTCACCTATCAGCCATGGAACTACCTTTCATGTGCATGTGTGTAATGGCTGTAGCCACCTGTGTGCACAAAAAACAACAGCAGCTATGCTATTTACATATATGTTGTATGTGTGTGGCATGTACATATCCAGGGCATGTACATGTATGTCATATCCAAACATGAGGGTGTTTACTGGTGTACAGCAACAGTCATCTGTTAAAGCTGTAAATAACCGAGGGACCCTGGCATGTGTACAGCTGACCTGGTTACAAATAGTGGTATCATTGCATTGCATAACACATGATGCAACTGTGTCAGTACATGGGTACTCTGCACAGTAGATGTAGAGCTAGGTACAGTCCACCCGTCAAAAGTCACATGATAAAGTACTATTATATGTCATAACACATGTATGGATGTGTGTTGGTGGTCCAAGGGCATGGTGGTGTCTGAGGGTTATATCCTAGAATGCAGCTTTTGACACTGTGACCTGCACCTGACTCATCTGTGATGCCTTTTTGTGGGAGTACTGGTCAGTAGATGTGAGTGGCCTTTATGTATGTGGGGACACCACCTCCTGGAGTGGTCCGTACCTGTGTTATGGCCCACATATCTGGTTCTGAGGTGTATGGTTCATAGATTCATAGGTAGGTACTAGACTATTGGCCCTAGGGCCTATATAAGCCTAGAAAAAGGTACCCTGGCTTTCACCACCCAAGAAAATTATTTTCCTGTACCACTGTCAAGCAGAGCCACAGAAGTGATCCCCAGGGTGAATTTCCTATCTCCCATCCAATCATCAAGATTTTTCTTGAAGAGCACTAATGAGGAGCTTTGTTTGATATAGATAGGTAGTTTGTTCCAGAGTATGGGAAGTCACTGGGACAGGAATCTATCCCTCCAGCATGTTCTGTTTATTGTGGTGACAAGGTTTAGGTCCCTAGACCATGTAGCTCGTAGGGATTGGGATTTCTTTAAGTGAAGCATGTCTAAAAGCTCTGGGTTTGACATAGCTTTGTGTGTTAGGCAGAGATCACCTCTGAGTAGGCGATATGCAATGGAGTAAAGCTGCAGTTTTTTGAGATGGTCTGCATAGGGCATCTGTTTGAGGCCAGTAATCCTCTTTGTGAGGTATTTCTGTGGCCTTTCCAGTTGTTGTAGATGTCTTGTGAGGTACATACCAAAAGGGGCATTGTACTCTATAATGGGTCTAATGAGTGATGAGTAAAGGGGAACAATGACCTCTTTTTTCCTGGATGAGAAACCTTTTGTGATTAGATGTGCCACGTAGAAGGATTTCCTGACTTCTGTTGTGATGTGATTATCAAAGGAGAGACTATTTTCCACCTGTGTCCTAAGGTCTCTTATCACACTTTCAGTGTTAAGTAGACTACTGCCTATATGGTAGTTCATGGTTACTGAGTTTTTACCAAAAGGGATGACAATGCACTTTTTGGCATTGAGCTTGAGGCCATGGCTTTGACACCAGGCATCTGTCTCAGCGAGGCCCTTTTGTAGGATGTCCACATCTTTTGGAGTTTTGGTTATGGCTCCTAGTTTGCAGTCATCTGGGAACTTCATTAGCCAAAGACCTTCTGTGTTGGCCTGTACTTCAGAGAAGTAGATACCAAACAGGAGAGGACCCATGACTGAACCCTGTGGTACTCCAATTGTCACTGGTCTGAAGCTGGATTTGGAGTCTGCTACTTTCACAGTGTAGGTTCTGACAGTGAGCCATTTGGCAACCCATCTTGTGACATAGGGATTTATGCCTAGTTTAGCAAGTTTATCTATAATTCCAGAGTGGGGGATGGTGTCGAAAGCCTTGGCGAGATCTAGATAGGCTGTGTGAACCACCTTACCCTCATCTACGGCTTTGATGACCGCTTCAAAGAAGTCTATCAGGTTTAGGAGATATGATCTGCCTTTGACAAACCTGAACTAGGTGGGGTCCTGAGTTTGGAGATTACCAATGGCATTGTTTATAAGTTCCATGATGATACATTCCATAGCCTTGCAGACCAGGCTCGTTAGGCTAATGGGGCAGTAGTTTCCAGGGTCTGTGGTGGCTCCCCCTTTGTGGAGTGGGATAACTGTCACTGTGCGCCATTCAGTGGGCACATAGCCTGAGGTGAGGCTATGATTGAACATGGTACTTAGGTGGGGTGCCAGTTCATTCTGTAGTTCATGTAGAACACAGCCTGGGATGTCGTCAGGTCCCATGAATGCTGTGTTCTTGGCTTTGGATAGTGTGTTTTTTACCTGTGCAGCCATGATTACAGGAACTTTGCATTCTTCTGGTATAGAGATGGGCCCTTTAAGGGATGACAGGGGGGTACAGTTAGCACTGAACCTATCTGCCAGGATGTTGGCAATATCAGTTGGTTCTGTATATTTAGTGTCATTGTGCTGTATCTCAGAGCAGATCTGAGTGTTGCCATTGAGATTCTTGACATAGCTGTAGAATGCTTTATGGTTTTCTTTAGAGTCAGTGGTGATTTTGTTTTTCATAACTAGCTTTGGAGGATTTTATGAGGATCTCAGCTTCTTACTGAGGCTGACCAGGGAGTTTCTCCAATCATGGGATTTTACTCTTTTTTGCAACAGTTTCTTTCTTTTGTTGTAGAGTTTGTTTATGGCAGGGGACCACCAGATTGGCTTCATTTTTTTTTGAGGATAGCATCTTGGTTCTGTTAGGGATGGCATGATCCATGCACTCGTATAAGTGCTTATAAAGTGCATTTGTGTAGGAGTCAGCAGTCATACCTCTATTGTCCATCAGCATGGGTGTCGTGAAGTTTGTCACTTCTGTCTTAAGAAGCATGAAGTTGGCTTTGGAGAAATTTGTTACTGTGGTTTTCCTAATGAAGGGTAGGGGAGGGATGTAGATGTCTACAGTGATTAGCTTGTGGTCGGATCTGACCAATGAGGAATTGACCTCTGGTATGGAGCACCAGTTACCCATGTTGGTAATAACCTGGTCTAGGATATTGCTGCCCCTGGTGGGGGTGTGGATAGGTTGATCCATGGCATTGGAATTTATGAATTCCAGAAAACGTTGAGCACAAGAGTTGGTACATGAGTAGTTTTCCCAGTTAATGGTAGGGTAGTTGAAATCACCCAATATTAGGGTGTTAGGTTGTACCTTCATATTTTCCAGCGTATTAAGAAATGAGGAGTGGGAATCCTGGGGCATGGTGAGGGATCTGTAGCAAGCTACAATTTGGATTGCGGTCTTGCCCAGAGTTAGTTGCACTTGGATAATCTCGGATGCATTATGCTGAGCAACTAGCCTGGAGGTGTGGATATCCTTAATGAATATGGACACGCCTCTGCCTTTAGTGTTTCGGTCCAGGTTAGGTGGCCGAAAGGTGTGGTATGAATTTTAGCCTGATAATGCAGGGGTACTCTTTGGAGCCTTGAACCAGGTCTCTGTCACTGCACAGATGTCGATGTTCTCCATTTTAAGGAGTGCCTTGAGTGAGTGCATTTTGAGGTTTAGACTTCTAGCATTGAGTAGCAATACCCTCAGATTCTTCTTGCCTGTACCTGCTAGGGTGGTGAATTTGTCATTTGAACCTTGCCTAAAGAAGTCACTATAGGGGTGGGTAGAGCCTTAGCCAGTATCCGGAATGCCAGGGGTGACAGGTGCAGGCCATCTGTGGCAAAACATTGTGGTTTGTCGATCATGTCATCCCAGGCAGACAGATACTGGATCCCCTTAGAATGACACCAGAAGCTTAGCCAATTGTTGAAGTCAATCATTTTGTCATTGTACTGTGGTAACAATTCTGGGTGATGGCAGGATGCTACTCAGGGCTAGGGTCATACCTGCCTGTGCTACAAGATCGGACAACTCCTCCATGTCCCTTTTCATGTAGTCCAGGGAGGCACGTCTCAGGTCATTCACACCAACATGGACAATGACAGAGTCATATTTGTACCTGTTGTGGAGTGACCTGAGTGCATGCTTTATGTGGTGGATCCTGGCACCCGACAGGCAGCTGACAGTAACTTTCTCCTTGTTTAGCCTGGTGAGTGGAACATCAGTGTGCCTGACTATAGAGTCACCCATGACTAGTGTGTTGGGTACATTGTTATGCCTTATGGGCTGTGCTTGAGTGGCACACTGAGTTTGTGGGCTATGTGTCATTTGGGTTGTGTTGGGGGGTGGAGGTTGCTTGTGTTTTTTCTTTGGAGGTCCCTGTTGCTTGGGCAGGTTTTTACTGAGAGCCTCCGCGAATGTAGGTGTGTGTTTTGTGTTTCTATGTGTGTGTTTTGGTGGTGTAGGTTTTGAGGGACTATGTGCTGAGTGTGGTGCGGTGCAAGTGTTTACCTTCTCCTCTTGACTGTCTAGTCCAGTCTTGGGTAAAGAGAGCTTTGCTTCCAGTTTGGCTATATAAGTTCATCTCTCACAGGTTGTAGTGTTGGGTGGTAGGAGGAGAGGGTTGTCTGTGTACATGAGGCAGTTACTGCATTGCCCCAAGATGCTCAGATTCATCAGGTAGACAGGAGAAGACACCAGGAGCTGACCCTTAGACATTCCTGGATAGGTGCTTATTTGTTAAGTACTAGAGACTGTTTTTCTCTAGAGTCTAGACAGTGAGGAAAGTTGAGTGCTGTAGTAATTTGTAGCTTATTTAGTGCTTACAATAAGTTCTGAACAAGTGCCGAGCTGAAAGAAACAGACTTGAGTGCTGAAACAAAAAACTGGCTAGTTCTAAGAAACAAAATTAAGCTAGAAGGTTTCCCTCCAACACAGAAAGGCTTCGGAGCCTAGAAGCCTACAAATAGTCCTGGACACAGCAAATCTATATCCAGACTAGACTACCCACAGGAAAGGCAGGAAACAAGCTTTGACATTTTTTTTTTTTTTTTGTAGTGGAAAGAGAGAAAGGAGTAGCAGAAACTAAGCTGATTGGCCTTTTCAAATGTTCTCCCTGTATTGGGTAGAATGAGGTAATGACACTAGACTGGGAGGAGGGTCCCAGATCAAATTTACAGTAGGGGCGGGCAACTGCAAAGCCATCAACTAGGTAACAGAAAGCTGAAACCTGAGACAAACTTTAAGAAACAAAAAGCTCACAAGAATCAATGAGGTGCTTAGTCTAAGCTGTAGTCCAGATGACCTCAGTCAGCCAATGACATTAAACAATTCTCTCTCACTGAAATGCCTGATGGCTTTGGCTAAACAAAGATGTCACTGAATATGTGCTCAGACACACAGCCTCCACAAACACTAGTCCCAAATACAACCCTGAATATGGATAATGCTACAAATATCCACACTACTTGGAAACAAACTGTAGAAATGTTTCTCACAGCAGAAAAGCAGCAGTGAGCCTTTAAATGAAAGTTTTAAACAGCTAAAGGAGCCTCTAGAGAGAGCGTTTAACTGCAACAAGTTATCAGAAACAAACAACCCAACAGATGCTTAATAAAAGTGGACAATTTCCAGTTAATACCTCACACACAGTGAAACTAGCTAGAAAAATATATAGTACACAAAGTGCTATAAATAACTTGATAAAATAAGCAAAAAACAGGATACTTAATGTTATATATTATAGATCCGAGTTTGCTCAGTGTCCTTCCTTCATTTAGCTTAGTGTGAAATGGCAGAAACACTCACAACTTCTTAGGTAACAGAAAGTTAAAACCTGAGACAACTTTTAGAAAAAAAAAGCTCAAAAGAACCAATGAGGTGCTTAGTCTAAGCTGTAGTCCAGGTGACCTCAGTCAGCCAATGACCTTAAACAATTCTCTCTCACTGAAATGCCTGATGGCTTTGGCTAAACCAAGATGTCCCTGACTAAGTGCTCAGACACACAGCCTTCACAAACACTAGGCCCAAATACAAGCCTGAATATGGATAATGCTACAAATATCCACACTACTTAGAAACAAACTGCAGAAATGTTTCTCACAGCAGAAAAACAGCAGTGAGCCTTTAAATGAAAGTTTTAAACAGCTAAAGGAGCGTTTAGAGAAAGCGTTTAACTCAACAAGTTATCAGAAACAAACAACCCAACAGATGCTTAATAGCCTTCAGCCAGGTGTTCCTCACTGCACAGATGTCAGTATTCCCCATTGTTGGATCTACAGTGAGCAGTTGTGATTACAAACGCTACACATCTAGCACTGGTTAGCATAAGCATACAATGCAGTTGTCCTCCAGGTGTCAGGATGTTATCCTGTGTTTAGGACATTTGCCTTGGAATGGCACTATATGGGCAAATGCGGCCTAGGTATTATCCCCACTGCCTTGAATCATGGACGCATGTGATATGTGACAAAGGCCTGTCTACTTTCAGCATGTCATCCCAGAATGACAAACACTGGACAACCTCATAATTACAGCAGGACATCGGCTCATTGTGTTGGTCAAGCAGTTGCCACTCCTAGCAAGACATCACTGAGTGGTAGCATTGTGCTTGGTATAGAATGGTACATCTAAGGTGACGGACAACAGCAGACATTGTGTAGATGTCTGGTGTAAGCTATATGTAGTGCAGCGTTCCTGCTAACAATGACAACTACTAACACTGGAGTCCATTACAATGTGTTCTTTACATCTAACTGTAATAGCATGGCCACTGTGGCCTTTTAGAATCAGAGTGCATTCTAAACAGCCCTGTGCTACTAAGTGTATGAGCATGCCCAGTATAACCTTGTGTAGTTGGAGACATAGTGCATTCCAAACAGCCCTGTGCTACTAAGTGTGTGAGCATGCCCAGTGACACCTTGTGTTGGTTATGTGCCTCTATGTGTATGGGCATGGCCATTGTAACCCTGTATAGTGAAAGTAGTCATCCATTCCACAGATGGGCATACTCCAGTTCAGGATGGATTCCTTCTTTGAATACACAAGTTCACAGGTATGTACATCTTAACTGTGAGCATCCCTGTTAATGTCCGCATTCCTAGAAGGTCATAATGACAGCCATGAAATGTGTAGTCTCTGTAGCGCGACTCGTAACTATGTAGTACTGTAATAGTAATCTATAGATAGGCAGGTGTTCTGATCCCACCACTGGCATGTGTTTGTGTCTGTGTGTGTGTGTGTGTGTCTGTGTGTGTGTGTGTGTGTGTGTGTGTGTGTGTGTGTGTGTGTGTGTGTGTGTGCCTCCATCTACCTGAGGACAGAACAATGCTTTTAGACTACTCACACTCCATACAATTCCTATACCCAACTTTGGCAAGGCTGATTATGTCACCCACTTAGAAAGACACCTCTGGGAGTGCTGTGACCCAGTAATCTCAGTAGTGCATTCTGTAACTGCGTAATACTGTAGTGTGAGAAAGTAATTAGGTCGGTGTTCTAATCCTGGACTTGCCAAATGTGTGTTTGTGTGCGTGTGTCTCTGTCTGCCTGAGGACAGAACAATGGTTTTAGACTACTCACACTCCATACAATTCCTATACCAAACTTTGGCAAGGCTGATGATGTCACCCACCTAGAAATACACCTCTGGGAGTGCTGTGACCCAGTAATCTCGGTTGCGCATTCTGTAACTGCGTAATGCTGTAGTGTGATAAAATAGTTAGGTTGGTGTTCTAATCCCAGACTTGCCAACTGGGTGTGTGTGTGTCTCCGTCTGCCTGAGGACAGAACTATGCTATTAGACTACAAAAACTCCACACAATTCCTATAACCAACTTTGGCAGGGCTGATGATGTCACCCACCTAGAAATACAGCTCTGGGAGTGCTGTGACCCAGTAATCTCGGTAGCGCGTTCTGTAACTGCGTAATGCTGTAGTGTGATAAAGTAGTTAGGTCGGTGTTCTAATCCCAGACTTGCCAACTGTGTGTCATGTGTGTTTGTTTGTGTGTCTCCGTCTGTCTGAGGACAGAACTATGCTTTTAGACTACCCACACTCCATACAATTCCTATACCCAAATTTGGCAAGGCTGATGATGTCACCTACCTAGAAATACACCTCTGGGAGTGCTGTGACCCAGTAATCTCAGTAGCGCGTTCTGTAACTGCGTAATGCTATAGTGTGATAAAATATTTAGGTCGGTGTACTAATCCCGGACTTGCCAATTGTGTGAGTGTGTGTGTGTGTGTGTGTGTGTGTGTGTGTGTGTGTGTGTGTGTGTGTCTGTCTGTCAGCGAGAGACAAGTACAATACTTTGTAGAGTATGCACTCTCTGCACAAATCACATGAACACCTTTGTCAATCCTGCTGTTGTCACCCACCTAGGAATACACCTCTAGGAGTGCTGTAACCCAGTCATCACCGTAGTGCATGCCCTACATGCGTATTGCTGCAGTGTGATATGGTAGGTAGTGGTTCGAATACAGGACATGGCAAGTGTGTGTGTTTGGCTGTCAGAGCCTGTGTGGAGGTGGCTGTGAGTGTCTAATCACTGGACATGTTGGGGAGCGGATTTTGTAGTTTTCCTATATGGTGTCTGTCTTATGACACAATGGCCACTTCACGAGGAGTACAGATGTCAGTCAGCCATGGGACTAAGGCCTGGTGAACAAAGTATGCAACCCTACTAGTACCCGGTATATGTCCTGCACCCATGTGTCATACACAAACACACTTGCCTAGGATATCCCGCTATGTTGCTAGTACCATGCACATTGATGACAGATAGTAGGCATGGTGTGATTGCAGTAGGCTGCAGAGGACATGGCACCCTGTACAGCAGTACAATAGGCACATAATTGCAGACAATGTGCCTTCACTATGTTCCCCACTGGACGCCTGCAACATATGTGGTGCCATCAAATGTGATCCACAGAGGTCATACAATGCCATACATATGTGCCCTATATGGACCAATGCCACTGACACCAGGGAATACCTGTATCATGCTATCAATGCAGGTGCAGGGTCGGCCTGCTGACTAAAAGCAGGTTTCACCACACCAGGCCAGCATTTGCATATCAGGGGATAACAGTCTGTGTACACAACATGTGCCTGCCAAACCAGGTACACCTGTATATGTCACTGTACAGTATTGTGGGACATGCACATCCCAGGCAATGTCCATGTGAAGGACTATCAAACACAGACATGGCATGCATTAAAAAGCTATGGCCATACACAAGGGTAACCAGGATGTCAGGGCAGTTCATGCAATACCCATCTGTGTGGGACATTGCAGACACTACACCACTGTACCAAACTGCACACCATTGTCGGGTGGCACAATGACAAGGATTACCCCTCACCCAGCCTTGTTCAGCCATCTTGCACAGCCATCCACTACACACCCATGAAGCAATGCATACATGCATGTCAGTACTGGCACCTTGTGTCTGCGTGTGGGTTATGATGCTCCCAACCACAGTCACTCCCAGTATAACCCTCGTTGGTGTACCAACAGATGTCAAACACGTTCCCATGCCCTAGCCCATAGAACCTCCAGATATCCCCTGTGGGGCATGTCATCCTGTGCATTACTGCAGTGTGGCAAACTAAGTAGTTAGGGAGTATATTTGTGGCCCTGGCAAAGAGTGTCTATGCGAGTCCATTAGAGAGTGTGGTTGTGGTGGCAATGGCATCCGTTCACGTGGACAGCCATGTGTGCTACACCTAATGTATGTCTGTTATATCACTGTTGCAGATGTCTCTCACCTTCACACATATATGTTCTTACAGCACAGCAATATGTCTGCTTTGTGGCACATGTAGTAACTATATGCACATGTAATAGTAATGACTAGTCAGTCAGGGGTTTGACACCTGTACTGGTAGGCATGTGGCAGACGATGCTTAGGGTTTAGTCTCCAAGCCCTTCTCTGATGTACTTTGTCTGTCCCTCCCACACACTCTCTGGTGGATGTGGAGTTGTACACCTGCTCAGCAGCAGCATGTGTATTGTAAGTGATGGACATGATCAGGTGATGGCCTCTGCACCTATTGCAGTCCTGCTCTAGCTGATTGCATGTGAAACAGCTGTGATGATGTTCCCATAGCCATTCGCATCATACACACAGTACATTATCTAGGAGCATCATGTTGGTGTTTGGACATGTCAGTCGCTGTGAGTGGTACCTGGATGTGATGTTTTGAAACGGCTTCACAGATGATATCTGGATGTTCCTCAAACATCATACACAGTGGGAAATAGCCTAAAGACAGGAGGGTGATGTGCCAGACATGACTACAGCATGTAAGTGTAGTGATGCTGCATTGAGACTACTGCCTGTTTAACATGTTGTGTGTGGTAATGGCTATTCTGCATATTTTAAAACAGACATGACAGTGCTCTGTTCGTGAGGGACCCCCATCTGTAGGGTGGATTGTGGACTGGTCATTGTGTGGAACCATTTGTTTCCTGTGTTACACACTGAACACACATCTGTGCACAGCAGGAGCATAGTGTACGGATTGCAGACAGTACATGGTGATAGGGATGTGTTACTGCCACCGCATCCCTGACTGGACATATGTCACATGAAACAGTGGTATGACAGACACTGTTTGGGGTTCCCAGGGACAAGCCAGTAATGTGCAACTATTCATAGCTGCAGTCACACGTCTACTACACATTATACAGATGTCATGCAGTATATATGCATGTGTTGTGCTCCCTCTGAAAATGTATACCATCTGTTGTGTTGGGTTGATGGTCATATCTATGCATACTGTTGTAAGTAATCCTAAATGCTGTTGTCTATTACTAAGCCATATCTGTGTTTAAACTGCAACACCATAGGCTGTATGGGTTGGGTGGTCCCGGCAGAACCTCCTGTCCCACTTCAGCTGACCATGGCACTGGGAACCAACACATCTGAGGCCCAGCCTTGGACCTCAACCTCTGTTGGCTCTGCACCACCTTCTGGTGATACCACCACTTAGGATGGGGCATGTCCCCCCTGGGAGCAGGGCCAGACTGGAACATGTCTGCTGTCGTGCAGTCCAGGATGTGGTGCGTTGGGGGCTCACTAAGGGTTACTGAAGCCAGATACGCAAGCTCAAGGGCGGATTGTCACATTTACAGGATGAAGCTGCCCCTCCTGGACAGCCCCCAGCACTGCCTCCTTTGCAGCTGTTTTGGTGCAGTGGCGGCTGACTATAGATGGGGACCTCCATTCCACTGTTCCCATGGGCTTGTGAATGCCGAACACCCATCCCTGTCTGAGGTGTATCTCCCCACATGTGTCATATACCAACCCTGTATGCTGTCTTGTCTGTAATCCTACCCTATCTATCCTCCATGGGCATACCTACTCTTTTTCCCCCACATCCCACTCTTACCCTACGGAAACATAAGGCCAAACGGTTCCTAGGACAACATTTGCCCTATACATAGTGTCCATTTCACACACGTGCCTACTGGACACATGTAACCCCTGTAATATGCATCACAACATACTCCTACTATCCTCACCCCTGTCCCTCAGGCGCACGATCCTGGTATGCACATCACAGCTAAATGGTCCAGTTACACGTGATGCGGACAACCTCATTGCACACACAATGCTACCGGTCCCTCTATGGTTACCCCATTTACCTTTATCATGATGATGATGTTGCACACAGCACCTTACAAGAATACTGTTCTCATATAATGATTGGACAGGTACTGTTGTGTTAATGTACATTACATGCACAGAGTGATGTATACGGCCAATGTACAACTGTTTGTGTGTATGACTGACACATGTCTGTCTGAGGGAGTCTTGATAGTACATAGGACAACACCACTACATAATACAGACATCGCTGGTGTTTCCCTTTCCATTCGTTTGTAATTCTTTGTTGCCACACGATATGTTCCTGATATATCTCTATATATGTATGTACCTATATGCTGGACATAAACACTCACACATACCTCTACATGATGGGATACATTCCTATACTGTTGAATGACTGCGCTGTATGATATGTCTGTGGTAATGTCCGATGTCTGTATATCTGCCATGGCATATTGTTAAATCACATTAGCTGTGGTGCAGGGTCCTGGTTCCGAGCCTTGCAGAGGCCGTTTATTTTGTTGCAAGGCAGAACAAGGCCATTGGATATGGAGGGATTAAGGCACATTAAATCAGTTGTGAGCAGGTGTACATGGGTTTGCGTGGTGTTAAGCAATGCTTACCTCTGGTTACAGCTTCTTACACTCAGTTAGCCTCTACATTGCTTTACCAGTGTAATACTCGCATACTGGTAGCCAAACAGGCTTACACCCGCTCGCTCCCACACTTGCAAATGTACCGACATTGGTGCTTGCATCTGACACTCACACCCCTGGGTGGGAGTGAGGACCACTATATTACCTTGTGATGCCTATTACCTTGGATTACATGCCTACAGTATCGGGAATGGCTGCCCATAATGCGACGGCATGCCGTTCGACTGTACGGAATCAGCGGCCTGTTCAGTGTTTTATTCATATTATTTGTGTGTTCCTCTTACAATCTGCACCCATATGGCCAATACATGGGAACTGAGACTCTTCAATACAGACAAGTAATTGGGTTTTGGGACCCACATTCATCAGCCAAGTAATGCTACTGCATACCTATTATTCTATCATCTTTCTAAGGTAGTCAGCAGAATATGTGCTTTCTGTCCCTATCAGACCTCTCATACGATTGTGGAAAATTTAGACTGAATCAGGGAAAATGCATATCAACATCAGGGACACATTTAAATTTTAGGTGCTATTAACCTGACACATTGACAGACCCAGATCATATGTATTCATACACATTGTCTGAGGTACATGCTGTTTATGACTCTTAATTGTTGCTGTTATTCTTTACGTGTAATCCACCACCTTTCCCCCTAATATCACTAGTTCTAAGAGGGTTTAGGTGGGACAGAGTTAGAATCTGAGTCGAAATCAGGGACGTCCCTGGTAATCGGGGACAGTTCAATGGTATGGTCCCTATGTGTTCCCCCAATGGTTTACGGACTATCCAGTGGATGTGCTCTTAGGGGTTGGGAGGAACGGCTGTCGGCTATGCCCATATCAGAATATTACTTACATCCCCGGAGCGGTCCGAATACAGCTCTGCCAGCCAACACCTGTACGCCTAGGCCCATAATCTCACACCCATAGTTCTCCCACCTGCCACTCCTCTATAGCACTCTTCCTCACTGTGGGTGCAGGTGCAGTATAAACACAACACTACACACTGCCCACTCTCCCCATGTCGGGACACATGTCGTATGTTGTGTCGACCCATGTGTTATCAGGCTTGCACAACCTACTGGTCCGTGTACATCTACAGCCTGGTTTGATAAATTATTACCGCGACTGGCTCCGATCATTAATTTTTGGTGTCCCAGAAGGGACATCGATGTCTATGTTTCAAGTTTAGACCTTGCAGGTCTCTCCCACTGATAGTATCCTGCCAGTGGTCTGGGAAGCAGTGGTGTGTTTACCTTTATTATGTGTCTGTATATCTCAACGGCCTAGCTTGGGGGGGGGGGGTGATGCTATGTGTTACACGTTTTTTTATTGGACCTCCCACCACCATATGCATGGCCTGTGAACATATGTGACTCATAACTGCTGTATCATATCCTAGCTATATACATGTGTATCTTTACTGTAACATATATATCTATATATATCTATATATATATATATATATATATATATATATATATATATATATATATATATATATTTACATTAATATACAGATATATCTGCATATGTATGCATACATGTATATTTATATCTTGCTATCTAACGATATATGGGTCTATGGTTGTCTGCATATGTATATATTTATATGTGGGTATGTATCTGTATTCTTTCTCTGTATGTATACATTCGTACTATGGTGAGGGAGACGCATATCTCTATGTCGCTATAGCTAGATATACACACACATAGCTCTACATATATACGTCTACATCTGATTATTCCGTTCCTTCCCATATAGATTACACTTTGCATTAGTGGGTCTCACAGTGGGTGTGGCTGCTCGTTGGGCGACGCCTCTTCCCAATGAACACATTCGCGTGCATCCCTAGGGCTGTCCATATTGGCCATCAGCCAACACCTGTATCACCTAGACTCATAAGTAGCTACCCATAGTTCCCCCACCCTCGCCTCTTCAACAGCACCCATCCTTACTCTGGGACCTAGTCAGTTCTGA
>NC_056729.1:1316974088-1317024088 GCF_019279795.1 Protopterus annectens
ATATATATATATATATATATATATATATATATATATATATATATATATATATATATTTATATTTATCTTACATCTGTACATACTCATATACACTTCCTATGCTGGGCGCTGCTTACACCCGCGCAAGCTCACTCGCATATGCTTACTGTTTGTTATGGATGTTTACTACTGCTTATTTGTGCTTACTTGTGCCTTATTCATTATGACAGTACCACTTTGATTGAAAGGATCTGGTTAAAGATCCCATGCGATACTCATTCAGTTTTACATGTTATTATGTCAGTTTTACAGCAGAACGACATTCATTCCATATGAAAAATGATATGTGCTATAGTCTAACTTGAACCGGGAATGCCTGTTTGTTGGGCGGATGTTCTAACCACTACACTATTGGTATGCTGCTTTATTTATATGTATACCCATGGTTCATAGTTATCCAAACACATGCCTCAACACGTCACTAACACAGCAGGAATCCCTTCTCCAGTTAGGAAAACTGCACCACTACACATGTGCCATTCCATACTGCTATGGACCCATCCCGCATGTTGACTCACTCCAAGTATATTCCGACTTCCCAAGCCTATAGTCCTGGCACATACGTTCATATGATGGTCAGGGTGTTCATATGGTTTTAGGCTTGTCTCACTGGGGACCGGGACTGCCCTGTACCTGTTTGAAAGTTAGACTTACCACATGGACAGAGTTAGTTCCACTGTTAGCATCCTGCCTGTGGTTAGAGATGCAGGGGGTTTGCTCACCTCTGGCCAGCTTGATATGTCAAGCACTAGATAATGGGTGTTCCACTGCTGTTTTCCTTCACATTCATTATGAATGCTTTCTTGTGCCCATATTTGTTCTGTAGATATATATAATATATATATATATATACATATGTGTGTGTGTGTGTTTGTGTGTACATACGCATGCATATACATCTACATGATTAATTACTTTGATCATACTGTTGAATGACTGTGCTGTCTGCTGTTTGTGATAACATCAGAGTTAGGTATAACTGCCGTGGCTTAGTGGTAAATCACATTGATTGTGATGTGTAGGGTCCTGGCGTCGTACCTGGCCGAGGCTGTTTATTGTGTTGCTGGACAGAACAAGGGCCGTTGGAGAAAGGGTAAGTACAACACTATTCAGCAGTGGTTTTCCATTTAACTGCCATTTCCCATTACACAAACACCTTCTGCATTCTTACTGTGATACGTCACCCCAGTTCACATTTCAATGGTATTATATCATTATACAGCATAAAATTAGCAAGATATGCTCATATATGGATTACGCGTCATAAATGGTGTGTGCTGCAGTCAAACTGGCAATGGCTGCTCGATAGGCGGATGCTCTAATCACTACACTATTGCTGTGCTACTTCATTTGCATGTATACCCATGGTTCATAGTTACCAGAACAAACACAGCAAAACATCACTAACACAGCAGTCATGCATTCTCTGGTCGGAAATAAACCACACCACTACACATGCGCCACTCCCTACTGCTCTAGACATGTCCCATATGTTGGCTCACTCCAAGTATAGTCAGATGTCCTAAGCTTATATTCCTGGGACATACGTTTATATAATGGTCAAAGTGTTCAATTAGTCTTCCGGTTTTCGGCTCATCCGAATGGTGACTGGGACTGCCCTGTACCTGTTTGAAAGTCAGACGTAGCACTTGGACAAAGTAATTTCCACTGTTAACATCCTACCTGTGGTTGGAGATGCAGGAGATTTGCTCTTCTCTGGGCAGCGTGATATGACAGCAGTAAATAATACAGGGGGTTCCGCTGCTGTTTCCTTTCACATTTATTATGACTGCTTTATTGTGACCATGTTCATTCTTCATGGATATATATATATATATATATATATATATATATATATATATATATATATATATATATATATATATATATATATATATATATATCTGTCTGTACATACACATGCATGTACACCTACATGCTTATTTACATTTCACATACTGTTGAATGACCGCCACTTGCTGTCACTCATACCCGCTTACGTCTGCTTGACAGTGCCTTAATCACCCTATATCCGACTGCCATTATTCTGGGAATCATATAAAATTAGCAGCCCTTGCATGGCTTGGACCCGGGAACAGAAACAGCATAGTCACTGGTTTTACCACTAAACCATCCTTGATACATTCTGTATGGATTGTAATTAGGATATATGACTTTACTACAGGCATTCCACAGTACTAGCAACAAATGTGACAGTCGGTTCGTGTACATATGTATAGTACATGTTACTGTTCATATGTTTCTGAGAGGCATATGTATACATTTGCAAGTATACATATTTATGAATAGGACACATACTTGACAACTACTTCTATGCATGTATGTGTGATGTGTAGCTATGCGAATATAAGTATGTACATTTATAGTTATATGACTACATATCTGGAGTTATACATGGCCATGTATATGAATAACCTCATCCAGGTGGTACCTGTACCATTTGTATACAGGGGTTGTGTGCATCGTTACGATGAGGAACCTGGATGGGGTATACAATTTGTGGGCATGTCCTATTTGGAAGATGGCTATGGGGAAGCTTCATGGGACCATGTGAAAGGTATATATTCCCAATAATGCACGTGGGGAGATGTGCATCACAGTCAGGTGTTTAATCCCTGGTCGTAGATTCTGCAGGACTGAGTGGAGGCTGAGCAGGGTTGTGGACAAGTACTGCTAATCTGACTTGTGCCTGGATGTCAACGGGGGTGGGCATCGTGTTATGCCACAAAGTCTAATCTTGAGAACAGACACTTATCCCATGAGGGATGTCCAAAAATTGTGGACGACGAACCCCATTCTTCTAGTTATTTGAAAATGTGGGAGGGTTATGCATGCATGGGATACCTAGTTTGAAAGCCTGAGACTGCCTAGGGTGAGACTGCCTACTAGATGTGGGTAGGGGGCACTATGTGCAGATATAGCTGAGCTAAGCTAGCAGCCCGTGTATGGGTGGTTTTGGTGGACGTTCAGCAAGGGGGGGTGGTGTGCTGTGGAGGGGATGATGGGTATTCAATTATGTATCCAGGTGTGTTGGGGTTGGATGGCCCAGTTCAGGCTAGACTATTATGTGGGTGTGAGCTGGTAACGTTTCTGTACATCTGTATGGCACATTTTAATGTTTATATGTTTGTGGGATTGTGTTCTGCAGTATGGCCTGTCAGGGTGTATTGGGGATGTGAATGTATGTTCTTTGGTTCCTTTTCTGATTCACCTACTGCTCCCTCGTATACCTCCAGTTCACCTATTGTACATCTGGCCCAGTCTCCCCTTGGCAAATTATTACATTACCCGTCAACCCCCCATATTCCACAAACACACCATCCATCCCTTCTCTGGTTGATGGCCCATGGCACAGACAGCAGTATACATTGCATACTCTACATATCTCTGGTACCAATATGGTTGTGAGGACAACCCTAGCATATTTGATCTTCCACATGCTGTACTTCACGCACATAGGTACATGCAAATACTTATCTTTCATGACATGGTAGGTAGACCCGGGTAATACCCATTCATCTTTGGGCCATTCAGACAAGGACGACTCGGACCGTGAATGGGCAGATATTGAGCGAATGCTCTGACCATTGGCTAGGCTTAGCAAAGAGCTGTGGCATGCAAACACGTTGCGTTTCACTTCCACTTGGTATAGCAATCAACACTACAATGAAATACGGGCACAGGGTTTTAAATGTCATTGTTCAAGGGATGGTGACTCAAAATTCAGATATGTGCTTTTGTGTTTACTTTTCATTTTGATGTTCGTGGAACTCTCTTGTATGCTTTGCATACATTTCAGTATAAATGGACACTGACAGGAGTGATTACTATTAGAGGCAGGCTGTACTAGTCAGCATTTTAGGTTGCACGTCTGTAGCCGACATGTTCACACCTCTGTGCAGTGCTTAGACACTCCCCCCCTGCACTCACACATGTTTTCTGTGCACTTGGACGTTGCAGCAGCACTCCTTCATTAATATCCATATGGTACTGCTGCGCCATCTCTACGCTGCATGGTCGGCGCCAGGCTTCATGAATCCCAGGGCTAGTCAAACAGTTTTTTTCAAAACAGAAAACAAACTGGAATGAATAGATCTGATAGATTCTGAATAGATCAGAAAGCAGTTCTATCAGTTTAAGCTACTCCACACCCAACATAAAAGAGATTACTTTCCATGCTTCTATGTTTCAAATGGCATATTGCCTGGCAGTTGGATTAGAGGATTAAGAAGCTGTTAAAGAGTTGTTTCCTGTGGTCCAGTGGTGCGAGTTGTGATTCTCACAGCTTCAATTTCCTAACTGTGTGATTCCAACCAGTCACTTAACCAGACACTGCTGTCAGACTGAGTCTGAAAAAGGTTCATGGAGATCAGTGCTCTACCCTGGAAATCAAATACAAATACATTCAATCACCAGTAAGGAGTCAGACAGTGCTTGTAGTTTTTGTAGGCTTTGAGTCTTATGTTGCTATTTATTTATGTTTTTTATTTGCTAACCAGGTAAACTGACTAGGCACAAGTATCTCTCTTTAGGAATGTCTAGAGAGGGAACTTGCTCAAAAAAGCACAGTAAGCAACTGGAGACTGAAGGGCTCAAACCCCTGTTCTTGACTGTAGCATGAAGGCCATTAGTAACTCATAGTCTTAAATCAGTCTTAATACCATACACTAAACTGCTGGATTATCTTTATGGTGGCAACTCAAGCAGAGAAGAAGTAGAAAAATAACTATAACTAGCTGCAACTTATTACCTCTGGCAGTGGTCTTCTGATACCCAAAAAAGTGAGGATGAGTTACTCACTCCACAGAGATTTTTAATCTGAGTTTATAATTCAAGTTTAGAAAACTGTGGGACTGGGTACATGAAAATAAATTAGAAATGTGTTCAAGAAAAAAACAAACAAAAAGGAAATAAAAATATGCCATTTGCAGCAATGCAAAGAATGAAGAACTCACACTTAATACGTCTTTAACACTAGTAATTTCATTAAAATTCAGGTGCAGCTATATAAGTACAATGAGCTATGATTGACTCTGTATTATGCTATTAAAATGCTGTTACAATTGGTGTTGCTAATGCTTTAAGTCAAGTAAAGGTTTGTTATAAACACTAACGTGCTTACCTATGATGACAGAAGACTGGGTGTAATATGTTAATCCTCAGGCTGGCATGTTGGCTTCCCTTGGTAACATTCATCTCTTCTTGCATAGAGCCTTGCTAGCAATTACAGTCATCAAAACATGCATGTTCATACTACTGCAGAATCTTAGAGGACCTCATCATCTGACCCTCAAAAAGTTCAACTGGCTGATCATTACAGCAAGAGGCACTAAGTTCTCTAATCTTCCAACTTTTACCACTTAATTTTGCCTCCTGCTAGTGAGTCAAGCACTCATCAGTGTTCCCTGCAGCCACAAATCAAAGATCATTGTCACTAAGGCAAAAGGGTTCTGGTTACATTGAACATGCTGCTGCAAGAGATGACAGAAAATGAGCAAACCTAAACAAGCTTCAGAAAAAAAATAGTAATACTACACAAGAAAGAAGTCTATGAATGTCAGTAGTAAAGGAAAACATGTTGAGTATCCCATAAGACATTTATGCTTAAGAAAATTTTTGTGCTCCTTAGGGACATAATTGCTGAATTCTGTGATTTTTTAATAAACAGTTAAAATTATAGTTCACTTGCATTCTCCTTAATGAGATGCTTTAAAATGTTTTAATTGTATTTTAATTTCATATGGATGCCTAATGTGCTAATAGGACTTCAATGTAAATGCTAAAACTTTCACTTACAGTTTTTAAATTACTGTCAAAACTAGAGAGTATTAAAGAATTGATAATTTTGACTTTGTTTGGAATATGCATTAAAGTAACACTTTGCCTTTGGTATGGGTCTTGTCTAATTTGTATTATTGTATATATTTTCTTTTTATATAGGTCATGTCTAAGAAGGAACAACTAATTTATGCAGTGAATAAACAAATAAATATTTCCATATGTGATTATTATACTTGGCCTGTGTCATCTTCATGTACTATGTCCACAACATCTGAGAAACAGATGTTCCTCATTGTTTTTTTTTTCTGCATCCTTTGTATTATGGCCATCTAGCTTCCCCATTTTACTATTCAATCCTTTAGTTGTTTATATTAACATCTTTGGACCTTCTTCTAAATGTTTTATAGTGATACATCACCAAAGGTGTCACTTATTTTATTTATCTCTTTTCACACCGTATAACACTTTTCTGCTGTACATTTTATTCTGCATGTTATCATCTTTCATCTCCACCTTTCCCCATCGTCTGTGCCTTTAATTCCATATGGTTTTTCAACAGGCACATAATCTATATTCAGAGACCTCTCATCCTCCTACTTCCAGATGCTATCAGTAGTACATTCTGCATAGTCCCATGGCATTTGCCTGCAAAAGCAAGAAAGGCAAACTCTAGTTTTCCTTTGCAGTACATCTCTGATCCTGTAAAGGCATTATTTTTTGTGATCAGATATGTAAATTTACCCTGCCACAGAGCTTTGAATGGCACTGCTCATTTTGGTGTATAACTTAACATGCTGATTATCTGGCAGTATCAACATTATCTACATCAAGCAGGAAGTGTGCAGCTTCTACATGGATTATACTGCTATGATTCTCTGGCATACCCATTACCATTTGAAATGGTACCTTCCCACTCTGTCTGTGGATAGTTGTGCCTCAATACACACCACTGTGCAACATGTGGTATTCTCCTCACTGGGTATATTAATTTGCTTGTTGGCCTGTGTCTGTTTCAGGTGGACATAACATCTATGAGGTGGCCAATTCTGCAACTCCTGTTTTATAGAAGTAATATGTGTGAATATGCCAAATGCAGAAAATGAATAATTATGTGAAAAAATCAGAAGAACAGGAAAGTCAAAAGGAGACATGCACATGACAGCAAGATAGTTGTTAGGAGATATTTGTACAAAAGAGTTGAGATGACAGTGTGCATGTGTTCTGGTAGCTACCCATTGTATGACTCAATCAGGAGGTGTGCAAAGCTGTAACCTTTCAGTGCTATCAAGTAGTTTCTGTACATCTGGTAGCTATGTGACATCTATATAATGGCCAATTGCATTATACCTGTCTTATAGAAGAACTGCGCATGAATATACCAACTACAAAAATGAATAATTATAAGAAAATCAGAATGACAGAAACATTGAAAGTGGACACGTGACATTACCTTAAAATAGCTGATAGAAACCATTTGTGTGAAAGAGATGAAAGGACAGTCTAGCTACTAGAAGTGCAAAGCAATAAAGAAATATGAGAGGACAGAACCCATAAGTGTTAGCTAGTGTATGCAAACTGCTGATAGTACCACTTGTGCAAAGCAAGAACAAGGTTTGACTGGACAAACCCAATATGTGATGGAATTTAGGTAAATCACTGATACCAGTTATATGAATCCAGTACTACCATAACAGAGATATGGTGGAGGAGAGAAGCAGAGTAGGAATGAGAAAGGGGAAGGGGTTGTACAGCTACCAGCAGTATGAATGATGGGATGTTGGAAAATGTGGAAATGAGTAGTGGAGCACTACTGATTACACACAACATAACTGGTTACACACACTTGCTCACTCTCTTATATACACACACACAGACAAACACACACACACACACACACACACACACACACACACACACACACACACACACACACACACACACACACATATCGCATACAGATCAGTGGCTGTTCTTGCAGATGACTCACTTCTGATTAATGTTTACAGCACATGTACATAACCTCTCTAAATGCGAACTACCATATACCTGTAATACAGGCACATTATAGCCACATTCCCTGACATACTGAGAGATAGAGATCTAATGGAGAAGGTGGCAAGTTGCTTAATAGGCCAGAATGCAATGATACATGTTCTGGATAGCTGAATACTTTTGGTAAATGTAGCAAAGATCTCTGGGTACGCAGTGAGCAAAATAAGTAAAAAATGCTTCTCATAGATGGTATAGGCAGTCAATGATAAATCATACTAAGCATACAAACTGAATGGCATAGCAAATTATCCTTCAACAAGGACAGACAGGAAAGTGCTCCTGTGGTCTACAAGCTACCACCATATACCAAATACAGGAAAGGTCAGCATGTATGGATTGCTAGCAGGCCTGAGGATATGTCACTAGAAATAAGTACCCACATTGCTGGGTCCTAAAGAAGCTGTGTGATATGTGTAGCCTTGACATGGTCCACAACCATCCATTTCACCAGCTACTGGTTAGCCAGATCCAGAAACCGCACAAAGGAAAGACCAAGACATGAAGAAACAAGGTGGTGTGTCTGCAACAATTTGATCTGGTGCATTGGCTTATAAAGTCCTGTATCCTTATTACAACACATAAACGTGGCAAGCAGGATAATGGTGAATTACTCTTACTATCTGTTGCCAACCTGAGAAATCTAAGTTCTGCAGTACAGTGACCTCATGATGGCACTTTGTGGCACAGAGCATAAAGTGCACCAGTTTTATGCCATGATATGCTGATAATTGTGTGTTGTAACTCTATGTACATGACATCAAAATAATCTGGGGTCTTGTAACTTATGAATATTTGTACTGGAACTTTTGGTGGAGCATGACTGAAATAGACAGACTGAATTTGTCTAATGATTTCAATGTCACAACTTTAAAGAATGTGTGCTCCAAAAATCACATCTGTCTAACTTCTCCCAATGTATGTGATGAGCTTATACTGCTGCATGATTCTGATAATAAATTCCAACTCAGTGTCAAGTACTTAGCTGCTTTTTTCTTTCTGCAGACATCAGAGGGGCTAGAAGTATTTGAGATATTCCAGCCATCATTATACAATTCTGATATTCACAAACTTAAACATCTATGGAGGACTTCTTTGTTTTATGATAAAGACATAATTTTGGCAACCATTCTTCAAATGTCCATTGTCCAGCAGCAGAAAGGTTAATTGCTTTGCGGCATAGTTACCTTCTGGTCCCTGGACTGGAGCGGGGTTATATCACATCATCAAATGAACAATTTAACAAATACCTATTCATCAAACTCTATTTGTCGAAAGCTCCATCCATCGAATGACATTTTAAGAAAAAATGTTCCCAGTGAAAATAACCACTAGGTCAACCAGTGATCATCACAAATATAACAAAATGTAAAACCCACTCTGGTGGGGGGGCTACATCCCCCCACACAACAATGTGGGGGTCTGTGCCACCCACACCCTCCAACTAAATATACCAACTCCGAGTTTGCACTACAGTGTGGAAAAGGACACATTCCTGATGATGGCCAAGTGTTTTTTCTCCCTGGGAAAAATTCCTCTTAAATGAACATTCGATGGATCAAGGCTTCAATGAATATGGTTTGACAAAACGGTATTTGGGAAATAGACTTTTTGACAAAGTGAAGTAGACCCTACTGAAGCAGAGTTGCATATCAAGAGGCTTACTAAGATAAAGGATTTCATGGAAAACAGGCACTGAAGGTTGTGGTGCATAACAGGCAATTGGCAAAGTGAAATGCAAACAGTATTTGTGGTCTCAAGGGTGAACAGCACAATGTGAAATTTATCTGGGAATGACTGTCGCCTGGCATCCTTGAAGTCCACATAGATACAATAAGTAAAGTGAGAGATGTACATTATCTAAGTTGTGGCCTAGTGTTCTGAAAATAGCACCTTAGAGTTGTAAAATGTCTTTTCCCCTAAAGATGTAATCTGTGTGATGTGCCTATGGAAGTGTGCACAGTATTTTGGGGATATTGTTTTTCTTTCCCACATTTGGTGTATTTTCAGTTCTGCTGCTGTTATTCATAGGTTCATAGGAAGTTGCTAGGCTAACAGCCTTAGAGCCTTTACAAGCCTAGCTATGTTAACCCCAAGTATCCCCGTTTATTCTTTTTTTGGGTAGTTCACAGAACAAATTTATGAACAGAGTGGGTCTGTGAGCAACACTAGCTACCCCTGTCCATGGGTGACATAGGTGCCACCCCCAGGAGTGTATTTGCAGTCACCCATCCAATTATATAATTTGTGTTTGAATATGGTCAGTGAGGATCTCTGTTTTTTGTGAACAGGGAGTCTATGTCAGAGAAGTGGCAGTCTCTGGGAGACATATCTGTCTCTCAAGCATGATCTGTTAATGTCACATGCTAGGTTGGGATCCCCAGAGCGAGTGACTCTTGAGCCATTTGACTTGCAGATGTGCAGCATTTCCATTAGGGCAGGGTTGGAAATTGCCCTATAGGCAAGTCACAAGTCACCTCTCGGCTGCCTATAAGATACAGAGTAAAGTGACAGCATTTCCAGCTTGCTCATGTAGGTCATGGTTTGGAATCCTTGCATTTTCTTAGTGAGAAACCTCTGAGGTCTCTCCAGCTGCTGCAGGTGTCTGTTGAGTTATATACAAATTGGTGTGTTATACTCTATTAGTGGTCTGATGAGAGTCGAGTACAGTTTAGTTTTAACATCCCTTGACCTGGATGCTATGCCCTTGCTTATGAGGTCCACTACATAGAAGACTTTCCTTACCAATGTGGGACCTTGATTTTCAAAGTTCAGATTCCTATCAACCTGTATTTTCAAGTCTCACACTACTGGGTTGGAACTCAGGGGGGTGCTGTCAGTATTGTAATTTGTAGGGAATTCTGTTTTGCAAAGGGAATAATAATGCATTTTTTCGCATGTAGTTTTAGGCCATGGTTTTGACACCAGTCATTTGTTTTTGTTAGTCCTTCTTGTAATATGTTGACATCATTGGTGGATTCAGTGATTGCTCCCAATTTGCAATCATCAGTGAACTTGATCAGCCAAGGCCGTCTACTTTAACCTGGACTTCTAAGAAATAGATGCTGAATAGCTGGGCCCAGCACAGACCCCTGTGGTACTCCCCTGGTGATGAGTCTACTAGCGGAGGTGGAGTCATCAACTTTGACAGTGTGTGTTCTGTTGGTGACCCAATTGGCTACCCATCCAGTAATTAAAGGGTTAATCCTTATCTGGGAGAATTTCTCAATGATGCCAGAGTGGGGAATTGTGGCCAAAACCTTGGCGAGGTTAGATAGGCTGTGTGCACTGTCTTACTGTCATCTATGTCTTTGGTGACATTCTCAAATAAATCTACCAGGTTTAGTAAGCATGTACATACACAAATATATACATTGATAGATAGACATAAATATATAAATCAAATATTAAGCTAAGTATAACCCTATAAATTAATGCAATATGTAAGAAATACGGTATAGAACACAGGCATTTTGTCCTGTTCCTTCAAAACCCACCTGGCCAGCTGATGTCTCCTCCACTTCTGCAAGTTGTCAGGTCTGCAGTGGAACTGCTCACCCAAGTGGTATATCCATGTCAATGGAGAAAGGTGATCCTCCAGGTCCTGCCAGATATTATTATTTTTTTCTAGAAGCTACCTGCTGTGCTATCCTCCTATTTCTGCAGGAAAAACTCCTGCAGGAAGTGGAGGTGTTATCTTGATCACTTTCTTGGACCAGATTAGAGAACTTCCTTGGGCTTTAACTCATTCAAGCCTAAAATACATTTTTTTGTATATTTCAATTTAACACCCATAGCACTTTATGACATTAAGGCCTATTTTAGGTCTGGCTTTTTTAACTAATCAGCTTACCAGCTAAAAATAGGCATTATTGGAAAGGGCAAGGACTTATTAACTAAACAACACTAAGATTGCTAATATACCATGTCATGTAGTAGAGGAATGAGTCACTGTTTGCCACATATTTTTCATATTTCATATTTATGTTCATATTTGCATAAATGAAAGGTCTACATGTTGAGTAGTATGGTGTGAAATACTATGTTGGGATAAAATTCATTGCCAATGTTTCTTTATACACTGTACTGGAGATATTGTTGATTGTTAGTCAGTAATTATGACAATAACCAACAGTGTATAAAGGGACATTGGCAATGAATTTGAATGATGACTGCAAACTGGGAGTGGTCATATAATCTCCAATTGATGACAACATCCTACAAGAGGGTCTTACACAAACAAGTGTTTGGTGCAAAAGTCATGGCCTTAAACTCAATGCAAATAATGTATTATCATTTCTTTTGGTAAGTGCAATGCTCCTGCTAGCTACCAGATCAATAGCAACACCCTAAGTATAAGTATGCAATCAATAGTGAGACACCTGGACACACAGGTTGACAGCAACCTTACCTTTGATCACCATGTCTCCACAGTGGTAAGAAGGGCATTCTATATTACTCATCTCATAAGTTAGGGCATTGCCTCCACAAAAAAGAAGTTATAACCTCCCTGTACTTTTCCCTCACCAGGACAATAACTGAGTACAATGCTCCTTTTGGTGTGTATCTTTCGAGTACATGCAACAATTGGAGAGACCACAAAGGGTTCTCACAAGGAAAATTCAAGGTCTTCAGCATCTGTCCTATGCAGATCATCTGAAATCACTGTCACTTTATTTTGTTTCATACAGTCTACTCAGAGGCAATCTCTGATCCTGCCTTTTTGGAAATGTTGCATATCCACAAGTCAAATGGTGCATGGGATACTCGCTCTAAAGATCTTAACCTGGTATGTGACATTAGTAGAACCTGGTGGAGGGACAGATTTGTCTCCCAGAGGTTACCACATCTTTGGAACAGATTCCCACTTCATGTAAAAGAGAGCACCTCATTGGCTCTCTTCAGACGTAATCTGGATGATTGGATAGTTAACTGTAAATTCACCCCAGGAGTTCCACCTTTGTCCCTCTTGGACAGGGGCAGTAGGTGTTGATCATGGAAATAAGGGTAAAACTTGTCTAGGCTTGTAAGGGCCCCAGGGCCATTAGTTTAGTAACGTCTTATGATCTTATGATCCTACACACACACACACACACACACACACACACACACACACACACACACATATATATATATATATATATATATATATATATATATATATATATATATATATATATAAAGTTCATGTGTTAGCCAACACAATAAAAATCAATGGGTCATGGCATGGCTGTTGTACAAAAAATGTGTATTGCTGTCATCTCAAAACCATGCTGGGTAATTTCTTAATAAATGTAATTTGCTGCATTTGTTATAGGTATTTTCTTAAGAAATGTATATTTCTTGCATTTACCATACATTGCATTTTAGACAATTTCATTCTAACAATGCTAATAACATTGGTGTATTATACGTTTATAAACTTGAATTCAGTACTTATTAATAAAGTTCAATTTGTATTTTAAAGTTTATTAGCATTATCTTGCACCATCACATAAAGTGTTATTGGAAAAATATTTGGTGATGTCCAGGTCTTTCCTCAACTTCAGAACTGGCTATATACAGACACGAAACAAAACCATTCTGAGGGATGGGGGGCATTGTGCAGAAAGTTTTTAAACTGCATAATGATCATTAGATTTGCCTTCATGCAAACTGCAGTTTTTTAGGTCATGCATAACAATATACATTCATTGATTGTTTAACTGCCCTCTCAGAACAAACATTATGTATGATGCCCCTGACTGTATTAACTTAGGGATGTTCAGTTCTACTTCCAGCTATTTATTTACATTTGAACATAATATACTTTTACAGCAAAGGCACACAACATAATAGCTTTTCCAAGGTGGATACTCATAGCTTTATAATATAGCACACCATCTTCTTATCTCTCCTTCTAATCTATTCTTTACACTTGTACTCCTCTTTACCTAATCTATACCCTGCTCCATTCTCTCCTAAATTCTCTAATTTGACCCTCTGCCATCGATTTTTCTAAAATGTAATGAAATCATGTCCTACACAATGTATTATGTAGTATAGATTGAAATGTAGCAATGCAGCTATTGCTTTTGTATATTCAAATACTGAAACATGCAACTACTGTTTATTTCTGCTTCTGTTTCTGTTATTATGATTATTTTTTGATGTTTTGGTTTTTTTACTCTTCTAAAATTTTATTTTGTTATGTTTTTTCTTAATGGAGCTTTTCTTCTCAGGGATCTGCTAAAAAGGAGTTTCTTGCCCAGTTAAACTTTCCTGGTAAACTAAACGCCAATAAATAAATAAATAATTGACAACTTTACAGCCTTAGATTTTCAATAACTACTTCTCTACTCGTACAGTTATAGAGCAATATGCTGCATTTCTTTAGGACAAGAAAATGGAGTGCAGTAGAAAAAAAGCATGACTGGGGTGAAAGGTATTGTCATACCTTAATATTTGTTATTACAGATAACAGAAGTAGGACATGTTTTTTTGCTTTCAGCCAAAATGCATAATGTTGGGGTAATATGTGAGTTTCTTTGTCTCCTATTTTTTTCATATTTCAACAGCCTGAGCAGCAGTGGAGAGCATCTTGTATGGTACAATGTGTTCTTAAGTAAATAAAATAATGGAAAAGTGCATAACATTAAAATATGATACCAGTGATTAATGAAGGAGCATATTTCAGTTTGTCATGTTATCAAAGTCACATCATCAGTAAGTGGTCAGTACTTACAATCAGTGACTAAACAGCAATCATCAGCATTTACTGTTGCAGGTTGTCAGTATTAATCTCCCCCTCTGATTTTTTTTTTTTTGCATTTATAGTCTTTTTCTTTCTGCAACTCAAGTCAGCAAATGAGGAGTTTAGCTGCAAACTTGTCAGGTGAGGGAAAGATCACCACATACCCCTGCCCACCAAGGGATGTCTCCATAGGGTGAGTGAGGTAGCTCCTCCCCTGAGGGCCATCTTGAGTAAAGCACCTTGGGAAGACAGCACAGTGAGCTTCAGAACTTGGTTGTGGCTCAGTCGACTGGGGCTTTGAGTGGAAGTTGCACCAATCACTCTTCAGCTGAGTACAAGGCTCAATAACTAGTTCAGCTTTGTCCATTAAGCCATGAGAAATCTCAACCCCAACAACATCAGGGTCACCCCTACAAGGCAATCAGGGATGGGATAACTGAAGTCCTCCAGACCATGGTGGAGGTTGCTTCGCAGATTTCCTTATCCTCCCTTTGTGATTCTATGCCATATGTCTCCCCCCACATCAACCCACCTGTCTTTTTTGTCTGTGTTCTATGTTTATTTTTCTTAAACAATTCCTTAACACTTCTCTAATCCTCTATCCTATACCTTTCGGCTTCTTCCATCCCTACCCTTCCTTATTAAAAAATGGAACAATTTGGATCTATCCTCACCCAAAAACATTAAACAAATAAATAAAACATAAAAAATAATAGTACCCATTCTCCCTCCTCCTCCAGCACAACCATCTTAATGTGTTACTTTTGTGTTTCCTTTGTCTTCTCTCTCCTGTATTTCCATATTTCCTTTCTTTCTCCTTTTGAACCTTATAAAAACCAAAACAGGGTGTCCATATATGAATACCTTTTATAGTGAGTTAAAGAAACCTTAAAACAGTATAGGTAAGCTGCAGGCGAGCAATGCTCATTTTAACGCAGGTTCTCATGGATATTTTTTTTCAAGAGATCCTTGCAGACTCACACCTATGGTGTCCTGTAGAAAATGTACAATTTCATTTGTGATTGTACTTATCTACGATTTATTCTACATGTAGATATACTCCTTTCTTCTATTCAATATTGTTTCAGATGTGAGAAAATGCTGTAGCTGTTTCATTAGTGGGCTAGGAAGTTCAAAAAACAGTGCTGATTCTTCATGCATTGTTCATTTACATAAAGACATAGCCAAACTATTTTCAGATTCCCATAATGCATCTGTGAAGTGTGGGATTATGAATACCACCCAACTTTTTTCAGTAAAGATCCTTAGCATTAACCTTGGATAATCCCAGACTATTAAAGCCCTGGCATTTATCTGTATTCTCTCCTGAATGTGTATCCAAGTCTCAGAATGTGATAATAAAGTTCTAGAATTGTCTGTTTCTTTTGTAAAATGTGTAGAAGTGTATGGATTTGGGATAAGTGCTCCCAGATGAAAAATGTGGGGGTATAAAGTAATTTTAAATTGCGCATGTAAAATAAAGTAAGTAGGCTTTGAGATAAAACTGCATGTTGCTGTTTTATTTGTTCATTCCTCTGCAAATGTATAAGTAAAAATGCTACATACAGTGACAAGATAGTGTTTAGCATTTCTGATGCAAAATGATGGTGTTCAGTGAATGTGCTCCCCTATAAATGATCCCTACAAAAGTGGTAGCTCGTTGCAATACTGGCCTTTGGCAAGCAAAGTTAAATACATGATTCATGTTAAAAAGCCTATGCCACAGTTAGAGGTGTCAGTTTTATGAGGAGTACACTAACAGGTTACTGAACTTTCTCATCTACTGTTCAAATCAAGATTTCCTTACCCCTTTTCCTTGTCAAAGAAAGTTTACATGGGAGAGATTAGTATTAAGTTTAAAATTCCTCCTAAGGAACATCTGCATTTATGATGTAAAAAGTTATCAAGGTAGCACTTGTAATTATATTACTAAATCACAAAAACATATTAAACTTGATTGATTCTAAGATAGGTATTTGTACTTACTGGTGTGACAAAGTAAATGAAGTGGCCACTTCCTTAAGATCAAGAATATTAGGACCACCCCATGTTGATTAGCACGTTAATGAGCTGTGTGTGGTTGGCTTGTCAAGCTAGTTTATATAATTTACTCCAGAAGCACCTGTAGTACCCCAGCAGTAAATCATGCTACTTCTTTGGAAAGGTTTCATCAGCTGTATTAGGAAGCATAGTGTACTGACTTTTTGCAGCACTTTTCCTGATCAGATCACATCATTAAGCTTGTATTGATGCCAGGCTGTTATTTTTTATCTTTAAATGTCCTTTTACTTTAAACATTATCCATAGACAAGGATTGTATTGAAGGTCTACCTTTGTGGTGATAGTGTCTATTTTGTAGTGATAAAATAATCTTTAGGGAGTACTGCAGGGAAGTCTCACAGACAAATTGATAGCAACACAGGACCAGTCTGTACTACTCTGTTATTTCTAAAGTTTGACAATCTTTTTAAATACTCAGTGTATAGTGAGATTATATTCAAATAGTTGTCTCTTTGCAAAGAAAACAGTGGAGATGCTGCAATGACTCCTGAGTATTAAGAGGTTTCAGCTACCAGTAAACTGGCACCAAATGCAGATGGAGCTATTACTACAGTAGGGTGAAGTGTTTGCTGCCCGGATACAGGCTGTCACATGTGGGTGTGCAGTACTGGCATTGACTGATGAGGACCCAAGACTATCAGGGCTTCATAAATGGATGCCAGTACTGCATTTGCACTTTTGTGGTCACAGCTGAATAGTGTTTAGTCTGTAAGGTAAGTGTGCAGTAACTGTAACAAGCTGTTTAATTCAGTTTTAGCAAGCAAATTGCTACAGTTACAGAAGTAAAAAGGAGCTGTTTTTGTCTTTGGCTTTGTGAATACCATATTTATTTAATTAATTATTTCTTTCTTGCTTGCTTTCTTTCTTACAGTTGGTCCTCACCTTTGAGTTGTGGGAGATGCCAGTTTGGAGATCTTCACAGGATGCCAAATGAGCTAGGTATGGTTCTGACTGCAGATGGAGCATTGCCAATTCAGTGTCTTAGGATTCCTTAAATTTGGATTAAGTCTAGTGGATTCTGTGACAAGCTGAGAAAGGAATTACTTGCAAATGTACAGAATTAAAGGCCTTGCTATTTAAATCTTTACTAATGTAAAAGCAACCAAGAAGTTATGTGCTGCTACCTTGATAGTGTAAATTGGTGGTAGTAATGGGGTCATTTAAGGTTTGCAGACTGGTTGGGGTACCTGGTAAATTAGCTCATTTAAGGTTTGAAGATTGGTTGGGGTAGCTGGTAAATGGGTTAATTTGTTTTTGTTTTTTTTTTTGGTTCAGCACCCCCAAGCCAATAATCTTCCTCATCTTCCAAACTGGATACATTGCTTCCCCTCAGTGGTATGAGCCCTTTAAGCCATTTTTTTCTTCTCAGGTGCAAGATTCAAGCAATGCAGGTGGGGCTTTCATGTTGCTTAAATCAGCCCCTCCCATGTTGAAGGCAAAGTGGTACATTCTGTGTTTGATATGTAAGTGGCATTTGTTAGGGAATGACATTTGCAAATGACATAACCTCACAGATGTCCCCAATCTCTTGAAGCATGTGCTTCTCTGTGGTATATGCTTTTCAGTGAGGATTCTAACATGGAAAATTTACCCCAAACATATACACCTTCACCCCACTGTCTGATAGAGATGATAAAGCATTGCCTCTTCTCCTATCCCTCACCAGCAATTCTAGTACCTGTTCTGCTAACAGAAATTAGGTCGCTTTGGACACAGCCATGGAGTTATCCCCTCCTACAAGCTCCCTATTTATAAATTAGCCTTATTCTTGGTCTGACTCTTTTTGCAATGACATACTAATAGACAGCGCAGTGGTGCAGTGGTAGCATTGTCGCCTCACAGTAAGAGGTTCTCTGGTTCGATTCTCGGCTGGGGTTCCTTCTGTGGGGAATCTGCATGTCCTCCATGCATTTGTGTGGGTTTCCTCCGGGTGCTCCAGTTTCCTTCAGTGTATAAAGACATGCATCTGGAGCATTTCTCCCCAGGCCTCTGCTGAAAATTGGCTTCATTCTAAGTCGGACTTTCCCGGTTAACAAATGTTAAATAAATAATGTACATTCCAGTTTGGATCATGATCATTAGAGTTTGGAGACACATCTGTAAAATTCTTATACTTTATTGACTAACAGGAGAATAAAACTGATCATGATGGGCAAATACTGTTGTTAAAGTCAAGATTCCATCCCCACCAAAATTGTGTGCATGTCTAGATATACTTATATATAACAACTCCAAGACTGCACTACAGTAAAGAAAGAGCAGAAAAAAAAAAATCAGTCTGCTCTGTACGGTAATCTCATATAACACACTACCATCATTTTTAGTACTAAAAAAGCCAGTAGCAAATGGAGTTGACCTTATATGTTTCAATATTTTGTACAGGTTCATAGGTGTACACTAGGCTAATGTCCAGCATGATCTTTATAAGCCTAGCTGTGCAACACAACCCAATTGTGTCTTTATGTATAATGGGCATTTATAAGGAGGGGGTATGTTTGTTAGGAAGTTTCTAAAGTTTATGTGGGGGATATATTATTTTTTGGCATAGTTACTGTCTGCTTTGGTCTGTAAAAGAAATGGGGATCAGATCTGGAGTTAAGTTATAAACACGTGTCTGGAGCATTTCTCCTCAGGCCTCCTCTGAAAATAGGCTTCGTTATAAGTCAGACTTTCCCAGTAAACAAATGTTAAATAAATAAATAAATAAAATAAAATAAATAAATTATGATTTCCCATCCATTGCGGTTAAGCTTAAATATGGTTAGGGATAAACTTAGCTTCACATGGATGGGAAGCCTGTTCCAGAGCACATATGTGTCTCACCAACATGTTCTACTTATAGGATCAGAAGATTATAGGAGGTTACTAGGCTTATGGCTCTAGGGCCAGTACAAGTCTAGCCAAGTCCAATCTCTGCTCCCAAGAATATCACGGTATTAAGTTGAACTCTATCAACAACTACTGCTCCTGTCCAAGAGGGACACAGGTAAAACTCCCTGGGTGAATTTGCAGTTTCCCATCCAGTCATACAAATTAAACTTAAATAGGGTCAGCGAGGGGCTCTGCTTCACCTGAATTGGAAGTTTGTTCCAGAGGAGAGGTAACCTCTGTGAGACATATTTGTCTCTCAAACCAGTCATGTTGATGTCACATAATGGGTTGAGTTCTCTAGAGTGAGTGCATCGTATACCATTTTATTTACGAATGTGCAGCATTTCCATTAGTGCAGGATCAGAGATGGCTTAATATGGAAGGCAGAGATTAGCTCTGAGAAGTCTGTAAGATACAGAGTATAGTGACAGGGATTTCAGTCTGTCAATGTATGACATATGCTGAAGACCCTGAATATTTTTTTTTTGTAAGAAACCTTTGAGGGCTTTCCTGTTGCTGTAGCTGCCTGGTAAGGTGCATACTAAAGGTAGCACTGTACTCTGTTATTGGCCTGATGAGTGAGGAGTATAGGGAGGTTATAACCTCTTTTGTTTCAGATAAAATGCCCTTACTTGTGAGGTGGATGATGGAAAAAGCCTTTTTTACAACTGTGGAGATGTGGTGGTCAAAGGAAAAGTTGCTGTCAACCTGTGTGCCCAGATCACTCACACAAACTGCCTGCTTAGTGTGTTGTTATTAATGTGGTAATCTGCACAGACATCACCCTTCCCAAAGGGGATGATAATGCATTTTTTTGTATTGAGTTTTAGCCCATGACTTTGGCACCAGTTGTTTGTCTGTGTAAGCCCCTCTTATAGAACGTTGACATCGTTTGGGGACTTGATGATTGCACCCAGTTTGCAATCATAAACAAACTTTGTCAGCCATAGGCCTTTTGTTTTAGCCTGTACATCCAAGAAGTAAAATCCAAACAATAGGGGCCCCAGCACAGATCCCTATGGAGCACCACTGGTTATGGGTCTGCTGATGGAGGTAGAGTCACCTATTTTGACTGTGTGCGCTCTATCAGTGAGCCAGTTTGCAACCCAGCTGACAATATATGGGTTAATCTCCAACTGGATGAGTTTATCAATGATGCTTGAGTGGAGAATAGTCTCAAAGGCCTTGGCCATGTGCATGGATTTGCCTTCATCCAGGGCTTTGTTGACTATCTCAAAGAAGTCTACCAAGTTCAAGAGATAGGATATCCCTTTAACACAGCCAAGCTGGGCCAGTTCAAGCATTTGGAGGTCTTCTGGGCATTAGAGCTGTTAACATATGTCTGGCCGGGTAAATGCCAAAGGGGGATTATGCTCAGTGATGGATCTTATAAGGTCCGGTAAAAGTAGCACTACATCCTTGCACCTGGATGCCATACCCTTAATTATAAGTTGGGTAACGTTAAAGTATTTTCTTACTACCTTGGCTACATGTTGGCCAAAGGACATAATATTGTCTACAAATGTTCCCAGATCCCTGAGTACTGGGTCACCTCTTAGGGATATCTTATCAATGGAGTAATTAGCCTATGTGGCTGTTTTTCCAAAAGGCACTTTCATGCATTTCTTGGCACTGAGTTTAATCCACAGCTTTTGCACCAGTCATTGCCTGTGTTAGACCCTTTTGTTGGACACTTGTGTCATGGGAGAACCTATGACAGTTCCCAGTTTGCAGTCATCGGCTGACTTGGACAGCCAAAGGCCCTTGAGGTTAAACTTTACCTCTGAGAAGTAGATGATAAATAGTAGCAGTCCCAGCATGGAGCCCTGAGGTACCCCTATGGTGTCTGGTCTCTTAGTGTAGTTGATCTCATCAAACCTGACTTCCTTGATCGTATCTTTCAGCCAACTGGCAATCCATTGAGTTATGTAGGGGGTTTATGCCCAGTTCGGTGAGTTTGTAAACTATACCTAAGTAGGGTATTGTGCCAAATCCTTACTTAGGTCCAGGTAAGTGGTATACACCATTTTCCCCTTATCCTTTTATGTGGTGATCTTCCTTAAGAGGTCCAACAAATTTAACAGGCATGATCTTTTCTTGACAAAACCAAACTGGGTTGGGACTTGAGTCTGAAGGTTGCTTTTGTCTTTGTTGATCATTTTCATGATAATTTGTTTCATGTCTTTGAATATTAAACTAGTCATATTAATGGCTCTGTAGTTTCTGTAGTCAGTTAGTGTTCAACCCTTGTGGAGTGTGGTAATAGTTTCAGTCCTCCATTCTCATGGTACAAAGACAGTTTTGAGGCTATAGTTGAAAACTGACTCAAGTAGTCCTGATAGGTCATATTTCAAGCTATTTAGGCGGCATCCTGGGATATTGTCAGGGCCCATTGGGGCTGTGTTTTTGGCTTTAGTGATCAACACCTGACCTGCTCCCAGTAGCTAATAGTTGAGCGGGGGTTCTGCTAGTATTTCATGGGGGAGGCAAGGGTAGAGTGGGAAGTCAAGTCTGAGTTGAATTTATTAGCCAGCAGTTAGCACCATTTATCACCAGTTTATCACACTGATGTGTACTCCCTTTGAGTTTTCAGACATAGCTGTAGAAGGCCTTCTGGTTGTCTTTAGCCTGTAAGGCTATCTTGACCTCATAATTGGCCTAGATGGACTTAATCAGTCCTCTAAGTTTCCTGTTTAGCTTAATTAGAGAGCTAGTATCATTATGGGAATTGCTCTTCCTGATTTTACCATGTATTTTTTCAGTTCTGTTATATACCCTATTAACGTTAGGATTCCACCAATGTGGTTTGTTTATATAGTTTGTTTTGGGCTTACTTCTAATAGATGCAGCAACCTTCCATGCAGCCATTTACATAGCTGTACAAAGTCTCTGTGAACAATTCTGCATAGGTTGCTGTGAATTCAGGTTAGGAGGAGCATTGAATTTTGAGAAACTATTGAGGAGATGGATGTAAGATGCAAGACTGTTAGCAGCCTTGGAAAGTTTCTCTACAGATTGTAAAATATTTTGGCATGCTTTTGCTCCCCAGTACAGAAATAAGTTTGAGTAACAACTTTGAAATCTTGGAACATATTTTGAAGAGGTGTACTTTAAAAATTCATGTCAACATTTTCAATTTTGAGTCATTATTCGAAGCTAATCTCTGCCTGGCTTGGAAACCTGTTACTACAAGACTTTGTTTTGCATCCAAAACCATCTATGGACCTACAAAGCTGATAAAAGTATTATTTTTTTTGCACTTGCTCTAACTATCTCAGTGATGTTTAACAGTTCTGTACTGCATTTAATGATTTGGCTGAATTTATCACTATATTTCAACCTGTGCTTGTTAAAGAAACACAATCTGTTTGCTATTGTACTGCTCTTAAGCCATTCTAACAGTAGTCTGATATTTCCTAACCTCCTCTGATACTGCTACATCTGTTCTGAGTTTGCCAAAGTTCTCCTGAGTTTGCTAAAATATTTTTTTAAGTTTTGCAAAGTTGTTTCTGTGTTTGTAGAAGTTATCTCATGTTTGTGCACATTTTCTGTATTTGTAAATTTTTCTAATGGTCTGTGAACTTACTTTTAAGGATACCTGATACTGCAGGAGTTCTGCATTTTAATGTGAAGCATTTGTTGCTGCAATTGAGCTCAAACCACTTCATTTTACATTAAGAGGGTTTTATTCTACTCTCTGGTCAGAGCAGAGGGCTGATTTAACCCTTCCTAGTTGGGAACGTTTGGTGGAAGGCTTATTGTGTGTATATCCGACTGGCCTGAGAGCTTAACTCTGTAAAAGTCTTTTATCCTGATGGTATAAAGGCCTTACATTTTTGAGAGACTGTACTCATTTTTCAGAGTTTTTCTATGCCTGGCTTGGATACCTGTGAGTACAAGACCTTGGGTTGAATCTAAAACATCTATGGACCTGCAAAGCTAATATAAGTATATATTTTTGGACTTGCATTAAATATTTCAGTGCTATTTAAGAGTTCTGTACTGCATTTATTGATTTGGTTGAAATCATTACTGTTATTCAGCTTGCACTGCTTCTGGAGCGTTTCTCCCCGGGCCTCCGCTGAAAACAGGATCCGTGGAACCTAGTCGGACTTTCCCGGTCAACAAATGTTAAATAAATAAATAAATAAATAAAAAAGAGACAACATTTGTTTTGTGGACTGCTGTTGGACAACTTCAATAACATTCTGATATTGATTTTAATCGTATTCTGATATTTCCTAACCTCCTTTGATACTACAAAATATTTCTAAGTTTTGCAAAGCTTTTCTGTGTTTGTAGAAGTTCTCCTACATTTGCATACAATTTTCTGTACTTAGGAACTTTTCTAAGTGATTATGAACTTATTTCCAAGGATTTCTGATACTCGCAGGAGCTCTGCCTTTTGTTGTAAAGCATTTGTTACTGCACTTCAGCTCAAAACCAGTTGAGAGGGTTTTACTGTGCACTCTGGTGGGAGCAGAGGGCAGATTCAACCTGTCTGAGTTGGGAACTGCTGATGGAGGGCTTATTGCATGTTTATCTGATTGGCCTGAGGGTGTAACTGTGTAAAATCCTTTCGTCCTGCTGGTATTTCTGCATTTGGGAAAGTTTCTTTGGGTTTGTGAACTTACTTCCAAGGATTCTTGATTGTACAAGTATCTATGAGCACTGCACCTATGACGAAAAAATACAGGCAGTTAGAAGAACAAGAAAGATAAATGATAAACAAAGTAGGGCATCCCAGGGTCAGTACAGTTTATTTCTCATGTATCTGACAAAGATTACAAGAGAGTACAGCACTTTATATATGTTTTGACAGATGCAGTCGTGCCTCATTAGACATACATTGTGTTCTAAATTAGTCATGCATTTATTTTAAAATTGCTTCAACAGGTTTTCCTTTTCTGTAACAAGTCCAAAATGCAAACATTTCTTCCTTCAGCTTTGTCATCATATGTTCTTACTTATTCATTATCTAACATTTCTAATGCGAAAGGCTATTTATTGTTGTTAAAGCTGCAGTTAATATTTACATTATTACTACTGCTGAATAATTCGGTCTTAATGAAAGTTTGCAACTTACAAAGTAATACAAAAGCTTAATAAAAAAAAATTATATAAAATCTGCAGCATGTATATGCAAGGCACAACATCTGCTCCTAATATTCACTCTGTTGACAATGTATGAAATAGAATATTATACATTTTTTTATTCTTTGATGTTTGTAACATATATGTACATTTTACATATTATGTATTATACATTCTTTGTATTCTTTACACATATAGTTTAGGAATGTTTTGATAGAAATAGAAAAGTACTGATTAATACATGTTTATAAAACTTCTAATAGAAGAGAGAAATTCCCTGCTGTTACAATACTTTAGTGTGTGTCAGTGTGTGAGGCTTATTCCAGGCTGCTGTGACCTTTCCAGGTTAATTATATCCTATTATACAATTCCTCCCCTAAAACGTGCATGCTGATTGGCCAGCCCAACCAGCGTGCCCATTGTATATCCCTCAATATACTAACGGAAAAAGGTCCGGTTGCCCGGACTTTTTCCGTTAGTATAAAACACTGTCTCACTATGTTAAAAGAGTTTAACATAGTGACACAGGTTTAAAAAAAGCAACGAAGATCTCCGTTGCTTTTTTTAAAGCTGTCTCGCTATGTTAAACTCCTTTAACATAGCGACACAGTGTGTAAAAAGCAACGGAGGTCTTGCGATCTCCGTTGCTTTTTTTTTAAAGCTGTCTCGCTATATTAAATGGGTTTAACATAGCGAGACAGCTTTAAAATAAGCAACGAAGATATCCGTTGCTTATTTTAAAGCTGTCTCGCTATGTTAAACCCATTTAACATAGCGAGACAGTTTTAAAAAAAAAAAAAGCAACGGAGATCGCAAGATCTCCATTGCTTTTTACTGTTTCGCTATGTTAAATGGGTTTAACATAGCGAGACAGCTTTACAATAAGCAACGGAGATCTCCGTTGCTTATTTTAAAGCTGTCTCGCTATGTTAAACCCATTTAACATAGCAAAACAGTAAAAAAAAGCAACTGAGATCTTGCGTTCTCCGTTGCTTTTGCCCACAGCTCTGATGTACTGCGCAGGCACACAGTACATCAGAACTGCCGCAGAATACCAGACAGCTGCAGAAGGGCAGTAAAGAGGCATTATACAATGCCATTATTTAAGAAAAGTAATTATTTCTTTTCTTCAATAATGTCATTGTATAATAGCAATAACCCACTTCTGGGTGTGGGTAATGCTGGATTTACCCACGGTTGGCTTTGTTTGGTCCCTCGAGCTTCGCCCTCGAGACCAAACCACGCCAACCGTGGGTAAATCCAGCATTACCCACACCCAGGCGTGGGTTATTGCTATAATAGAGCAGGCTCAGCTGACATTTCTAAAAAACATTGTGAAGTCTTATAGCTAGTTTACATCTGACATGTGACATCTGGTTATTAGAATAATTATTTTCAACATAAATATTTATTCATATTGATAGCTATGCCTTGATAAAGAGAGGAAGAGGAATTGTTCATAAGCAGTATCTTATCTTGGCTGATGCCCTTTTAGCCAGGCATTGTATTTACTTGCAGCTTTGTATTATTTTATGTCACTGACATTCACATAAATGATTGTTCCCACATGCTACCAAAGAAGATTTCATAAGCTGGTGTCTCAAAATTATTTCAGATCCTAATACTATAAGACTGATGCTGCATGAGTTCTGCCTTTTGCTGTAAAGCATTTGTTACTGCACCAGAGCTCAAAACCAGTTTGTTTTACATTAAGACGGCTTTACTTTGCACTTTGGTGGGAGCAGAGAGATGATTCAAGCCATCTGAGTTGGGAACTGCTGGTGGAAAGCTTATTGCATGCTGACTGACTTGAGGGATTATGTGTGCAAAAGTCTTTCATGCTGCTGGTACAAAAGCCTTGCATTGTGCATCGCAGAAACTCAGTTACCTGTGTCTTGTATATAAGCAAACCTCTCCAGTTTAACATCCTGTATAGGAAATGCTCTCCATAGTCTCCCACTGTCCATAGTTGCTTGAACAGTTTGCCAGTTTGTGCAGAGGGCAGCACCACTGCAGGTTCATCTAACAGTATACTACTAAACACTCTCACTTAGACCTTTAAGTGACTCTTCCTTTCTCCTTCCCATCTACCAAGGATCCGGTATAATGGGTAGGTGATCCCCTGTCTTCTCTGTTTCTGGCCCGGTGGATATGGGCACCTTGAGGCAATGTAGTAACTGTCTTAATTTTAGAACAGACAAACACAGTGTGTAAGAGATGTAGATGTAGATACACAATGTCAATGGAGGCAAAGGTCACACATACATACATGAAAAATTAAAACCATATTATCAGCATTACACCCAAAACACTCACTATCAGCTCTAAGGAACAAACACCTAGACCCACATAAGTGGAGGTATTCACTTATAATCTACCCAAACCTCCAAGACCTCCTAAAAGCACTTCTCAGTGGCCCCATGTACACTCAAAAAAGACAGTGCCTCATACAGCACATGGAAATCCAAGTAGCCCAAATTCCAAGCCCATAAGACAACACACCACACAGTGAAACATTCTAGTTATTGGGGATTCTACTGTAAGACATACTGATGTCCACCTCACCAGGCTAAACAGGGAGAAGATCACAGTGAGCTGTCTGTCTCGAGCCAGGATCCACCAGATCACACAGGCACTTAGGTTTGTAAACCACAAGTACTAGTATGACATGGTCATAATTCATGTGGGTGTAAACAACCTAAGACATAACTCACTAGACTACATGAAGAGAGACATGATGGAGCTCTCTGAAAATGTGTGTGAGGTGGGTAGGAATCTACCCTTCAGCAGCATGCTGCCTTCACCACTGATGATGCCACAGTACCAGGAAAAAAGACTGACTTCAACAATTAGCTTAGTTTCTGGTTTCACAACAAGAGGATCTAATATCTGTCATCCTGGGTTGAAATGATTGATAAAACATGATACTTTGTCAGGGGATGGTTTGCACTTGTCATCACTTGGCTTTCAGATACAGGTAAAAATTTTATCTATCCCCATAATGTCTTTTTAGACCATGCCAAGTTGTTAAACCCTCCAATATAACAAACACCACTTATGACTATCTAATGGTACTGCTGCTCAATGCCAGGAGTTTAAATAAAAAACTACACTTCCTAGAAGCACTCCTCACCCTGAAGAATCCAGACATATGTGCAATCACAGAAACATGGTTCAGAATCATGGATAGCACCCTGGCTATCAAAGGCTACAATGCTTTTCATATATTTAGATCCCCCTTAGTCAAGATAAAATAAAGGGATTTAAATGGCAATAAAGTGTCATTTTTTAAGCATAAAATGTGCCTCTGTTTTTAAAGTTAAAAAAGCGAATTTAAACTCTTTTAGTTAACACTGTTCGAGCAGCTGAGCGGTGTTTTTGATATGTAAAAAGAACTATTAGTTACACAGCTTATACTAAGGCTATGAAATTCTATGTAAAAAAAAAAAAATCAATACGGTTTTGTCAACTATATCAAAAACACCTGCATGGACATACACTGACAGAAAATGTATTACAAGAATATACAACTAATTTTCCAGCTAATTATTCTTAACAATTGAAGATTGAAAGCCTAATCTTAATCTGAAATGTTAAACACAAAAAGAAGTAAGGCATTTCTAGGCATTAAGATATTGAAATATACTTAAGACTGTACTGTAAAGAAATGTATTGGATTATCATTTTTAGTAGAATACATGATGGTGATAGGATAGATAACTGAGAGAAAGAAGACTGATGAGTGCTTGTGTCTGTGTTTTTGTGAGATATGAAAATGCAAGCTTAGCAATATAATTTTGAGCTAACTGTGATTATATAAGCAGTTAGCATGTATTACAAACATATATTGTCTTTCATGAAGTAAGTGGAAGATGGTATATTGTTTATTTGATAGAGGATTTTCCTATAAAAACTATGGGCCCTGGTTCATGGCTAATGGGATCCACTCAGTTATCAGTTTAGTGCATGATTGACCAATGGTACAATCCCTGGATTTGTTGGCATTTCAGGCATGTTGGCATGGAACCTTGAGCTTGTCATGTGGTGCATGTGCTGTCAAATTTAGCAGCATATGAAAAGCTGTTTTCTTGTGACATTTAGAAAATTTAAATTTTCTTTGTGGCAGGAATTTTTTTTTGAGAAAGTAATTTCAATTGGGTAGGTCATTTTTGATGCTTTGGATGTCATGTTTCTCTTTCTTTTTTTGACTCTTTAGGATGGATCATGTGAAATCTTTGTATTTTATACATAATGAGAGGAGGACTTCTGTCTTCTAGTTACTGAGTGCATTTGAAAAGTATCAACTAATCTAAGTAATTTACAGTACAAAAGCCTTGGAATATAGCCCTATTGGTAAGTGGTTGGGGGGAGATCAAATAACTCAGTACATAAGAATAAAGCTGGAGTATCACAATTTAATTTGAAATGATTGTGTAGCTGCGTTAGATTTTTCATTAGGGATATTTTTTATTATCCCCTAATAATAATACCGACTCTTTTATATCTTCCTTCTAAGACAGTATGATAGTTTTATATTGGAAGCATCATGTTGTTTCAGTCTTCCAAATGTGAAACTTCTCTCTCCCGGAATTTTTTGTATAATGAGTTTTTAATGTTTGCAATCCCTTTTTGCAGATTTCAAATAGAGTCTCATAAGGATATGAGTAGTTTCTTTTTTCTTTTTCTTTCTTAAATTGCAGCAGAAACTGGATGTTGAAGGGAACATACCCTTTATTATTAACCTTGGTTTGAGGTGTGCTAGTGATATGCAATTGCAAATTGTTAGAGGTCTACAGTTTCAAACTGCAAGAACTTTCATAACTTATTTGTAAATTCCCTGAATCCCCTTACATGTAAGCTACAAAAGTAGCACCTATACACACACACACACACACACGCGCGCGCGTGCACGCGTGCCCACATGCACACACACGCACACACACACACACACACACACACACACACACACACACACACACACACACACGCATATATGTCTACTTCTGTTCAACAAAAACACGTTTTTTTTGAAAAACAGAAATACGAACCCATTTCAGCGAAAGTGCACTTAACTGAAAGTGTACTTTTGTGAACACCAGTTCACTGAACTGAACATTAAAAAAAAAACACAGCAAACATGCTTTTGCAGGGAACAAGTCCCCCTGCACCTACCATACCCCCGCGACTAATAATTACTAACCCTGAAATCATACTACAGTGGGAAAACAGGTATATTTCCTTCTCCCCATTATACCATGCCTTGGTGGTGCAGTGTTTGTTTGTTTATTTTAATGTCCAGTTCAGTGAACCAGTGTTTGCGAAAGTGTACTTCGTGAAAGTGCACTTTCAGTTAAGTTAATTTTCTCTGAAATGGGTTCGTACTTCTGTTTTTTCAAAAAAATGTGTTTTTGTTGAACAGAAGTAGACCCATATATATATATATATATATATATATATATATGGTTCTAGGACACATGCTCGACTAGCATATGTCCGAATCACAAAACATCGAACACACATACACAAAAGCGCTTAACATCGAAAAGCACTTCCGTGTATGTGTAGTTCACCCCCTACTATATTATTCTCACTCCGAGATCACACTACAGTGGGGAAAAGGGAATTTTCCCTTACCCACACTGTAGTCCGATCTATGAAACAGGCACACATACACGGAAGTGTTTGTCGATGTTAAGCGCTTTCGTGTATGTGTGTTCAATGTTTTGTGATTCAGACATATGCTAGTCGAGCATGTGTCCAGATCCCATGCATATATATATATATATATATATATATATGCACACACACACACACACACACACACACACACACACACACACACACACACACACACACACACACACGCACACATATCTATAATATATAAGATGACAGATGATAAGTTGAAAATGTTATGTAATGTGATATATTTATATTAAAAAATGAAAAGGAGATGATTGGAAGATTCTTCACTGGAAAGGAGAAAGACTGAAGAAAAGAAAGAAGAGCAAGCTGATATGTGGAACTGTGAATATGGTGGTAACAAGGGAAGTAACTAAGTAAACGTATATCTAATTAACATTTGATAGATGCTTGTAGTAGGGTGTTTATGTTAAGTTAAAATATAAGAAATTCAACGTCACAATAATTATGTACTTCTGTGATGAACTTTACAATGTTGAATTGATTATAAGTGTATTAGTAGAAAGTGTAACTAGTTGATTAGTAGATCAAAACTATACTAGGAACTGTGGTAGCAACATTAGGGATAGAAATTTTAGTTTTCTTTAGAAGCAGTGTATTAAAGGTTCATGTTTTAGTTTTTAAATAACTTAAATTTTGCAGTGTAGATAAAAAGTTAATTAATATCTTTACCAGAGTCACAAGTAATATTGATAGAATTAAAAACTAAGTTTTATTATTAAATCTGACCCATTTTTATTAAAAACAATTTAAATGAAAATTATTCAAGATGAATACTTTTTAATTAACATAAATGGAATGAACAGTGAAATGAAAATAGGCTTTCTTTTTAAATATTTAAAATTAAATAAAGCAGATATTATACTGCTTCAAGAGACACACTTAGTCGAAAGTGATATTAAATATTTGAATAGTAAAAAATATGACGTTTCAGTCCCTGCTTCATTTAAGGAAAAAGGGGGACTGCTATAGTATAGAAAAAATCAGCAGTTGTACCAAGGAGTCTATGTAATATGTAGACAGTAAATGCATCTTCTCTTTAATAAATTTGGAAGTTAATAAAAGGTTATTTACATATGTATTGGTTCCCAGGAACTGGTTCTAAACTGGTTAAGGATTTTTTAGAAATAATTTTAAGCCATTTAAAAGGTAGTTTGAGAATGTAGAGACTTTAATTGCCTTATTGATAAGAAAGATACTAGTGCACTAAAATAACCTAGACTATCATCTTTTGCAAAAATTCTGGAGGAATGGATTGATAACTTAATTCTTAAAGGTGCAATACAATTTGTAGAAAGAAAATCCTACGGATTCAATAAACTCTGTGTAGGCTTAGCGCAAAGCCTACATGGAGTTTATGTGTTTGTGCAGTGCGCAGCAGTGCTAATTGCATATGCATGCCATGCACCACATTTAAATGTAAACAAGCATAGTTTCGTAGCCAGGTAAATGTGTATAGCAACATGGACAGCTGCAATCATGTAAACCTGTTTACCTGCACGAAATGCCACAGTGATTACCAGGGTTATTAATAGTGCAATGAATATAGTTCAAACACATTACATGAAGGTGTACAGTGCAGAGCATCTTGGAAACTTATGTCAGGCATACTGAATAAAAGGTATGTAAATTATCAGTAAATGTACATAGACTGCATTGTAAATAAGTAGTCAGGGGAAGTGTGTATATTAAAAACGGACACAAAGTTGAATTGTAGGAATGAACACAGGGGAAGAGGACATGTAAAACATGGCAACATACAGCAGATGAGGACATGTCATTGAAGACAGCTATAGCATGAACAGTAATCAGTAATCAGATATTGACATGATACAGTATGGACTGCACAGTTATTGTATGTTATGTAACTGTCACACAAGGTGACATATCAATGGAGTGGATACTCTGTGATATAAGCATACTGACATGAACAAAGGACAGGACATATATCATGGATGGTATGTGCCATAGAAATTATGTGCGTATTGCAAAGCTGTACAAAATGAGTTGGCTGCATATGAAGGTAATGTCTCCATAGGTCTCAACCAAGTGGGACACATAGTAACAGGCCCATGGACAACAGTGGATAGAAAGACATGCACAATTACGGACAATATAAGAATAATACCACCAGTAATACCATGTCTTCCACATAATATATGTGATTGTGAATGATCATAGATGGTTCTGCAAGAACATACTTGTACAACTATTATGATTCATCAGCAATCTCTGAGGGGAATAAAGCACACCTATCTCAAAATGTAACATCTGCTTGAGGTGTTCAGAGGAACACTGTTATACCTGTAGTAGAAATAATGAGCAATCCTTGCTAGTTGACAGGTGTGCATACCACTTGGTCCACTCATAGGTGTCTGTTATCCATATTGTACTTATCTTGTGTATTTGCATTCATAATAGAACTAATCCCCCATGAGTTTCTTCATCTACCATGTCCCCAAGGCTGTAGCATCAGTCCTTTGTGTGTGTGTTGATACTGTATGCATTACACCAACACCACACTTAGATTCAATGATTTGCCACAATTTGCAGTCATCCACACAGCTCATGGGCGAAGGGGTGTATAAGTCAGTTTTGATGTATGGCACTTAAATAATGGACTGTAAAGGGCCTTCCACAGACTGCTGAGGTACAGACCTAGCCACTGAACTGTAGATAGAGGTGACTCCACACACTGCAACATATTTCTCTGTCATGTATATGTTCCAGTTGGATACCCACTTAGGGATATAGGTGTTTATGGTCACTTGTGACAGTTTTTCTTTAATACCTGACAGTTTACTTATGTCAAATGGCTTGGCCAGGTCAAGGTACACAGGATGATAGTGTTGTCATCATGCATGCTCTTGTTAACCTTCTTGAAGACAGTGAACAGATGTAACAGATATGATGCAGCCTGAACAAATCAAATGTGGGTTTAGTATACAGTTGGGATATTACCTGTGTCCTTTTAGAGAAGGTCCATGATGACACCCTGGCTTACCTCACAGATGAGGTTAGTCCAGATGGTCTATAACTCCATGCATCAGGTGATGCCCCCCCCCCCCGAGTCAAAAGCATGCATGTTGCTGAATACCCTTCTATGGGAACATAGGCTATCTGGAGGTGTCTACTTCAAATCATCGACTTACCACATCATCGAATCCCACTTCATTGCCAAAACAGCACAACACCGAACACCTGCAACAGTGAAAACTAACCCCAGGAAAAGAACCACTTACACACAAAAAAAACAAAAACAAAAACAAAAAAAAAACAAAGCAAATCAAACACACAAGCCCTCCACACACCCCCTAGCTACTAAATACACCAACTCTGAGATTGCTGTGCAGTGGGGAAAGGGCAAAGTTTACCATGGAGGCCAAGTGGTTCTTTTGCCGGGATTAGTTTTCAATGTTCTGGGTGTTCGATGTTGTGCATTTTCAGTGATATCATCTCAATAAAATAGGATTCGATGATGTGGTAAGTCATTGATTTGAAGTAGACCCAGCTGGAGGTTGTGTTGATGTAAGGATCCAACTTTGTCCAGAAGGTCAGGTTTTAAGTCATGCTATAGGCAACCTGTGATGTTGTCAGGGCCCAATGCTTCTGTGTTATTAGTCATTAAGAGTGCACAGATGTGCAGCCCTCTTGAGAATAAAAACTGAGTAATGTTTGCATGCATACTTTGGCTGATGGCCATTGACAGCAGGGTGATGACACGTGAGAAAGACTGTCAGCTAGCAGATTGTCTATGTCCTCTGGGTGAGTATGTTTGCTGACATCCACACACAGATCTGTTCTTAGTTGTGTATTCCACTTAAAATTTCATATGTATTGGAATACATGATTTGTGACAAGACCTCCATACAGCCTTGGTCATTCATCACATTCCACACACTGTTGCTATGCACACAGTCACATAACTGTACCAATGTCATTTGCTTACATGACTTGCACAATTTATGCCTATATGTGTTTCACAGGCAAGCTGTGTTTGAGCAGCCTGATGTCATATCACGACATATTAGAGATCAGTTGTTTGTGGCTCATGCAGAACATTTCCTGACACAAATGTTAATAGTCACACAATGGTGCTGCTGCCCACCTCAATAATCCTTGGGTGTAGCAACACAATTGAACATACAATGAATTCCACAAGGTTGAAATTGCATCAAAACATGTGATACACTGGTTTTGCATATCACATCATAACAACCATGTGTATGAGACAAGACTCATGTGACCATGAAATCAATATGAATTGATATTGATGTCAGTCACAGAACATTTAATGATGGCATGTAGACACAAGTACACCTGTGCCATACTCAAGTGTCACTATGATGGTGGAATGTGAACTGTGTAGAAGGCTGATCTGCTCCACTACAAAAACACATGTCCTAATACACCACCAATATACATAACAGCGTATCATACCATGTCAACAGTTCTCAGGAGGCATATTACTACAGCTGTTAAAAAAGAAGTATGTACTGCAATGCCATCATGATCATCATCATCATCTTTCGGCTTTTCCTGTTAGGGGTCACCACAGTGGATCATCTCTTTCCATTTCTCCCTATCCACTGCATCTTGCTCTGTCACACCAACCACCTGCATGTCCTCTCTCACCACGTCCATAAACCTTATCTTAGGTCTTCCTCTTTTCCTCTTACCTGGCAGCTCCATCCTTAGCATCTTTTTCCCAATATGCCCATCATCCCTCCTCAGCACATGTCCAAACCAACGCAATCTCGTCTCTCTTGCTTTGTCTCCAAACTGTCCAACATGAGCTGACCCCTTAATATACTGATTCCTATTCCAATCCATCCTAGTCAATGCCATCAATGGTCATAAATATATTAGCTCACATCACAGATTATAAGACCGTTTTGTAGCCATACTGTACATCTACACCTCAATATAGCATGTCAGTGACAGCAATATTGACATGTTAAGCATTTATAGGGTCATAGGACATTATTAGACTAATAGCTAACATCACATGTAATCCTAGCCATTATTATACCCTGTAAGAATCCCTATATCTATAATGTAGAAGATAGTTTGCCTATTGTGCATATGTGTATACTTGTTTGATTGCATTACATTCTGCCACTGTCCATACGGGATACATGCACCATGCCATGAAAGAATTTGCAATCACGCATGCAGTGGTCTTGAAATGGCTTGCAGAGGCTCATGGAATGACTCTGCTTCATGATGTGTGCATCTACTCCTCTGCAGGAAGAATGTCATGTGGCCAGTGGAAAAAGGGGGTGGTGGATACATGGGGCTACATGAAAGATTTTCCAACTGGTAGTGCAATGAAGAATAATTCCATAGATCATACAATGGCTGTAATGTACCATCAACAACACACACAGCAGTAGCATGGGCCTGATTTGAACATTATACCTATGTAGGCATAGAATATGAATGCCATGTAATGTCACAGTATCAACATCACATATGTTTGACAGTAGCACTGTCACATTGCACTTTATGGAGCGCAAAAGCATCATTGCATGCTGATGGGAACATGTTGGGAGGAGTGTAGAACATGGATATGGAGCTGTATCCCTGTGTAAAATTTTCTCAAAAATTATAGATGTATATACAGACATGAAAGTCACCTGCTGTTAGATTAGAACCCCTATATGTGTAGTGACAGTAGTTTGTAAGCATAGTAGTTAATACTATTGTCATAGCACATTTTTGTCTTGAATACTGTCAAAGTGCATGTTATACATGATGACATCATCGCTGTATGGTATAAAGAGATGTTCAGAGTATGGTTTGACATAGCTGTGAACTCACATATAGTTCTAAAATTGTCACTATAAACAGCGTTGACTGCAGTGAGAACAGAACCCCTACCTAACTATTTACAAAGCACAGTACTTTATGCAAGCACCACCATAGAAGTCTGAATTTGACACTGCTGCAGGATAATTCATAAAGTATGACATCTCCATTGGTTGTTTGAGAGTAGATATTGTGAGACAAGTATTAAATGGATGTGTAGGAATGTACAACTTTCATTACATCGGTACTCCATGGGATTGTACTGATGACTGAAGGGTACAAAGTTATGCTCTTCTGACTAAACAGACATCCACATACACACCAGTTGACTGCAGTGTGATTAGAACCCCTAGCTAAATACAGCAACTAGAGAACTCAGTATTTAACGAAAGCACCACAGCACAAATCTGACTTCTACACTGCTGCAAGACAATTTATTGTGGACAACAGCATTGGATATTTGAGAGAAGATATTGTGAGTCCTGAATGAAACAGATGTGTAGGCATATACAACTGTCAAAATATTGGTACTCCATGGGATTGTACTAAAGAATGTACAGTTATGCGCTTCTGACTAAACAGACACACACACACACACACACACACACACACACACACACACACACACACACACACACACACCAGTTGACTGCAGTGAGATTAGAACCACTACCAAACTAAGTACACCAACTAGAGAACTTAGTACTTAATGAAACCACCACTGCACATATCTGATTTTTACATTGCTGCAGAACAATTTATAGTGGATGACATCAGCACTGGATGTTTGTGAGAAGATGTTGGGAGGCCTGAATGAAATGGATGTGTAGGCATGTAAAAATGTCAGAATACTGTAACTCCATGTGATTGTACTGATAACTCTAACATACACAGTTATGCTCTTCTAACTAGACAGGCACATGCACAACACCAGTTGACTACAGTGAGCTTAGAATCCCTACCTGACTAAAGATACTAAGGGGTTGGGTGGGTGGCCTAATGGTTAAGGTGTTTGCCTTACAAACACAAGGTGCAGGGTTCGAGTCTCACAAGGGATAGATGGCTAGGCTTAAAATGCCTCACAAAGGCAGTTAGCTAAGTACTAACCTATGAACCTATACCAACTAGAGAACTCACTACTTGCCAAAAGCACCGTAGCATAACTCTAGCTTCTATGTTGCTGCAGGACAATTTTTACTGGATGACATCAGCATTGTATTTGTTAGATAGATACATTTAGACATATATACTTCTGTTTATTAAAATATATGTGTAGTAAAAATAACAGTGCATGTATATTTCTTTAGCAAGTTAGATGCATGTAGACTTCTGTTTGCTATAATATATGTAGGAAGATATAGTTGGTTAGATGTATGCATATTTATGTTTGCTATTATATATTAAAGGGTTAAACTCTTCTTAGCTAAAAATCAAATAAAAAATGGCATTCATCTGTAATGTAACATGAATGTTCAGGGTCTGGTACAGCTTGAAAAAAATGCTGATAAGGATAACTCCTTAATACACGTAAAAAAGGCATCCAAACTGAATGTCTCGTACGTAGTACAAACTGATAAGAAACAGGCACAAGGAGTATGAGAAAACTGCTTTCATACGGAAACATTCACAATAGAAAAGATTCCCTAAAGTTATTCACCTTGAAACAGAACAGACTGTATGACATCAGAAAATGCCACAGTAACAGAGTGCAAATTCCAAAGGTTTTAAACAACATATTGTTTCATGGACAAGATCTGGATGCTACAGAAGAATATAAAAAGGACATTAAAAGTGTAAGATGTTGGATCTGATTTTTTGTTAGATCTGTATGATGGAGAACATCTTTCATGCTGTTTGAAAAGTATAACCTGAAACAATAAATCTGTAAACTGTACAGTATTGTACATCATCTGTTATATAGACAAGCTATTTTATTAAGTACTGCACAAGAAAGTTAATAATATACTGCTGAAAATGTTAATAGTCTGCAAAGTTTAGTCATTAATCAGACTTTGATTTTGTACAAGTCACCAGCATTCAGCACAGACATCTGCACATCTGCATTTAATTTTTCAATGGGGAGCCTTGCCTATATGCAAACACAGGAAGAGTGGTGCCTTGTATAAGCTCACTTCAGTAAAAGTGTAGTAACTAACATTTATTTACGTTAATGAGTCCTGAACAGGAGCACTTCAATTTCCACAGTTTGCAGCAGTATAGTTTGTCAGACATCTGAATCTGGAGTGAGACTGCCATGCAGGAAGTAAGCAGTGCCATAAATTCTCCAGGTCGGTAAATTTTCAAGTTCAGATCTGCAACTGCCAGCTTCATTTCATCAGCTTTTCAAGTAACTACAGAAGTTTTCAAACCATCTACAGTCATCAGAATTGGTCAACTGTGTCTCTGTGGACTTTGGTTAGGAAATCTTTTGTGTTACATAATCAGGCTAGTAAATAGTGTAGTAAATACAGTAGTAGTGTTAATTAGTCTTAATGTGTCAATTTTAGACAAACTACAGAGGTGTATGAACAGCATATTAGCAAATGTAAAACATTATTAGGGCAAGGTAACAGGAATTATAACAATGGATTATGTTTGACTGGTATCTTAAACAGAAACATGATTGGCATGACAGTAAATGTTTATTGTGCAAGTCATATGAAACTGCTCTCTGTGTGTAATGTCATAAAGGTACAGTTCAGACCATTGTTAATGGTAAACAACCAGATAAGGGTCATAAACTTGAATTATTTCCAGATGTTAAACAGTTATGTCCTGTCACCACATGTGAAATGCTAATTTAAAAGTTACAACAGCAGTCAAATCAGTTATCCGCAAAATCTCCTGTACATCTTGTTACATCCTTTAGAGAAAAGTGCAATAAAGTCACTGCACAATGCAAAACAGATAAGGACAGGGATGAGGTTCATGGTGAAACTTAATAAACTTTTAAGAGACAGATAGGGTGAGTTCAGAGAGTTGAAAAATAATGTACAAACACTTTTTTAGAACTGCATAAGAGCTTTAGAGTCAGCAGAACAGAATACTGAGAAATTCCAGACAGCCTGTGCAGAACCACAAGACCAAAAAAAATCTGGTTAGTAAAGAGTTAAAGCAACAGCAATTAGCTACACTGACAGAAAATAATTTACAACACTCTACATTTAGAAAATGGTTAGCATACCCAGCAGGATCTAATGTATAAACAAATAAAACTTTCATTCAGTTAAAGCAAGACACGTATCAGTTAAACAATAAGGTAAGAAGTATAACTGCTGTTCTTATGACATACACATAGGGGCAGCCTCTCATAGCTAAGCTGTTAGGTAATTTCAAAATCACCATTTCAAATAACAGAATGACAGTAGTTAAAAGCAGTAAAGAGACATAAAGTCATGAGAGTAACATGTATGCATTTTCTTTTCATCTAAAGTGCGTCTGTTTAAAATGCACAAGAGCAAATGGCAGACAACAGCAAATGTAAACAATGTAAATATATCTGTTTTAAGCATGTGTTAGTTAAGCCAATATCGCGTTTGTTTTTTACAATATTTTGTAATAGTATAATAGCACCAGGAGTAACAGAGACCCTTGCAAAAAAGGTATACAAAAGTAATATTACTAATATAAAGTTGTACTGAGTACATAATACTACAAATAAAACCCAAGTTAACAATTCATGCATAGTTATATAAATTACAAATACTTATTGTAATTTTAATTGTTTTACAACTGCATTCTAATATCAAGTTGCAAGTGTATTAACAGATGACTGAAGGTAAAGAAAGTGCTGAATGGGTTAAGGGATGTACTATGGTCTACAGAGTCTGGAATGCCCAGGAAAGAAAAAAAAAAACAAGAGATTTTGTTTTATGTGAGCTCAAATCTTCCCAGACTGGGATGGGTAGTTACAAGAAATGTTGGTGAAATAAAATGTTACTGGTACTAAAATTTACAAGGTCAGAAACAAGACTGGTTGCCAGGCCAGGTGGCTTGCATTTTTCTAAAACATTATTGTTACTAAAACATAATCGTTAAGTGTTGACATGCAGCACTAAGCAAAAAGCATGAGAGTCTGCAAAAACCCTATTTGGTAATTGTAATAAAATGTCACAATTGTGCATGCATGTCATTAATAATCTGTTTGCAGGTAAATGCTAAAAGTAAAAAAAAAATAATTTACACCATGTACAGCCAGTAGATGGGCCATGGTATGCAGTTCAAATAAATCATGCAGGTCCCTTGCCAACAACAAAGGGAGGGTACAGATACCTACTAGTAGTAGTGGATGTCATTTCAAAATGGGTAGAGGCAATTCATACTAAAACTATGACAACAAAGGGAACAGCAGAAGCTTTATCAACAAATATTTTCTGTCTTTGGGGATGACCAAAATGATCAAATCAGACAATGGTCCACAGTTAGTGACCTAATAAATCAAATGTGTAATCTGTTGAAAATTCAGCAAAGAAAATCTTTCCTTAGAACAGTGTCACAGTCTTGGTAATGCCAGAGGTCAGGCATACATTCAGTTCTTACAGCATGAAGTAAATAAACAATACTGCAATAAAATGATGCATACTACAGGGGGAAATTGCACTCTTTCAATTTTACACTGACTGTGTAAACAGTAATGTAGAAGGGACTAAAATAAAGGTACAAGAAAAAACATATTGGTTTCTGTTAATGATTCAATAATTATTAAAAGATAACCATGCCTTTTTTTTGTCATCGAATGATTAGGGTACCATCAACATGTACAGTAGTGAGACAAAAATACCAGGAATACATTTTAATGTTTTAGTAATGTTTAATTATTAGGCTTCAGTTTAATAGTAAGTTTGTAAACTGGACTGAGTGTACATTACAGCCTATGTATGTACAAATGCAAAAACATTCTGTACAAGCAAGCATATGCTGTACAGTAAATGGTTTAATATGTAAACAGCATTATAACACTGAAAATTGTTGTAAATATATATAATAACAAATCAAAGCTTAACATTTATGACACGTTTATTCCAGAAACCAGGGCTGCAATATCTTTACAATGGAATACACAGACATTGTCAATAATTAATGTAAAATTTTCATTGAAATCATTACATAAAGTCATAAATAAAAACAAATAGTTAATTCAGCAATTGCAAGATACAGCTCATAACTGGTTGGACATTTTTACAGAATAGTCTTCAAAAGGAAAAATGTTGTTAAATTGGATTGCACATTCAGTTCTAATAGTAATGCTTGTTATCATTGTGTTGACAATATAAAATTGTGTGTTAACTTGCTGTATAAAAAGAAAACTAAAGGTTTTATTTCCTAACGTGTTTTCCATAAATCATAATACAAAAAAATGCATATCAATGTAAATTTTTGTGTGATTAAATCAAAAAAGGGAGAACTATTAGATGTATACATTTAGACATATATACTTCTGTTTATTAAAATATATGTGTAGTAAAATAACAGATTATGTAAACATCTGTTTGCTAGGTAGATGCATGTACACTTCTGTTTGCTATAATATATGTAGGAAAAAATAGTCAGTTAGATGCATGCATATTTCTGTTTGCTATTATATATTAAAGGATTAAACTATTCTTAGCTAAAAATCAAATAAAAAATGTCATTCAGCTGTAATGTAACATGAATGTTCAGGGTCTGGTACAGCTTGAAAAAAATGCTGATAAGGATAACTCCTTAATTCAAGTAAAAAAGGCATCCAAACTGAATGTCCGGTACTTGGTACAAACAGATAAGAAACAGGTGCAAGGAGCATGAACCTATGTTCATTAGCTTCATCTGTCCCTATCAGCCGATCCAAACTTATACTTCCTCTTAAAACCTATTTCCAGCTGCGCATTTTAACCCTAGCTTTTCCTTACTTGCTTTTGTACTGTTTTGGCGAGGTGCTAGGCGTATGTATGCTCCACTAGCGCATACTACACTAGGAATGAGTAGTCCTAGCCACAATTGACTGATTTTATTCCAGGAAACATATTCCATGCCTTGGTTGCTTGCTGCTTTTCCCTCCCAACTTAAAAGAGAAAAACAACTCCTAAAGAATCACTAATAATTTAACTTGTACCCCCCCTTCTAACATACAACAGTAAATAATACTCTGCCATGGATACTTCTATAAAATGTGCTTACTAACACCTTTAAATACCCATTTCTGAACTTGAAATTGGTGTCTGCTTCCGTACATGTCTTTTGGCCAATGCAAGGTGTGATTTGATGGACATGCTTATGTAATGCTGGGTCATTCGATTTTAACTTATGTTATTGAATCAAGAATTAGCGACACTGTGAGTGTGTAAAGTGTAAACCCTTACTGTCTGTGGGTTAAGCGCACCTTCTTGAAACTGCTTATATTTCGCAGGAATTACATTGTTTCTATTTTTCCTAATACTGAATCTAGTTTAAGCTGCCCTGTGTCTTAGTTAAGTAATTGCTACAAATTGGATGTTTTTTTTTTCCTTCTAAACTGTTCTGCAGGGACCTATATACTTGTTTAGTAAGAACTTGATCATGATGTATTGATGCTTGTTTATATATGTTCATTGCTGGCAATCTGCACTTCTTATATTCTGTAAGTAAAGCATTATCCTTAACTTCTCAATTTTACAAACACCTTCCTCTCTATTTTCCCCCAGCTTTCCAACTCTCTTCTCCAAACTCACTTTGCCTCCTGGCCCAGCCTTTCTGGAGATCCAAGGCCAACACCGGGATACAAATCTTACCCTGTTCACCTGACTCCCTACAGGGATTGTGTCCTTCTCCCAGAAGAGAGAGTTAAAGGATCCAAGAAAGTATGTAAGATGCTACTATCCTTACTGCAAATTTTGCTTGTGACATTGTTATCACTTGCCTGGTGCTAGTAAGGGATCCCAGCCAGAATAGCCTGCAGCCACACACTTCTCACTGTAAATCTCCCTATAAACCTACCTTATCCCAGGCTCCCTTTTCAGAGCTACCTCCCTTCCATCTCCTATCTACCTGCTTTAGTGGTCCCTCTTTTTACTTAACCAGGTTCTGTCCACTAGGTGGCAGTGTCTACCCATCTTAACCCCTTTTCCTTTAATCCTTCCCTTCACCATAATGTTATAGATCAATAGGCGTCTCTCCCTTATTGCTAAGTAATAGTTTTACCCTTCTCCACTTCTGGTCTCTGTCTTCTCCATCCCCTTGTACCTGCACCCCTAGATTCCCATTTACTACCCTTCTTACCTCCTTCAGTACTTACCTTCACCAGACTGATTGTTCTCAAACTGCTCCTGCTGCCTGCCTTCCTTGGGTGTATCCTGCTCCGTTCGCCCTGCGGGCTCACTCCGCTCCCCTACCCTGCCCCCAATTCCCACCCACCCCCAGGACATCTACACATATACCTAACAAACTCCACCTACCTAACCTACTACCCAATCACAGTCCTCTCCCACTTACCGCTCCCCCTATTCTCTAATCAAGAAAAACCCCACCTCATTTTCCACTCCCACTGCTAATCCTCCCCCTACTCTCTTCCAGTCCCTACACACTATTTCCCCTTTATCCTTTCCTTCTATATCTAACTCTCTCCATTCACTTCTGACCTTTCCCTTCTCAACTAACATACATTACTATTCTTCTCCTGTCTGTATTTTACCCTCCCTTATCCTAACATGCCCTACAAACTCCCTTTAACTTTTCAACTCCCCTGCTCCCTTCTCATCTTACTAATAACTCTTTATCATGCTACTTCATACTCCCATAAAGCTCCTCCTCTCCTATGTCCTACTCAAACTACCCCTAACCCCCAACCACTACCTCTTGAACTCTCTCACTTTCACTCCATATGCTTCTTCCTTATTCCACCCAACCTGTTACACCTTTTTCATCCCAAATTATTCTCTACCTCAACTAAAACCCTCTCTCTGAAACCTCTGCTAAACCCTAACAAATACCTACTATACAAACTTTACGATCCAAAACTGATCACCTGCAATGTCCTAGCCTTATCTGGAGACATTCATCCTAACCCTGGCCCTTGTCCCAGTGCAAACTACTCCATCCCTCCATCCTCCTCCTCACCTACAGCAAATAACACTCCCCAGCCTTCCTGTCCCCCTCCCACTTCCCCCCTTAATACTCTGAAAATCTTCACTATCAATGCCCAGAGCCTTAACAACACATGTCACCATCTACAAGCCTGGATTAATCATAATAAACCCGACATCCTAGCCATCTCTGAAACCTGGCTAAAACCCCATACCACTGACTCTGAAATATTACCTCCTGGTTACCACATCCTCAGAAGTGACCGTTTAAACAAAAAAGGTGGTGGCTCTGCCATAATTTACTCTAATCATCTCTCTCTAATACCCCTTCAAATTCCTACCCCTAATTTCACAAACTCTGAAATCACAGTTAGCCTTCTCCGATTAAATAAACACAAGAATATCTGCTTCATATCTTTATATATCTCCCCTGGCAACAATATCTCCACCCTTGAAGATATTCTATACTGGTCCTCAACTCAAATAAAATATGAAACATATATTCTAGGCGATGTCAATATCGACTGGAATAAAATCAACTCACCATCACCTTCACTTTCCATTAACCTTTTAAACTTCACCCAAGTAATCTCCTCAACTACTCACCCTAATAAAAAACACCCCCCAGGGTCCATCTTAGACTGGATTCTAGTCTCCCATCCAAACAAAATCACTCTCAGTGGCACTATCCCTGACACCTTCAGTGACCATCTCCCTGCCTTCATCCATCGATCAAACAGCTCCACCCAACACCATCACCTCTATATTCAAACTCGTAACCTCAGTAACTTTAACCCCTTAATTTTCTCCAACATCTTCAAACAAATCAACTGGCAACCTCTAAATATCCTCCCACTTGACAATGCTGTTGAACACTTCAATTCCATCTTCCTAGATACTCTCAACTCCCTAGCCCCTCTAAGAAATAAGCAAATCAAAACTAACTCTGCACCATGGTTGACCAAAGAAACTAAACAAATCATGCGTCACAGAGAAGTCTTGGAAGCTCTACCAGAAAAATAAACTATCCTCCACCTTACTTCTATACACCCAACTTCGCAACCAAGTAAAGAAACTCATTACCAAAGACAAAAAAAAACTACTATATTAAACTTCAGTCCAATAACAATAAAAACCCTAAACAATTTTGGAAATCAGTCAATTCTCTTCTTCATCCCGGATCTCAATGCAACCCCTGCCCCAACCCTAATCTATCTGACAATGAACTTAACTCCCACTTCAATACCTTCTTCACTGAATCCATAGCTAAACTAACCAAAACGTTTCCTAATACCAACCTACCTAACTTCCTTTCCTCTCCACCCAGCAACCCAAACGATAATCCCCTCAATTTCAATTTCAAACCTGTATCCACATCTTTTATAAAAAAGCTTCTTTCCAAGCTAAAGCCAGGTTCTAATGCCCCTGACAATATTCCCCCTTCCTTCCTCAAACATGCAGCTGAAGGTATTGCCCTTCCAATTAGTATTCTGATTAATAGATCCTTAACTGAGTCATATGTACCCAAACTTTGGCGTTCAGCCTACATCCTACCTCTTCACAAAGGAGGTAAAAACACCTCTATTTCTAACTTCCGCCCTATCGCCCTACTCTCTCCAATATCTAAAATTCTAGAAAAATGTGCCCACCACCAATTCTTACCCTATCTCATTCATAATCACCTCCTTACACCCACACAGCATGGCTTCCATCCCGGCCACAGTACCATAACTGCACTATTATCCTTCTTAGAAACTATCAATCAAGCTCGAGACTCTGGACTCATTGTATCCACAATATTGCTTGACCTTTCAAAAGCTTTTGACACCATCTCCCACACACACCTTCTTCATCATCATCTGGCTAATCTCAAACTCTCCCCAAACACTCTTTCCTGGTTCTCCAGTTACCTATCTGACAGATCTCAAGCAGTCAAATGGAAGAACTCATTCTCTTCCTTTTTGCCTACATCTACTGGTGTTCCTCAGGGATCCATCCTTGGACCCATACTTTTCAACATCTTCATAAACAACCTTCACACCTTCATCCCTGACACCACAGTCATCCAATACGCAGATGACTCTACCTTGGTCTGCTCTGCCCCTAACCTTCCTGAACTCCAGACCAAAACCCAATTAGCCTTTACCACCACAGAGAACTGGATGCACCAAAACCACCTTTCTCTCAACTCCAATAAATCCAAAATACTAATTTTTCTCCCCTCCAAAGTTTCCTCTGTGGACAAAAACACTTTCAATGTTCTCAGCCAGACTAATGCTGCCATTGAAGTGGTCCCCTCTGCAAAACTCCTTGGCATCACCATAGACGAACACCTCAAATGTGATCTTCATATACAACATAACATAAAGAAAACCCACCAAAAGCTAGGTATGCTATATAGGAACAATCACTTCCTGTCAAACTCCACTAGGCATACCCTGGCAACATCCTTCCTCCTACCTTCCCTTCTATACGGAGCCCCTCTCCTAACCAACTTGTCTGCTACCAGCACCTCTAAGCTCGAAGCTTGCTATAATAAGATCTCTAAATTTGCCACCAAATCCAAAGCATCAAGTCACCACTGCCACAGCCTTCGTTCACTGAACTGGCTAGAACTCCCTAATCACCTAGACTATCTACAACTAACCACTGCTCACAAACTAATATTCTCTCCTAATAAATGCCCAGCCTTAAAGGACATCCTTCCTCCATACATCCCCAACAGATCACTGAGATCCGAAAACCAAAACCTAATCTCCATTAGTAAACCAAAACGACCAGCTGGCCAGCTTTTACTCTCCTTCTCACTAGGTAAAAAATGGAACTCTCTGCCTACTTCACTTGGGACTATACCCAACACCGAATCCTTCAAAACTCAACTTTTTCTTCACTTATCCTCCAAATGGAAATGCTCCTGCTTTCACCCCACTTAAATTCCATAGTGACTCCTACTCCTACTCCACTATACTCTCATACTTATTCTAGTTTCTCAAAATAACTACAACTAACAGACTTTAAGTGATTGTAAGCATATACATATTGAAAAAAAAAAAAATATGCCATCAAGTTTTCTTCAACTCTCAAATGTAGTAACCCTACTTGTTTTTACAAACTATATTGTATGTATTTTTTTATTTGTAATCTTTATTTGCATTCTGTAACCTATATTGTATTATACTGTTCTTGCAGCTTTATTCTGTAACCTATATTGTATTATACTGTTCTTGGAGCTTTTCTCCCCGGGCCTCCACTGAAAATGGGCACTTCATGGCCCAGTGGACTTCCCCGGTAATCAAACTGAAATAAATAAATAAATAAATAAATAAATGAGAAAACTGCTTTCATACAGAAACAGTCACAGTAGGAAATACTCCCTAAAGTTATTGACCTTGAAACAGAACAGACTGTATGACATCAGAAAATACCAAGGTAACAGACTGCAAATTCTAAAGGTATTAAACAACAACATACTGTTTCATGGACAAGATCCGGGTGGTACATAAGAATATAAAAAGGACATTAAAAGTGTATGACGTTGGATCTTATTTCGTTAGATCAGTATACTGGAGAACATCTTTTATGCTGTTTACAAGTTTAACCTGAGACATTAAAGATGTAAACTGTACAGTATTGTACATGTCGTCTGTTGCATAGACACATTATTTTATTAGTAATGTGCAAGATAGTTAATAATATCTGCTAAAACAGTCAATAGTCTGTAAAGTTTAGTCATTACTCAGCCTTTGTTTCCTTACAAGTCACCAGCATTCAGCACAGACATCAGCACATCTGCATTTAATTTTTCAGTATGTTTGAGAGAAGATGTTGTGAGGCCTTAATGAAATGGATGTGTAGGCATGTACAACTGTCAAAATATTGGTACTCCATGGAATTGTACTGATGACTATAGGATACACAGTTACAGTCTTCTCACTAAACAGATACACACACACATCACTTAACTGGAGTGTGATTAGAAGCTCTACCTAATTAAATTCACCAACCAGACAAGTTAGTATTTAATGCATATGCCACAGCATAAGACTGACTTGTATAATTCTGCAGGACAATTTTTTGTGGATGACATCAACAATAGATGCTTGACAAAAGATGTTGGAAGGCCAGAATGAAATGGATGTGTAGGCATGTACAACTGTCAAGATTTCAATACTGCATGGGATTCCACTGATAACTGCAAGATACACATTTATGCTCTTCTGACTAGACAGGCACATCAATTGACTGCAGCAAGATTACAACCCCTGCCTAAGTACACTGACAAGATAACTCAGTATTTAAAGCAAGTGCCATGGCACAAGTCTGATTTGTACAGTGCTGCAAGACAATTTATAGTGGATGACATCATCATCGGATACTTGAGAGAAGATGTTGTGAGGCCTGTCTGAAATGGATGGCTAGCCATGTGCATCTGTCAAGCTATTAAAGGTCTGCATGTTACTAGACTGATGAGTCTGTGAAGGGTAGCATTTCCTGTTGTGGTTCCAGTGTGTAGGTATACCTTTAAAAGACAGCTTTGCAAACTATATGCAAACAGCTGTTTACATTATTACAAGTATTGGAAAATCTGAAGGTGTATTGTCAGTATAAAGATGTACATGGTATATAAGAAAGCATTTTTTTATTTATGTCTGTAGTGGAGTTGATGTATTTGGGAACAAGTACCTAGAGACCTAGTATCAAGTGCATGCATGCAGGTAACGCATGACTACAGTGCTCTTTCCTTAAAAAGAGTCTTCCCTTTGTACTTGTACAGGTACATCCATTGGATGAAGACTAAGTGGACAGTAAACATAAGTAATACATGCTAATGAGCACTTTCCATAGTGCCCTGCCAAGCAGCTGGTTTGCACATACGCGATACACATTTATACTGTTTCCCTGTTTGTGTGTCATTAAACAATAAGCAAATATGAGCCTCTGCATCATTCATAAAATTATGAGAGTTCTCTTGGTTTGCTTACTTCTGCTCAATCAGATTAAATAAAGAGGTGCAGCAGTCAACAGTGTCAATTGTACTGAGTGTAAGAAACACAGCTCTTGCCTAGCTGACTCTGTGGCAGCAGGTGTAAATGCATTCAGTTTCATTTTGAGGCCAGATGATATAGGGTTTGAATCCAGATGCATCTAATAGTTTTAAATATATATTTATAATGCAAAGAAGAATTCTTTATTCCACATTCTCTGTGTGTTACCTTAATGCAACATATTTAAGCAGCATTGTGTGGAGGTAACCATATCACTAAAGAGTTGTTTGCCATAGCTCAGAATTAGTGCTCAATGCCAAACTTCACACAAACACAGAGAACAAAAAGTGAAGGTGTTCATTTTTTTCAGTTACATGTGTGGTTTGTGTGGTTCTAGTTTTTGATCAGATTAAATGTATTAAAATGGAGTAGATAGGAAAGTGGTGAAATGGGGAGCAAGCAGGAGGAAGAACAAAGGGAACACAATATAAGAATGTGCAGGAGGGAGGTAAGAAAGAAACACAGCTACCCACTTCTTCAACAGTGTGAAATGAAAATATGTACAGAATATAACCTAAATTTGGACTGTCACCTCAACAAAGAGGGGTAACAACAGTGCAATCATGTTGTATAGCCAATTGGACCAAATCGAGCATGTCAAGAAGACGTGTGCAAAGTGAAGAACTATGTATGGTACGATATTTTATGGGGAGGACAGGTGCCCATTTTTGTTTTACTTCAGTAAGAAAGGAATGTTGGGTAAGGGACATAGGTATTTCTGAGTCAAGTAATTAGAGTAAGTGAGGAAGCAGATGC
>NC_056729.1:1317029088-1317034088 GCF_019279795.1 Protopterus annectens
TAGGTGCTTTGTAGATGATATCCTTTTAATATGGGATGGTGAATTTTCACTTTTATCTGAATTTTTAACCTATCTGGAGTCAACTATAGAGTTTTTTAGGTTCACAGTACAAATTTCTACTGAAAAAGTAGATTTCTTGGATGTTTCTATCCATAAAGATATGGAAGGATGGCTAACTATCACCTTGTTTTAAAAATCCTGTTGGCGAAACAGCCTGCTAGATCACAGCAGTATGCATCCAAGACATACTTTTCCCAATATAGTCAGAGAGCAGCTTAACAGACTTAAAAGAATCTGTAAGGAAGATGATGTCCTCAATACTGAAGCTGATACCTTGAAAAATTGTTTTATAGACAGGGGGTATAAGAGTACACATGTAAAATTATAAGAAATGTATTTAATAAAACTAATTGAGGTAGTGTAAAAACTAGGAATGAAAAAGTGAGTTTTATTACTAAATTTGCCAATGATAATTTATGTATGCGAAATATAATTGAACGCAATTGACATGTCCTAACAGTAAATAAAGACACAGTTGATTTTATAGGCACCACCCAAGCTTTATTTACAGGAACAACAAAAATTTGAAGCACCTATTATGTAGGGGGAGATCTATACAACCGATAGAACAGGGATCTCTGGGTATTTATCCCTGTAACAATTGGAAGATGCGTTGTTTTATCAGCAAGTCTATAGCTTATCACCATCCAAGCTTCAATATAGGTTTTATACCTAGATTTCATGTGACCTGCGATACATCTAACCTGGTATATTTAGCTACCTGCAATGACTGTAATTGTTTCTATATTGGGAAAACTATAAAACGTTTAAAAGATAGAATTTACAGCCATATGTATGATATCAAAAACCATAATGTGCTGAATGGGAGGATGACATAATGGTTAAGGTGTTTACCTTAAAGACGCAAGGTGCAGGGTTTAATTCTCACATGGGGTAACTGGCTAGGCTTTGAATGGCCCAAAAGGGCAGTTAGCCTAGTACTAATCTATGAAACACATTGTGGATTTTGCTATGCATACATTCAGCTTTAGGGTACTTCAACCTGTGCAATTAAATGCTAGGAAGGGTAATAACAATAACTTTTTAGAAAGAATAGAATTAAAGTGGATTTTGAGGATGCAGGCACATTATGATCCTGGACTTAACATTCAATGTGTATTAAGCTGAGCTAGAAGCCAGGCGTACTAAAAAACATTTCGAGAAGCATTGAGTCATCATCATTTGAATATGTAATTAATTGGCTTTGTTTCCCTTAATTGCCTATGGATGTTTGCTCATTTACACTAACAATGTTCTCTTATAAAGGATGCCTTTGGTGTTTTGTTTTTAAGGATCTGAAGAAGCATAGGTGGGCCTATGCAAAAGCACTTATCCATTCTCGTTTTTGCTGTAATAAAAGTTTTGGCTTTTATTTGAAGTGGATTATGTCATTTGTGCTTTGGACTATTAATGCTATCAGTGCCGTTATACCTTTTCGTTTATGTAGCCATGGTGGTCTACTTGGCTTTTTTCTACAATTTATGGTTCTGCCTTTTCTAGACCTTTGGACCACGTGGGTATTATTTTTTCTACTTATAGTATATACTGTGTAGATCATTAAGTTAAACAGATGTGCTATCACACATGATACTATATACTGCGTGGATCACAGATGTGCTACACTCACATGATTCACAGGTGTAGTTTATGACTTGTTTATCACAGAAGTATATTTCATGACATTTATTGCATTTATCCATTTCCCTTGTTCGCACTAAGCTGTGTGCAGTGCAAATACTGCTCTAGAAAACATAACATAAATAACATTAGAAATGAAATGTTAGGACACATGAAATATTTTTACACAAGTCTGGATTTGAACTGTCACACCAATTAACTTACAAAACACAATCTTCCTCCAACTCTTCTAAACTGGAAACCTGCTACAATAAAATCTCAAAGTTTGCAACTTCATCCAAATATTCTACTCACCACTGTATACCTCTCCATCAGCTGCAGTGGCTAGAACTTCCCAATTACCTGGACTACCTCCAATTCTGTACAGCCCACAAGCTTATTTTCAAACCAAATACATGTCCAGTACTTGCTAACATCTTACCTTCTTACACTCCTTACAGACCTCTAAGATCTGCCCACCAAAACCTAATCTCAGTGTATAAACCAAATCATCCCACTGGGCAGCTACTTCTAGCCATTACCTTAGCCAAAAAATGGAACTCTCTCCCTCCATCTCTATGAATCTCTGAAAACTTTGAACACTTCAAAGCCCAGCTCCATTCCTACCTCTCCCATACTTGGAAGTGCAACTGCTCTCTACCTACCTAACTTCCTTAACTCATGATCACTTTTATCACATTCAAAGTCCCATTCTTTCCTTACTTACCAGGGATCTGTCCCTCGATAACTACTTTCAGATCACTATCTGACATTTCTAACCACTGAACAAATTCTACTCTACAAAATCACATTCAAACTCCCATTTTTTCTTACTTACCAGGGATCTATCTCTCGATAACTACTTTTAGATAACTATCTGACATTTCTAACCAATGAACAAATTATACTCTATACTACTGTTCTTAACCTACAAACATATAAATATGTATTATATATATGTTGCAGTTTAACTGTTCTTAGTTTGCTATTTAATACTTACAAGTTGTTACTGCACCTCTTTGCTACTGTGTATTGTATTTTGTTAACTATGTATTGTATTTTGTTAACTTTGAATTATCTAGCTTTTCTCTGTACTATGTAGTCTGAATTATGTAGTTTATACTTTGTACTATGGAGCTTTTTTCTGAGGGCCTCCACTGAAAACGGGCTCTTTGAGCCCAGTGGACCTCCCCGGTCACCAAAATGGAAATAAATAATAAATAAATAAGGGTGTATTATCCATCTTTGCCACTGAAACAACTTTGCAGCAGGAATGAAAATCTTTGTGCATACAAGCAAGTCCCAAATCATCCGCAATATTAACAAGACATATGACACTTGTACACTTCTGAGTTGTCTGTACATGTATTAATTTCAGATGTAGTGCAATCAGTGATCACACAACAATTTATGACTATTGTTTGCATCAATGCAGCTCCATCTTATCTCTGTATGGTGTTCATTCTTCTGTTATCTGAGCAGTAACCTGAGACATGCAGTCTGTAAAGCATATTTTATCATTGTCCTTAAAATGTATGAGAATATTAAATGGCAATAATATACCGTTTTCCACAAAGGCAGGGCAGTTTGGATATTACTGATCAGACACTGAGAAATGTGTGCTGTTTACATTCATTTAAAACCTTGATACAATTACTTCTACACTTTGTAAGTATAACCCGGCTGACACACCCACTAGAGGTAAGGCAGTCTGAATTGCTGTTGTGCTTTCCTTCTCTGCCTGCATTATGTTTACCCCTGATACACAGATCCAAGAAGTTGGGATTCAGCAATTCTAATGAGTTCACACCTCATTTGCATATTCATTGTGCTCACAGGCCTGAATGTACACTATAAAAAGGTAACCATGTAGCTAGGGAACCTGAGTTGTGTATGTGGATAACACAGAAGTAGGTTGCTATTAATATGGATTTATCTGCACAAAAGACTACGGATCTTGATAAGGTATGATTGATGTTTTCAATTATATTCTGCATTAATATTTATAGCTATGCGTTACAAATGCAACTTTTATCTGTATAAACTTCTTAGAAGTTTACTGATGGCTTAGGCATTTTTGTCAGGGATTTTACTTTCTCAAATATAGTCTTATTAACTTTCATTATAAGTGTGACTGTTACAACTGTTTCTCTTTACACTCTTCTATGTTATTTCAGTGAAATGTAAATGTCCTATATTGTCAATGACACAGGGGTATTAGCCTTCTAGGATGGCCCATAGAGACTGAGATCAGAGTTCTATGCATAGATAGATGGGACTTGCAATTGGACAAAAATGACTGTAGAGTGGAAAATGTGTCCACATGTTTTTGGGGCAGTTTGTTTGAAAACACTTATAACAATTGACTGATGTGTTATTCCTTCTTTGGTGCAAAATGTCATTTGCCTGTTCTTTTGGGGGTGGGGGAGCCAAGTTCCATTTCTGTGTTGCCACATCAAAAAAATGTTTTAGAGAGCATTGCTTCTCTATTGTTAGTCCTTGTTTTGGATCAAACCTTGGTTCGTGTGTGACTGTGATATGTCACGACCACAAAATGATGTTTTATATTTGAATAACTGAATTTTTTTTTTGTTTTTCTAGTGGGTAATATTGAAAAACTAATAATATGTGTTACATCAAAGTAGGACTTTTATTTTTGTGATATTTATATATAGTATTCTTCTTTTGTGTTTTATGTCACTTAGGATTATGGCACTCAAGCATCCCAATCCCTGCAAACCCCATTCAATGACTCAGAGAACAATCTTATTGTACAAGCCTTTCATCAACATGGTGCCTTTCTGCTTGAGAGAGGACATGGGGGTATGTCTGGAATGATGCATACTAGATAGTGAACATTCTCAATGGTGTTGAGTGTAACAGGCAACTGCAGTGGCTCGTGGACAGCTCACTATTGGGGAGGGATGGCTACTAGAAAACCAGCATTGACACCAAATGAAGAGTTCCTGTCCACTGTCAGGGATCCAGAGAGCTCAGTGGAAAGGCACAACAGCATGTGATTGATGTTGGTGCTGCTATTGCAGGGAGGACAGTTGGCAAGAAAACAATCCAAGTTATAGCTAGCTCTAGACCCCCTCTCCATGCCTCAGGACACTGACTCCTCCTTCATGGACCTACTTGACTCCATCAAGGTACCCCTAACACCCTGACCCTTTGTGACTTCAACTACCTCACCATAGACTGGGTGAACTGTTCCTGAACTAATGCACTTACCCAACGATTCCTTGACTTCATCAGTTCTAACTCACTAGACCAGCTCATCCCATCCCCCACAAGGGGAGATAACATTCTGGATTGGTTCC
>NC_056729.1:1317036588-1317211588 GCF_019279795.1 Protopterus annectens
CATAACAAGTAGTATAACTTGCAGAACTAGAAGAGTAATTGAGTTAATAAATATAATTAAGTGGTATATTCAAGGTATTTTGTTAAAACTGGTCAGTAAAAGGATGGGAAGGAGGGCAGTGAGAGGTAATGTAGAAAAGATGGACAGAAGTAAAAAGTTAGCAAGGTTTGTTTTGGTAGTGAGTATGGGTGAGTCTGAAGAGGGGAAGGATGTGGGATAGTGTGTGAGTGAACTTAGAGTGTGGGCAATCAAGTTATAGAAGAATGAGAACAGGGGAATGTGCATTGCCAGAGGGAAGAGAGATGTAATTGCAATTCTTTTTTGAAGGAAGTGATTTAATAGAGGTTCTAATAGCTGATGGTAAAGAGCACCAAAGCTTGGCAACAGAGAAGGAATAAAGCATGTTGCCAGCAAGGAGTTTAGCTTTGTGTACTTGCACTAGTAGTCGGTTTTCAGATCCAAGTGGCCTGTTAGAGTGGTATTGGGTAAGGACGGAGTAGAGGGCTGAGCAGTCTGAAGGTTTGTAAATAATTTTGTGAGCTGTGATTAGCTGTAGGTAGGTGAGATGATGGGGAAGTTTGAGCCTAAGTGATTTTAAGGAAATACAATGATGGGAAGAGTATTTTGCATTGGTTGCAAATTTGGCAACCTTGTTGTCACAATTCTCAAGTACATATAAAGACTGTCATAATTTGTTGAATGTAATCCACAATGTTTTCTTAAAATATCACAGTTTCTAAAAGAGGGTGTGCAAAATGAAGTAACAAAAATGCACGTACACCACAGAAAGTTAGGGAAAATTAGGAGGTATGGAATGAATCACATTTTACTGACCATAATTACCAGCTGCAACACTTAGTTACATCATCACCTTTTTTTCGCTTTCCTCAAATAGATCAAATCCAGAAAGATCCGTATTAACATAAACGTACTAAAATCCAAATGAGAGGGTCTAGCAATTTCTTACCATACTTCTTTGGTTTAAAGCCATTATGAAACAGTGGTGCAAAAATCCTCAACCTCAACTCAGCCTTCAAAACCATCATTTTTATTTAAAAGTTTTACATTTCATGTCTCCATTAATAGAATCTTTTGATAAGACATAATATCTGTTCCTCTGTTGTATTATATCCAGTCACATTTGATTATCACTCTGTACATCTAAGTCATTTATGCACCTCTTCTTCCCTAAAAAAAAAGAATCTACAATGAGCAATTACCACACTTGAAGTCGTTCCTTCAAAATTCAACTGCAATTTATTAAGTTTTAGTAATTTCTGTCCCTTACCTCAGCATCAACAACTTTTCATTATTTTGCGCCTATTTTTTCCATATGTCACTGTGACTTCATTTAACAAAAAAAAAAAAAACAAAACAAAAAAAAACATTATTTACAACACTTAGGCATCCTACACTATCTGAAATAAGAAAACAATCCATAAACATAATTTAAAAAGACAGCATGGTATAAGAGAATCAACCCCATTTTCAACCTTGTTGTAGAAAACTCCACTTTTTACAAGTTAAGATATGCATCCACACATCACCCTATAATAATATTATTATTACAAAGTTGCATGCCCTGACATAGTGATTCTAAAAACATTTCCAGTCACCCCACTCATATTGTCTTTTATTCATTTTCAGACTCCAGCATATCTTGTCTTTTTACCACCACACAGTCAACACATATTTTACTTTTTCAACAAACATGTAAATTTTTGTGACCACATTTATTTTTCCATTTGTAGATTTTGACAAACTGATTTTAGCAGTGTTATGAGATGGATAGTACTTGTTCTCCTAATTATACATGCACCTACAATGTGCTTCAGTTTCAGTTAATGAGTAACTTCTTTTGCTGGACTTCTTTCTTACAACACAATGTCGTGTGTCTGTCTCTCATTACTATTAGTTTTACATTACAAAGTATTGTTATTTTAAAGCAGTTTTAGTTGATCAGTAGGTGGTATACTTGATTTGTGGAGATGGCTCTGGATTCTATTTTCATACTAGGTAGTAAGATTAATTTTCCAGGACTTACAGTGCAGTGCCCCATAACAGGAATGCTGTACTCCTTAGTGTGCCATCCGTCAGATGAGATGCTTAATTAAGGCCCATCTGCGTGAACTGGTGGTAGCTCAGGTGGATATAAAAGACTCAATGGCATTTATCAAGAAGAGTAGAGGAAGAGAGCGGACCCTAGATGGCCAATTGAGAGCAGTGAATTTTGAGAGCTCCATAAATAATATAGGAGACATTTATTATTTTCAAGTTTAAAACATCAGAAATCTATAGATAAACTACTAAACTACATAAATATCAATTTTGGTGGAGATATACAAAAATTTTCCTGTCAGGTAACTTGAAGGTATATTGAGTCACTGAATATCAACAACTCAAGGAATTCTCATCCAGATGCTGCTTTAAAAAAAGAACTGCAATTGATGACATCTACCTCACAGGAACTATCTTTGAAGATGGATGGCTTTAAAAATGACTTAGAAAACCTCAAATTAAATTCTCAAAAACAGACTGATACTCTTAAGGAACTATTACAACAACACCATAGAAAAATAACAAATATAGAGACTTCTCTAAATGACACTGAAGGGAGACTCAAAGAGGAAGAATTTCAAAAAGAATTTCTGCTTAAACAGAATACATGGCTGCTTAACAAAATAAATGATTTAGAAAACAGGGAACATTGAAACAACATAAGGATCTTTGGTCTACCTGAAAACACTGAAGGAGAAGGCATTATTTCATTCTTAACAACCTGGATTCCTGAATTTTTAGACTTAAAAGAGGGACTTTCATTTGGAATTGAAAGGGTGCATAGAGCACTGAGGAAACTTCCTTCTAACTCAACAAATACTCCACCTAGATCCATAATTATAACATTTCTTTCATTTCTGGACAAGAAACTAATATAAAAATCTGCTTGGAGAAAATCTCCCTTAAAATACAATCAAAGCCTGATAAGGTTTGGTAATGATTATTCTTACAGAATACTAGAACAAAGGAAAAAAGTCTGGCCAATAATAAAACTGTTGAAATAAAACAACGTTAAAGCACAGCTGCCCTTTCCAGCCAAGATAAAAATACTTTCTGACAATGAGATGAGAACCTTTAATGACTTAGAAGAAGCTACTATATTCATCAAAAACAACAACTTAGTGTCTATCCCAGAAGAAATGGAATGGATTTCCCTTACTCTTAAAAGAATAAAAGAAACAAATCCTTGGACTGATGCTAGAAAGAAGAAACAAAAAACTGATTGCGTGACAGCTGTCCCAAAAATAACTCATACAATTACATCTCTCAAAGTATCAACTGATATGGTACATCACTTGTCATCTGTTTTTATTTAAAAAAAAGGAGGGTTTCTTAAACAACTGAGGAACAGTAATGATTTATTCAGAATGTTCAAAGAGTCGAATAATTCTTCACAAAGGTAGGTCATGATGGGTTACTATTTACATTATATATAAGCCAAACAAAGAAACATATAATACAGACATAGAAGTTTCTGTTCCCCTACTTGAACTCAATGAATGCTTATCTTGTTCATTTTTCATTGATTTTACTTATAATAATTTAAGTAATTAATTAACTAATTCAACAAGGTACCATTCATCAGAGTTCAGACTCAAATGTAACAAATTAACATCATATATAACAGCAGTAACAGTAGAGTGTTTTGAAAAAAAATGCTGTCATGGAGACTCATGGAGACTAATGCCTTCTTCAGTTAAAGTATGATTTAGAAATGTCATATATATCCTGGTTAAATAATAATAGCAAGCTCTTAGTACAAATGTCATCATTATTCTGCCTACATATACTTAATATAAACTATGGCATATATCACAGCTATGAGTACTGTTTGATCAATCCTGATATGGTGTGCGTGGATTGTATCTGGCAGCTAGTACAAATGTCATTATTATTCAGTCTAACCACAGATAATATCAATTATGGCAGGTATCATAGCTTTGAGTGCTGTTTGATCATTCCTGATATGGTGTACGTGGATGCAGCCGTGTCTGGCAGCTAATACAAATGTCATTATTATTGTGTTTAAACATAGTTAATATCAATTATGGCCGGTATCATAACTTTGAGTGCTGTTTGATTAACCTGGCATGGTGTGTGTGGATGCAGCTGTGTCTGGCAGCTGTTGTATGTTGCCGTTTTTATCTCCGGGAAGCTATGGGTTGTGGCTTGTGATCAAGGTTTACTGATGCTTGTATATTAGGAAGAGACATTTGGTGTTTTAGCCTGGATCCAGGGGAAGAGGGTGGATAAAATTGTGATTTGGGATATTTTGGCAGAGAATAGTTTGTTTATACATCTGCTGAGTGAGAGGGGGGGAAGGCTGGAAGAATGTGTTATCTTTTGTTGTGGAGGCTTGTTGGGAGGTTTTTTTTTTTTTTTATCTGTTTGCTCTCCATTCTTTTCCTGGCTGCTGCCTCACTGAAAGGGAAGGAATTTAGTCTTGAAGTTGCAGTGAAGTGAAGCTTTGCTTCAGGTGCATCGCAAGCCTCTGGGGTATAGTACCACAGCACAGGCACAATAACAGAAACAGACACTCCCAGGTTGCTATGGTAATTAAGACAGAGTGACGATAATGTTTAATGGCTCTGAGGAGCCTCCGAGATGATTCTCGGCAATGAAGTTTTTGGTTTAAAAAAAAAAAAAAAATATATATATATATATATATATATATATATATATATATAAAATAAAAGGGCTGTTTTAAACCACATGTACACATATTATTCATGTTAATGTGCTTCCATTATTAGACACCAAATCTGAAACCCTATCCATCAAACTCCAAATCAATCTATATAATCTGCATGTATCTACCTCCAGGTAATAATACATATTCTCTAGAGAGCCTGCTGAGCCACCTCTCTACCCAACTACCCCAGGAGACCACTGTACTTGGTGACGTTAACATAGACTGGTCTACTTGCAGTTCTCTAAACCCTACCAACCACATAAACCTCTTTGGATTCTCACAATTAATAACAACTACTACAAGAATCCATAAACCTAGTAACAAGGAAAGTACTCTGGACTGGATCCTTATTAATAGCCACCCTAAATCGTATACTCCAGGAACCCTCCCAGATGATATCAGTGACCACATACTTACCTACATTATTAGACAAAAAGTCCATATTGCAACTACTCATAATCTCAGAACCTCCCGCTTAAAAAAATTATTTAATCCAGACAACTTCTTAACCGAATTGCAAGCATGTGACTGGTCACCACTAACCTATCTAGAACTAGACGAAGCTGTTACCTACTTTAATAGTAACTTTCTTCAAATCCTAGACTCCCATGCACCTTATCGCTCCACTAGAATTAAAACCAAATCTGCACCCTGGCTCACAAAACAAACTAGGCAAAAAATACTCCTAAGAAATAAAATCTGGGCTAAATGGAGATCTACCAAACGTCCAACAACCCACCTCCAATTTAAACAGCTAAGAAATGCCACCAAGAAGGATATTCTTAGAGAAAAAAAAGATTTCTACCTACACCTTCAACAAACCAGTCAACAAACTTCACAAAAATTCTGGTCTGCGATAAACAAACTCCTTCAGCCAGGTCACACTACTACTCCAGACCCAACAGGTTTCAACAATAGCAACACCAACCTGATCCCTGATGCCTTTAATAACTACTTTACAGAAGCCATTCAAACCCTGGCCAATTCTTTACCACCCGTCACTGCGTCCCAACCAAATATCTGCAATACTTCATTACCTACCTTTCAAATACAACCTGTATCTACATCTCTCATCTGTAAGCTACTTCAAAAATTGAAACCTTGCACCCCTTCTGCTGACCAACTCCCATCTGAATACCTACAAATAGCCACAAAAGCCATAGACTGTCCCATTTCTATCCTTATAACAGAACTATCTCTGAGGGCAAAATCCCTGCTCTATGGAAAATATCCCATATCATCCCTCTACATAAAGGAGGACCATCTACAGAGCTTTCTAACTTTCGCCCTATTGCTCTACTCTCCCCATTAGCTAAGATAATGGAAAAATGTATTCGCAAACAGCTACTTAACCACTTACTACAAAATAACCTACTGGCAAACTGCCAACATGGCTTTAGGCCATTCCATAGCACATCTACTGCCCTTTTATCCTTTACCGACTCTATATATAAAAACCGCAACAATAACTCATTTTCCTCTGCACTATTTATTGACCTGTCAAAAGCCTTTGACATGGTTAACCATAACCTACTGCTTGACAAACTAAAGGCTCACTCTCTTGATCCTCAAGCCATACAATGGTTTAGATCTTATCTGGAAAATAGACAGCAAGCAGTACTTTGGCATAACAATCTGTCTTCACTACTTCCAGTAAATATTGGAGTACCCCAGGGCTCTATCCTAGGTCCCCTACTCTTCTCCTTATTTATTAATAACTTACACATGAACTTACCTCAAGCCACCTGCATTCAATATGCAGATGACTCCACCTTAATATGTACAGCCAAGGATATATCCTCTCTCCACTCCCTCACCCAAACTGTTTTTCAGAATGTTGAAAACTGGTTTATGCAACACTGCCTCCTCCTAAATCCTAAAAAAACAAAACTACTGCTTTTTACTCCTACTCATAAATCACCTATTCCTTTCTTCTCTATAACCTCTAACAATGATACCAACATTATCCCAGAGACTACAACCCGCCTACTAGGTGTAACTATTGATAATCGTCTCAACTATGATGAACACATAAACTCCACTATAAAGTCTGTTAACAGAAAACTTGGCACCCTCTATAGAATAAAACCCTTCCTCACCCCTTCTGCAAGGAAAACAATTGCTCAGACCCACCTCATTTCCACCCTTTTCTATGCTTCTGTTATATATACCAACCTATCCAAAAACAACCTCTCTAAACTCTCCACCTGTTATAATAGCATAGCTAGATTCATCACACGTTCCCCCTTTAAAACTCACCACTGCCTTAACCTCAAACAACTTGGATGGCTAGAACTGCAAAACCATATACTCTTTCAACAATTACTTATTACGCAAAAGATCCTATACCACCCTAACAACACACCTATCCTGACTAATCTAATTACTCCATATACTAATCTAGCTACACTACGCTCTGCTAACAAGCTTCTAGTTTTATCAAATAAAGCTAACAACAAAGCCGGGGATTCACTTTTCTCAAACACTGCAGGAAAATTCTGGAATCAGCTTCCTGCTGAATTATCTACCATCGCTTCTACTTCTCTTTTTAAAAAAAAACATCTTAAAGAACATCTAAAAACTCACTGGCTTTGTCCATGTACTAACTCAGACTGACATCTTTTTTTTCACTTTCTATTCTTAACCCTATCCCTACTCCTGTAACCTTTGCCTCCAAATCTACTTACAACTCCTACTCTGTAATATGAGAATAACATATATATTATTTCCCTTATCTAAGACTTGCTCATACCTTCTAGTGTGATTTGTAGAATTGTTTAGTTTAATTTTTGTAGAATTGTTTAGTTTAAGTTTTACTAAAATTATTTAATATACAAATTTATTATTACAACTGTTCACTAGACCAATACTATCTCTGTATTGTGATTCTTACTGGTTCTATACAGTGTTAACTTTGTCATTATTCATGTTTGGAGCTTTTCGCCCCAGGCCTGTACTGAAAATGGACATATATCCAGCTAGACTAGCCCGATCAACAAATGTAAAATAAAATAAAATAAAATAAATAAATATTGATGGTCTCCCAACGCTTCGTTTAGCTCATTAAGTTGATTCTTGATAAAACAAATAAATAAATAATAAGCACAATTTTATATTTAAAATGTATTTGGTCCAAACACATTAAGGACTTACATAAGAGTGGAAGTCTGAGTTACTGTGAAAGACTAAGAGCACTTGGTCTTGTGCAGTACCCTTTGCATTGGTCTGGGAGGTGAGCTTGCTTGGATGTATTGGGCATATGGGGATAGCTGATTCTAGCAGTGTTTGGGGAAGCTGGGAAGTGCTAGAGAGTCATCAGATTTCCTTCTGTGGGAATGGAAGATGTGTTGAGTGGTTCACTGGCAGAGTGGCCACTGCATGGAACAGGCTAGTAAAATGGAACAGGACAAATATTGGTTTGGATATTTTAAGAACACATGAACTAGTGAATGGTATTTTGGCAAAACTGGATGGGCATTGTTGCCCGTGCTTGAAGTAGTGATATGTGCGTATGTAAGGATGGAAATATACTTATAAAAATTAAGAAACTAGAAGGGTCTCATAATTTAAAGTCTATGGACTGTATAAACATGCTTGGAAGGAGCTAATAATAAGAATAAGCATTACATCTTGTGGTCTCTCAAATAACTAAGCAACAGCCAAAAAAAAAAAAGAACACACACAATCATTATGTAATGCATGATTTTAGTAAATCTAGACATAAAATATATAAACATCATATAAGATGAAGCAGTCTGCTGAATTTAGATATTAAAGACAGGATTTAATAAATGAGGTATGAAACAGACCAATTTGTCCAGGGGCATCTTCAAGGGGAGGGTTAGATAGAGTAGCAGGAATTGGGAGGATAGGGGGAGGATAGGGTTAAATCAGAATGGATAAGGTTTGGGAGGAAGTGAGCTAGTGGTAGGGAGGGGCTTAAAGGTTGTTAGGCAAGTGTAACTGGAGTAAGAGTCACATTTTGGCGTGAACTTGTTATACTGTCGGTTTACGTCCAAGACGACCTTTAGGTTGATCAGGCAGGCCTTGGATTATGGTTGGTAAGTAAGGAGGAAGGTGGGTACTGTCTGTAGCAATTTATTTATTTATTTATTTATTTAGATTTTTTTCTTCTTCCCATGGCCTTCGCTGGCCGGTGGGTTTAAGGTTAACAAGGTTGCTTTCATAGAGGAGTGTTTTGCCATGGTTAGCTTTGGGAGAGATGGCTGTAGATAGGGCTGTACATGGTTATTTAAATACAGTTCAGGTTTCTTACCCATTACAGAGCTGCTAAGGGGATAGGAGCAGTTAGGGAGGCTGTTTGAAAGGGTTGTACTATATAAATTCATTGTTCCTGATGGGTTCTTTTTAAAGGAGGTCTTTGATTACAGCTTTCGCTTAGTAGAGCATAGGGGGTTAGTGCCATGAGGGAGGCAGCTATTACCATAGCCTTGGTGGGGACCATGATTAGGCCATGCTATTGTCTTCACTTGCTCTTCCTCCCTTCTTAAAATTTTGTGCTTCTTAACGTTGTGTCTGTTCTAAAGGGAGCAGCTGGCCACTTGAATGCATCACTGTGGCTTGTGGTCGCATTGTTAGGGGAAGAATTAACCCCCCCCTCCCATTGTTAGCTATTCCTGTTCTCACAATCAGGCCATGGAATTGGCTTCAAGACGAGCCTTCTGACAAGGTTTTCATGGGCTAAGAGGTAATCTGCATATGGGCCGCTTATTGTGCATGAGCAGTGTAGCAGTAACGGCTGGGGGATCAGGTTAGTTCAGGGCATACATCCAAAATTGGTAAATGGGGTATGTAACATTGCTTGATAAGTTAGACATAAAAACAGTATGCTAGATAAGCTATTGTTAATAAAAAGAAAATGATCATTGTGCTGCATGGATTTTAGACAGATGGAGTATCATTTCCTATTTCTCTCATTTTGTATGACACATTATTCATACATTTGGCAGTTATTTCAAACTATAAGCTGTAGTGTTATTTGGCCTGTCCTTGATGCAAATACACAAGCTTATTAGCTGTAGTGTGTTGTTTGGTTGTTGAAATTGATGCTTTTATTTGAAATGCTACAGATTATACACCTGAGTTACTCAGTGGTTGTAGTGTTAGCCTACATGCATATAATACCACTTCCTGCCCTTGATGCAAAGACACAAGCTTATTATTTTGCAAATGTAAGGGACTTAAGTATCACTTAAGGTATTTGCAAAATGATTTGTAATTGTTCATGGGTTGGAGTGGTTTGGAGTGAGTGTGGCATGGGCTGTTGCTGGTAGGCTTTGGTCTTTTGCCGTTCTGGTGCTGTTTGCTGGTGATTCCTTTTCAACTGGTGGGGACAGAATATAATGTCCATTGTGAAGATTTTCCTCCACTGATGCAGTAGTGGTTTTCGCGGGTTTTGAGCCTGGTGGTGGATGACTGTTGTGGCGCATGCATGGGAGCTCATGGTCAAGGTTGTTTGAAGGTGCCGTGAATTGGCATTAGGTTGGTTTCTTGCTTTAAATGTTTTAAAACAAATTTTAGTATAAGCATGCTATTACTTATTGCAATACTTTCCGGATTACTGGTTATTGATAAAAAACATTACTAAGTTAAATATGAATTTATTTGTTGCAACTGGTCATTAAAATGGTAAGATAAAACTTTATTTAGTTTTGTAACTGACTGGGTAGGTAAGCTAGTGTGCCCCCTTATCAGGCACAAAAGGAAAGAAAGGCAAAACATTATGCAAGTGATTAGAGAGCATGTACTTTAACTTTCTCCTTCTTCATTATGCAAGCTGTATACTTTTGGTGAGGTATCTTAAGCTGGTTAGGTATCTTAAGCTGATTAGGACAGAAGAGAAAGAACTGGCAGGGAGTAATCACTTAATAATTAATTATATTTCTAAGTAAGTGACTTACTGTGTTCGGTGAGGTTTTGAAGCGTGGTCCACTCATGTTGGGTGCAATGGAGGCATTGTTTTACTGTGCGGCTGGAGATATGAGGGATGGTGGTTCACAGTTTTTGCAATTCTTGGGACAACTTCTTTTTGTTTGTTGCTGTCGGGTTTGAATGTTCAGGGTCGGTGGTTCAGGGTTTTGATTAGAGAGTTGTTTCCTGGTCTTGCTTTGCAGGTAACTGTGATCGTTTAAAAAAAAAATGGGGTATTGCTGACATGGGCTCATGCTCAGACTTTGTCTTGGGATATTTGGTATCCTGTTACTTTGCAGATTTTCCAAGACTCTCTGGTGGGGGCAATGATGGCTACTGCTTACAAATGTTTCAATAAACCATCACCAGTAGTGGAAAGGGTGGGGGGTTGGCACGCTTTTCGGGTTCCCTGTATGGTGGCACCATTTTCTTTTCAGTTTAAGGATACAAGATGGGAGGGGTAAGAAGAAAGGAAAGAAGAAGGAAGAGAAGAAGGGGGAAAGGAGGGAAAAAAATTGTAGATATTTATAATAGGTGTGGGGTATTGCTTTGAGCATGACAAGGCATGGCTAGGTACAGAAGAGTTAGTCCAGATGACAATGAGTGCCTTTTTGGAGTATCTGATGTGTTTTTCTTCATCTGTGTGGTTATTTCATCAACTCTGGGTCTGTAAGAGGAGTATTTAAGGTTTGTTCTGGGGTGGACCTTGTCCCTCGGTTAATTGTGAGTTGGCTGGAATTTGGGCTGAAGGTGAAACATACCTCTTTACGACACATAACTTGGCAGACTATCCAGATTTTGGCCTTAAGTTTTGGTCTGTTTCTCATAAAATGGTAGGTTTCTGACATATTATTGCCAAAACATGTGTGTTGACGGCAGAGAATGATGACAGACATTTGGGTTTCAGGCTTAATACTTGTGTTAATGCAAACCTTTTCTGTCACCTTAGGTTTTAAACTTTGCAGTTAGGAATGAGGACTGACACTCAAGGTTAGAATGCCTACCTTTCAGGAAATTCATGCTAGTGTAACACTAGAGGGGTTATATATGTTTGTAAGCCCAATATAAGTTGGTAAAAGCAATATTTAATTAACAATTTCTAATTAAAAACAAAAAAACAAAAAAAAAAATACTTTTGGACATTTGATCTTTATTTTCAGCCTTCACCAGAGGTTTTTCACTATGAGGTTAATAGGTATGGCTCATAGGCAGTTTACTGCTGCCTGCAATAACTGGAGTTTACTATGGAATTCCCAGACTGGATAACTAGCTTAATGCAGGTGGTAAGGGGTGGACATAGGGATATTGTATTTCGCACATAGATGCAAGGTAAAGGGTTTGATTCTCATATTTCATTTGGGTAACATAACATAGCTTGGGTGGATGAAGGGGCTGAATGGGTAAACTATGTAAAAGATGGAGAGTTTCATTTTCCATCACCTTTGCAGAATGGTCAGGCTTGCCTCGTGTTTGGATTTGAGGGGGAGAATAATAAGCCTGCATTAAGGGTATACCAGATTGAGGGTATGGATGATACAAGCACAACTAATTGGGGTGGCCTATTGGGCGAATGCACTATGTTGTAGCTCAGAAGGTCTTGGGTTTGAGACTTGGCAGGGGTAATTGTTTAGTTACATGGTGGCTCAATCAGGTAGAACAGGCTTTCATGGTAGAAGAATTCAGTTTGGACATAATTGGTGTGGTCTAACAGGAGAGAGTTCCTCGGGTGCACTGTACCTGAGAGGAATGGGTATGTTAGGGGTGTATCTTTCAAATATAGCAGGCATGTTATCTACCACTGCTGAGTGTGGGTTGCATTAGGAATATTTGTAGAACAATTAGTCAAAGGTAAAGCTTCCTAGAGGTAATTTTCTTGGGGATATTGGTTATGGGCCAGTGTAGAGGCTGAACAGTTAGTCAACAGGGTAGGTTCTTGACTTTGGTTAAAATTGTCATTGAGAAGTGTTGGTTACAGGAATGTTGTGAATTTACAGTCTCTTTTTCTAGGTGGAGGCACACAGTGCATGGTGGTTGACTGGCCAGTATGAAGGAGGTCCGACAGATTGATGAGGGTGCTTGTGGTGGATGTCTCAGATGCCAGAGTTGTGCACACACCAAGAATACAAAGGTCAAGGTGCAGAATGAATAATGGTCAGTGGCCTGTAAGAAGCAGAGTTGTGAGGTAGATGATTTGGAAGGCTGGGATGTTCGTTTTATTTATGGTTATTATGCACTTTTATTTGGAAGTAAGGTATTCTGCTGGGGGAGGCTGGGTTGATGTTTGGTAGATGGTATGTTAACACATTTTTGTTTTGTACTCATTAAGGCATTTCAAGGTTGGTGGAACTGGATAGTGTAAGGTCCATGTCGAATAGGATATGTTGTGGGCAAGTTATAGCCGGGTTTGATATTTGCTTAGGGGTAGTTTTGATTTTTACTGGTGGGAGGAGTGGCACCAATTTCAGGAGCGGGGTTAATTACTAGGTTGGTGGTTCTTAGGTTTTGATGAACTAGCCAGCTTAAGGTAAGTAAGATTCCTAAGTCATAATTACATTGAAGAATGTTGATTTAAGGGGTATGGGGGTGGGTCCCCTTGATAGCATGCAGGTTACGACATTGTTTTTGTTGCAGTGAATTTGCAGTTTCTTTTCTTTTACAGATCCATGATGTAGGTGCTACAGTGGACATTGGGCCAGTGGCTCGAGTGATGGGCAATGAGGTCGTAAAGGATGTGTGCAGATTCACAGTTGCATATCTGAAGATGTTGGAGGCACAGAAGTTGAGGCCGAGACAATAAATGAGCCTGCATTCCCTAGTGGCTGAAGGAAGTGGGTTGCGCAGGTGATGCATGCTGCAGGAGGTGTTTGTGGATTAGGAAGTGGAAGCAGTCAGGGTCTGAAGGAGTGAGTATGGAGGGTGGTAATATGGATTTTCAGTCCCTTGGAGGTTGCAAATGGAGGTGGGCTAACTGGGCATTACTTGGTAGGTTGAAAGAAGGTCGCTTTGATAGGTGAGCGAAGGGGTCGAGGTTGATGTCAGTTGATGGAGTGGTGTGAAAAGAGGTCATGGTCTTCCAGCAAGGCAGCCACATGTGAAATTGCTTGTTATATTTTCTTCCCAATAGTTACAAAGTAATGGCTTGTTTTGCTTGTTTTGGGTGGGAACATCAGGAGTGAATTTACACTGTATTATTAGTAAATGGGGATTTCTGGGATTGGCTCAGGTAGGGTTGCAGCCTTCAGGGGTAGGGGATTAGTGGGTTGTATTGAGTAAGTGGTTCAGGTGGAGAGCTAGATGTAGTGTCCTTGCATGGGAAGTGTGGCTTGATTTACAGTATTTGAAGGAGAGAAAGGGTATGGTTTATTTTCTACATTCTGGACAGAGTCGGCATGTCACTAATCTCGTTGTGACCAGATTGCATAGGGCATTTTTAAGTTTGGTATTTTGCTGGTGGCATTCAAGGGTACTGATAGAACTAAGAGGGGTCAGATTGCTAAAGCTATCACGGGGTTTAGGTGTCTTACTGTTTATAATCGGTAGTTAGTGTTAGTAAGTTGGCTGTTAAATGGTATTTGAAAGTTTTCGGGTTGTTTCTACATGTCATTGGGTAATGTCTTTGATTCAGTAAATATTGTGTCTCTGTCTCTCTAGTAAATATTGTGTCTCTGTCTCTCTGCAGTTAGTTCCCCAACCTCCCTCCCTGTTTCCTGTTGTGGTGTTAATCTCGGTGGCTTTGGAATTGCCCGCCCCTGCTGTAAATCTCTTTTTGCACACTCTTCCTGGACCCATCTCATTTGCTCACTCAACTGAGTACAGTGAGATCATATTTTGATTTCAGATACTCCTACCAATCCCATCTCCTATGCGGTGTACAGAGAGAGCACTTGGGAAGGACATTCCCCCATAGTATCTTAATCTGCTCTGTTTCCTCTGTCTCAAAAAAAATAATAATAATAATTTGCACTTATCTGTCTTACTGTATTTGTGTTTCTTTCTACTTTATTACCTTATTTTGCTTTTGCCTTTTCTTAAAAGTACTCAATTGAATTTATTCTGCTGCCTTTATTACTGCTTGTTAGTAGCCTGATTAAACTGTAACTGTTATTCAAAGGCCCTTGGTTTAAGCATTTGGGATTCAAACCAGTTGTTTTACATTAAGAAGGTTTGTGGTCTGCACTGTTGTGGCAGGACAGGTAGCGTACTTCCCTCTAAGTTGGGAACTGCTGATTGAAGGCTCAGTGTCTGTTATTCTAAAAGTGTATTAGTTCTGGGTTAAGCACTTGGGCTTCAGGCCAGTTATTTTACATTAAGAAGGTTTGTGGTCTGCACTCTTGTGGGAGGAGAGGCTAGATTCTGCCCTTCTGAGCTGGGAATTTCTGGTTAAAGGCTTATTGCACATGCTTATTTGAACTGTTTCTTTCTGAAATTGGTACACCTTGTTTGCTGTAGCATACACTAGATTCAGGCCGGCTGGATCTAGCTTTGTTTGTATAACTTGTGCACTGATCCAGGCCGTCTTTTTTGGAGAAGGTTTCTCTGTACCCTAGTGGCAGGACTGTGCAGTTAGAACTTGTCTGATTGAAGACTGCTGGAACAGGGCTCATTTTTAAGCTTTCTAACTGGTTAATTGGGTAAAGTGTTGTTTTGATTGTATCTGCTCTATTTTCTGGAAAAAAAAAAAAAAAAAAAAAAATATATATATATATATATATATATATATATATATATATATATATATATATATATATATATACTTGTTTCTTGCCTTTCTGAACTAGTATAGTCCAGTTTTCAGGTTATTGCTGAATCCAGGGCTGTTACAAGTTTCTGTGTTGCCATACCTTACTTGGATAGAAGGACGTTTCTCTGTTCACCTGTGAGAGAGGGGAGCTTTGAGCAGCCTATCTGTCCCTGGAGGAGTGGTTTCAGCCCAGAAGCTAGTAGTTTACTGGCCATTTTGGGCTAATTTCCATCTCTTTCACTTCCCTGCTATAAAAACCTCATTTGTGCAGTTTTTACGCTTGTATTCCACTCAGCAAGTGCCTTCCAGGTGTTCTGCAGAGTCTATAGCAGCAGAGAGACAAAAGAGTGACTTTGGCGTGATTATCACTTTTCTGCTTTTCTTGCTGTCTTAACTAATTCCGCCTAAAACACCAGTTTTTTTTTAGCGAATCTGTGATTTAAAAAGTTTGTTATTGCTACATATTGTACTTATTTGCTGCCTGCACTTGAATTAAGTCATTTTTGTGTTTAAATAATCTGTTTAACTGTTGTAGGCTACACACTAAAGTGTGATAGCCTTTTCTGTGCATTTAAAGTGTTGTTTTGATTGTATCTACTCTATTTTCTGAAAAAAAATATATACTTGTTGCCTGCCTTTCTGAACTAGTATAGTCCAGTAGGTTATTGCTGAATCCAGGACTGAGTTACAAGTTTCTGTGTTGTCCATATCTTACTTGGATAGAAGGAAGTTTCTCTGTTCACCTGTGAGAGAGGGGAGCTTTGAGCAGCCTATCTGTCCCTGGAGGAGTGGTTTCAGCCCAGAAGTTAGTAGTTTATCAGCCATTTTGGGCTAATTTCTATCTCTTTCAGTTCCCTGCTATAAAAAACGCATTTGTGTGGATTTGTGCACCGGGCAGCACCATTTAGCTAGAGTTAAACTATTCTTGGCTCCACAAAGTCTACTCTTCAATTTTTTCCTTGGAACTAGACAAACCTTCAACTTTAGCACTCAAACCATTCATTTCACAGTCAAGCACTTGCTTAAAACTCATAGCAAGCACTAATTAACCATAGCACTAGACCCCCCTATACTGTCCAGAAGGACAAGGCTCTCTATTCGTCCCCACCAGCCAATCAGAAAAACAGCTTTCTCTACCTATTCAGGCATGTCCAAAGGGCAGTTTCCTGTGTACTCTCTAGTCCAACTGGTAAATCTGGGCATTTTGAGGCAATGTTACAACTGCCTCATGTACACAGACAACCCTCTCCTCCTACCACCAAACACTAATCTATGCAAGAGATGCAATTATACAGCCAAACTGGAGGCAAAGCTCTTTCAACCCAAGACTGGAACTGACAGTCAAGAGGAGAAGGGTAATACTTGCAACACACCACCAGTCTCACATTGACCTAATAAACCAACACCGGCAAATAACACACATGAATACATGAAAACATACTCAGAGGCTCTAAATAAAAATCTGCAAAAGCAACAGAGACCTCCAAAGCAGACATCCAAGCAACCTCCACACCACATCACCAACCATGAAACACATACTTCACATAATCAGTGTGCCACGCAATCACAGCCCTTAACACAAAATAACATACTCAACACACTAGTAATAGGCGACTCTATAGTAAGGCATACTGATGTCCCACTAACTAGGCTGGACATGGAGAAGGTTACAGTTAACTGCCTGTCAGGTGCCAGGATCCACCACATAACACAAGCACTCAGGTCACTCCAGAAAAAGTACATATACAACTCTGTCATTGTCCATGTTGGTGTAAATGACCTGAGACGTGCCTCCCTGGACTACATGAAAAGAGACATGGAAGAGCTCTCTGATCATGTAGCCCAGGCCGGTATGACCCTGACCCTGAGTAGCATCTGGCCCTCACCAAGAATGATGCCACAGTATAAAGAAAAAATAATCAATTTCAACAATTGGCTAAGTTTCTGGGGATGCAGTATCTGTCTGCCTGGGATGACATGCTCGACAAGCCACGTTGCTTCGCAAAAGATGGCTTGCACCTGTCACCATTAGGCTTTCGAATACTGGCCAAGGCTCTTGCCACCCCCATAGTGCCTTTTTTAGGCAAGGCTCAAAAGACAAACCCACCACCATAAATAGCACAAGTAACCAAAAACTGAGGGTAATGCTACTCACCGCCAGAAGTCTAAACCTCAAAATGCATGCTCACGAGGCACTCCTCAGTATGGAGAACATTGACATCTGTGCAGTAACAGAAACCTGGTTTAAGGCTCCTGACAGCACCCCAGCACTACTAGGCTATAACTCATACCATACCTTTTGGCCACAGAACCAGGACCGAAACACAAAAGGTGGGGGTGTATCCATATTCATCAAGGATACCCACACCTCCAGGTTAGTGGTGCAGCACAATGCTTCAGAGATCATCCATGTGCAACTAACAATGGGCAAAACTGCAACCCAAATTGTAGCTTGCTGCAGATCACCCACCATGGCCCGGGACCCCCATTCCGCATTTCTGGAGACACTGGGAAATATGAAGGTCCTACCAAACACCTTAATACTGGGTGATTTCAATTACCTAAACATAAACTGGGAGAACTACTCAAGTACTACCTCCCTTGCCCAACACTTCCTAGAATTTATAAACTCAAATGCCCTGGATCAACTGGTCAAAACCCCCACCAGAGGGAACAACATATTGGACCTGGTCATCACCAACATGGGTGACTGGTGTTCCACACCGGATGTCAACCCCTCGCTGGTTAGATCAGACCATAGACTAATCACTCTGGATATCCACATTCTGCCCCCACCCCCAATCAAGGAAACCACCATGAAAAACTTTTCAAAAGCAAACTTCACATTACTTAAGACTGAGGTGGAAAGGTTCACAGCCCCCATCTAAAGGACAATGCTGTCCAAGCTGCTGAAACCTTTACAAAGGCACTCTATGAGCATCTGCAGGAATACATGGATTGTGCTATCCCAAGTAAAACCAAGACTCACTCCTCCAAGAAAAGGAAACCAGTCTGGTGGACCCCTGCCATAAACAAGCTATACAACAGAAGGAGGAAACTAGTACAGAAAAGATAAATTCCCAAGAAGGAAAGACATCCCTGATCAGTATCAGCAAGAAACTACGATCCCTCATTAAATCATCCAAGGCTAGTTTCGAAAGAAAAATTGCCAATGACTCCAAAGATAACCACAAAGCGTTCTTTAGCTATGTCAAGAACCTAAGTGGAATCTCTCAGATCTCCTCTAAGTTAGTGCAGAATGGCACAAAATACACTGAACTGACTGATATTGCAAACATTCTGTCAGACAGGTTTAGTGCAAACTTCATCCCCCTCTCACCCCCTAAAGGGCCCATAAGCATACCAGAAGAATGTAGGGCCTCGTCAATCACCGATGCACAGGTTAAAACAGCCCTATCCAAAGCCAAACACCCAGCTTCAATTAGACCGTACGGGGTCCCAGGCTGTGTCTTACAAACACTCCAAAATGAACTAACCCCTCACCTAAACACACTGTTCAAACCTCATAGAGTGGCGCACAGCAACAGTTATCTCGCTCCACAAAGGTGGAGCCACAACAAACCCTGGGAACTATTGCCCTATAAGCCTGACTAGCCTGGTCTGCAAGGCTATGGAACGCATCATCATGGAACTCATTAACAGGGACATTGGGAACCTCCAAACCTTGGACCCTACCCAGTTTGGTTTTGTTAAGGGCAGATCATGCCTCCTAAACCTGGTGGACTTCTTTGAGATGGTTACCAAGGCATTAAATGAGGGAAACAAGGTCCACACAGCCTACCTAGACCTCGCAAAGGCTTTCAACACCATTCCCCATTCTAGTATTATAGAAAACCTCACCAGCTTGAACATAAACCCCTACATCACGAGATGGGTTGCCAACTGGCTCATGGTTAGAACCCACATGGTGAGAGTTGCAGGCTCTACGTCTGACTCTAAACTGGTTACAAGTGACGTCCCCTAGGGCTCAGTCCTAGGACCCCTCCTGTTCAGTATATACTTCTCAGAGGTACAGGCAAGCATAGGAGGACTATGACTGACCAAGTTCGCAGACGACTGCAAACTAGGGGCCATAATTGATTCTCTGGCTGATACAGACACCCTTCAGATGGGTCTATCTGAGACAGATACCTGGTATCAAAATCATGGCCTCAAGCTAAATGCGAAAAAGTGCATAGTCATCCCCTTTGGAAAAAAACAAAATACCCGCGAACTACCACATAGGTGGTAGTCCCCTAAATACAGAAAATGTAATAAGGGATCTGGGGACTGAAGTAGATAGTAATCTCTCCTTTGATAATCATATTGCCAAGGTGGTTAGAAAATCCTTCTACGTGGCCCACCTAATCACAAAAGGGTTCGCATCTAGAACAAAAGAGGTTATTGTGCCTCTCTACTCATCACTCATTAGACCCATCATAGAATGCAACGCCTCATTTGGGATGTACCTTACAAGACACCTGCAACAGCTGGAAAAGCCACAAAAGTACCTCACCAAGAGGATTACTGGCCTCAAACAGATGCCCTATGCAGCCCGACTCAAGAAACTCCAGCTGTACTCAGTTGCATATCGCTTACTCAGAGGTGATCTCTGCCTGACATACAAGGCCATGTCCAACCCAGAATTGATGGACATGTTCCAGCTAAAAAAAAACAAATCCCAGAGAGCCACATGCTCTAGAGATATAAACCTCACCACAACGATAAATCGGACATGCTGGAGGGATAGATTCCTATCCCAGAGACTTCCCATGCTTTGGAACAGGATTCCAATTTACATCAGCCAGAGCCCCTCACTAACACTCTTCAAGAGAAACCTTGGCGGGTGGATGGGAAAGAGAAAATTTACCCAGGAGATCACTGCACTGGCTCTGCTGGACAGTGGCACAGGGAACTAATGGCTCTGCTGGACAGTGGCGCAGGGAACTGATGGCTCTGCTGGACAGAGGCACAGGGAACTAATCTAAGAGGATGGCGAAAGCCAACACATTCTGGCTAGGCTTATAAATGCCCTTGGGCAGATAGCCTAGTACTTACCTATGAACTCATGAACCTATAAAAGAGAGTTGTTAGGGGAAGGGTGGTGCGCAATTGTTTTTATTTAGTTTTTGTGGTTGGGGGTTGAGTTTTCCTGGTCCAGTGGTAGGTCATGCCCTGGTAATCATTAGGTAATTGCCAGGGGCTAGTAATGCCCTTGTAATTATTGTACACTGAATGATGTTTGGCCTTATCCCCTAATGGTGGATAGATGATGGAGGTTTGGTGGAGAGAGGGTGGACAGCCTGGTCAGGCTGGTGGGCAGAGAAGAGGGGCAGGCTTGCCCTCTTCTGTTCCCCCTCTGGTGTTGGATGGTCAATTCAATAAGTTGGGAAAGGAAAGTGAACTTTATAAGTACATAAGCAAGCGGAGGAAGCTGCTTATTTGGTTGATGGTATAATGCAATAAATGGTAACAGAAGTGAGCGGGTACACTGCTTCATAAGTAAGTGAGTGGAGGTATGGACACTGCTTACTGATCAAGATGAGCAGGTTTACGCTGTCCTGTCCTAGGATAATGTCACATGTATATTATTTCACCTGTACCATGTTTGGTTGAAATTAATGAATATCGGTTAACGTTTATGTTTATGGAAATTAATAAAGGTCGTCAAATGTCATTTGGTGTGATGTGTTTCTTGAAGGGGACCAGGACAAAATGGGTTTGTGTATAATAACACTACTGTTTTAACTTGTCATACACTACATTAAACATCAAGGGGAAACATGATGATTTCCTTATATAAGTAAATATGCATAACAAGTCATGTAATTCCTTTAACTTGAATATTAGTTTCTGCAACCTATCTTGACCATATATAATACTTAGGTGGTTACCAAGGTAACTAATGTTTAATACATGACATCAAACTGACAATGTTGTTCAAGAGAAACAATAGAAGCCTGAACTTGAAATGTCACGAATGCAACAATCATATTCTGAACAAATAGTATTACATTGGCAATAGACACTCAGGTTAATAGCATAGGCTTGTGTATAATAACACTACTGTTTTAACTTGTCATAAATGACATACACTATACTGAACATCAAGGAGAAGCATGATGTTTTTCTCATATATGTAAATGTGCACAACAAGTCATATAATTGCTTTAACTTGAATTGTGGTTTTGTAACCCATCTTGACCATACATAATACTTAAGCTGTTAACAAGGTAACTAATGTTTTATATATGATATCAAACTGACAAAGTTGTTCATGGGAAACAATAGAAGCCTGAACTAGGAATGTCACAGAATGTAATAATCACATTCTAAACAAATAGTATTACATTGACAATAATCGCTCAGTTTAACCTTTGCTGATTGTACAAAATAGAATGTTGCTATTTAAATCTAAAAACTTTCAGTATATGCCATAAAAATGGCAATTTATGACTATGGAAAGAGAACTTGTAATCATTAATCACAATAAGTGAATTTGTTGTTTTTAACCTATAATTTCACTCATTTTATAATAAGAAATGACAGATATGAAAATCCTTATGTGTAGGAAATGGGGGGAAGGATGTACTGATAATTAAAATGCACTAACTTTCATCAGTGTTCACATAAAACAAACTTGATGCTTTAAGTAAGTTAGCAACAAAGATTATAGGTTTATAGATTAGTACTAGGCTAACTGCCTTTGTGGGTCATTTTAAGCCTAGCCAATTATCTTTTGTGAGGCTCAAACCCTGCACCTTGTGTCTGCAAGGCAAACACTTTAACCATTAGGCCACCCTCCCAACCCCAATCTGTTAAACAAACAAAGTGATTACTTAAATGCTGGCAAACAATGAAATATAACTTCTGATATATCCAGTAAAATGCATTGTATTATTAACATTAGGTATAAATATTATTACCATCTATTTATATTAAGTAATAAGTTTTGAGAGACTTCATCAATAAGGATGAATATGTTAAATAACTGTGTGCTATAATCTTTAAATGAGGTTTTATATATGATACATCCTACTTTACTATGATTGAATTGCTTGTCAGCTATCTTTCATGTAAATATTAATTGCTTATACAATAAGTAGACATTTATATTGTGTTATAATTCTGTCTAATCTACAATAGTACAATATCTGTTCAAAATATTATAAATATTGCGTATTCCTATTACAAATATTCTCCATATGATAATTCAATTTATGAAGTTCAGATGTTCTGGATTGTCAAGGTATGAAGGACTTAGGTTTATCCATCAGATTAGGAATGATTTTCATTCCATGGCTAGTGCGGATCTTAGTTTTGTTAACATTTATTAATTTAAATTTATTTCACAAAAACATTTTTTTAGTATGCCTGACCAAAACATTACTTTATTGGTAAACACTCAAAGTATAAAACTGATAATTTCCTTTACAAGCTCAAACATATACTTTATAGTTATCAGTGGAAAATGTTTAATAGTCACAATAAAGCAAAAAATACATAGTCTAAATAACCTAAGATAGATTTAACTTTATTATCTTTAAATACCAATGGCTTAAACAATCCTAGCAAGAGATCAAATCTACTGACATATTTAAAACTGAGCAAAGAACAAATTGTCTTCCTTCAAGAAACTCATTTCAAAACAAATGACAATTATAAATGGAATCCTAAGGAATATATATAATATTTGCGCAATCCACTTATAAGACAAAGACAAAAGGGGTAACAATTTTATGGAAAACAAATATGATTAACCCAGAAATAATTTTTAAGTATGACTATAAAGATGGCCTTATGGCATTAGTAATAGTTAAATATAATAACAGAATATGGACCGTAGCCAATCATTACTGGTTCCCAGGCATTGGAACAGGAACTGTTAAAAACACTTAGATTTCACTTCCAATAATTATAAAGGCAACTTAATATTAGAAGGAGATTTTAACTGTATGTTTGATATTTCTGAAATTACAAATAAAAGACAACTGGGTACATCTGCTGTATCAAAAGGTTTAAACAAGTGGGTAGAATCATTTCACCTTGTAGATACTTTCAAATTTAAAGAAGATAAATAGTTGCTGTTTTCCCATCAAGATCACAGATTTGCTACCCAAATTAGAATAGATATTTGCTGACCATGACTTACACTCTAAAATCATTAATTTCTCAATCACTCCCTGCCCCTTTTCAGACCACAATTCAATGATACTAAAACATCAAAATGATTACAAACCATTCATCTTTAACCCAGAATTCCAGCATATATAACTAAAATTAAAGAGTTCAAACCCTGGTTATTATCTGAATTACAGTTCTTCTTAGATATTAACTACACCACAGAGATAAATAAAATAATGATATAGGACTCATTAAAAGCTTGCATATATGGTAAAACCTTAACTTGGTATAAAAAAATCAAAGAATGGGATTCAGAATTATTAGATCTACAATCCACACTTTTGTCAGTAAAAGCTGAAAAAAATCAAAATCATTTGGAGATGAAAAAGAAAGTTGAAGTATTAAACAATAAATACAATGAAATTCTAACACATAAAACTAGTTTAGCTTTAGAAAAACTAAAAATTAATACCTTGGCCACTTCTCCCAAATATCTACATAATTTATCCACAGTATTCAAAATAAAATCTAATCAAAATACAATCAAAAGCTAATAACATTAAAGTATCTTCCATGAAAAGAAAGGGAAAAATGTTTCTGATATAGGTGACATTCTTGATGCCTATAGGAAGCACTATATGGAACATTTCCAAAAAGAAAATATACATATTAATCAATTAAATCTAGTTGAAAAATGTTCTAATATACAAAAAAATACCAGAAAAAATAAAACTAGATCTTCAAGCACCCATATACTACAAAGAAATTGCAGATACAATAAAAGAGGGTAAACATAATAACATTCCAGGTATAGATGGCATAATTATGGAAATGTATAAACTTTTTCTTTCAAAGATACTCTCTTCCATAAAACTCTATTAGAAATTCAGTCACAAGATTTAATACCACCCTCTTGGAGATATTCCTTAATCACACTAATCCTAAAGGAAAACAAATCCCTGGACCTCTGTACCTCATATAGACCTATATCATTATTAAATAATGACTATAAGATATTTATGACAATATTAACTAACAGAATGAAAATAACACCATCCAAAACAATAAATAATGATCAAACTGGATTTATATATCATAAACACACACATAATATTAAAAGGATAATTTATCTTCCAAATTATGTTAATAAAGAAAATAAACACTCATCATTGGGTTAGATATAGAGAAAGCCTTTGATTCCTTAAATTGGGACTACTTATTCAACATCCTAATGTTATTTAAATTTCCTGCATCCTTTGTTCATCTCCTAAAGAATATATATATGTATATATATATATATATATATATATATATATATATATATACAAATAATTTAGCATATGTCAAGTTAGGTCTTTTTACCTCTGATGAATCTATGCATATAACAAAAGACACTAAACGAGGATGTCCCATGTCACAGATTCTATTTGCTATGACTATTGAAATATTATCAGATTCAATTTGCTGATGACATATTACTAACATTATCTAATACAAAAGAGGCATTAGTAGAATTAGATATATTAATTGACAAATTTCACATAACTTCAGGACTCCATTTCAATAAATCAAAATCAAAATGTTTATTTTTAATTTAAAAAAAAAAGAACTGCAGACTAACGGTGATCACATCGTAGGGAAACAAGAATCTACCTTAAAATATCTAAGAATTGAGTTATGCAAGGATAATAATGAATTAGTCTCAAAGACTACAATAATATCATCAATACAATTAAAATCTCTGTGAAAAAATGGAACAAAATAATATTAACATTTGAAGATAGACTACAATTAATAAAAATGGTTTTACTGCCCAAGATCCTACATATATAGCCTTGGCAATACAACTGTTACCAGAAAGGAATATACTTAAAGAAATAAATTCATGCCTAATAACATTTTTTTATGGTTTCCCAAAAGAAACATAATAGCTTTAATACATCATATCAGACCATGGAAACAAGGAGGATTAAACATTCTTGATATAGAAATATATATATAAGCATCAATATCTAAAACAATTTCAGATTGCATAAGTCCAAATTATTCTGCAAATTGGAAAGAATTACTAACTGTAATATCAATAAACTAATTTGATTTAGAAAACAAATTTCAAATAGCAGATAAAAACTATTTGCCATGGCACATGTTATGTACTAGTATGCAATATAACATAACTAAATCCACTAAAACTCATATGATTAATTATTACTTTGACTCATTTAGGAAAATTATTAATGCGGATATAGATTTTAAAATCTGTTTTGATCTTTTAACACCATTTATTTAAAAACAGCAATAAGGCAGAAAACTCCACGTAGAGCCAATAAAACATGTATTTGATAAAATACACAGTTAAAATAAGCACTTTCAGGCCATATGCCCTTCATCAGATAACAGAACAAATTAAGAAAATCACTTTTAAAATATCAAACAACCTACCAAATTTCAGTATTTCACCCTCCTTTTCTTAAGGATGGGTTTTAAAGGTACATAAGCATTAATACCTGGTGGCTTATTGCCCCTAACCTCACTATCCACCTAGTTTCTGCACATTCTGTCTCATTAAACAGGTTTCCCCCATAGTGTTGGGAGCGATAACCTGTATTGCCATAAACCTGAATGAATGACTTTCATTTACTTTTATGTGTTGTGCCAATGCATTGTGTTCATTGCTATTTTTAATATCTGACAAATGATGAAATATCCTAGTCTTAAACATGTTATTAGTCTTTCCCACGTAATATGTGTCACAGTTTTGACAAACTGCTAAATAAATCAGATTGCATGTTCTACAATCTGCATAGCCCTTAAATATATATTGTTTATTGGTCCTTGGATGCACAAAGACCTGGGTCTGTAAAATAAACCTACATGCCTTACATTGATGACATGGATAAGTGCCTTTCTTATTGATTTTAGTAGAACTTCTCACATTAGTGATGGATTCTTTACAAAGTAAATCTTTCAAACTTTTATTCTTTCTAAATACAAAATTGGGTGTACGTCCCAATACCTCTTTAAGTTTCGGATCTGTATGTAATACCTGCCAATGTCGTTTGATGATATCACATATGTTACCTACATCACTACTGTAGGTTAATACCATTTTTAACTCTCTCTTCCTCCATAGCTTTGTTAAACACTGATAATTAATGCTCCTTCATGGTATCACCCACATTCCTATACAGCCAAGGTTTGGCTATACTGTTGCGTTTGGACTTACTCTAATTTATTAATGGTACTACCTTTTTATATGTATACCCTCTCTGTAATAAATTGGTTTGAAAACAATCCACTTCCTCTTGAAATCTGTTGTCATCACTACATATCCTTGAAATCCTACAGACCTGCCCTTTGACAATATTGTCAAAGGTATGTTGTGGATGCATGCTGTCAAAACTTAGGAGGCTATTACGCCAACAATCTTTCTTATATAATGATGTAGTCACCCTACCCCCTTCGCCCTTATATAACCTAACATCTAAAAAAAATCTATCATAAATGCAGAATAATTCACAGAAAATCTAAAAAATGTAGAACTATCTTCCAAATATGTGATAAAAGCTTTTAAATCTTGTTCCGTACCACTCCACAAGAAAAAAACATCATCTACAAAACGTGCATAAAAGCGCACTTTATTAGACCATATATGTGTAGTCTCAAATATAGTGCAGTCTTCCCAGTACGCCAACACAAGGTTGGCATAAAAATTGGCACAGGGTGTCCCCATGGCAACACCCCACTGTTGTCTGTAATGCTTCCTTTGACATAAAAATATATTATGCTCTAATACCATGGTCAACAGTTTGCATATTTTCTGTATCTCATCATTATTATATTGAGTCTTTTTACATAATAACCTCTCAATAGCAATGAACACAATGCATTGGCACAACACATAAAAGTAAATGAAAGTCATTCATTCAGGTTTATGGCAATACAGGTTATCACTCCCAACACTAGGGGGGGGACCTGTTTAATGAGACAGAATGTGCAGAGACTAGGTGGATAGTGAGGTTAGGGGCAGATAAGCCACCAGGTATTAATGCTTATGTACCTTTAAAACCCATCCTTAAGAAAAGGAGGACAAAATACTGAAATTTGATAGGTTGCTTGATATTTTAAAAGTGATTTTCTTAATTTGTTCTGTTATCTGATGAAGGGCATATGACCTGAAAGCGCTTATTTTAACTGTGTATTTTATCGAATAAACATTTTATTGGCTCTATGTGGAGTTTTCTGCCTTATTGCTGTTTTTAAGGATTGATATTGTTTTGGCAGAATACCTTAGTGCAAAGAGATTTTTTCTTTTTTAACACCATTTATAGTCACAAAGAACTTTCCACATAAAATATATAGAGAAATTATTAATTCCTGGGAACCGAGAAGATTTGTTTGTTGGCACCAATGTATCAAAGAACTAAAAGTTTTAGATATACAAGTAATAAAAACAACATACAAAATTCCACAACAGGAGTGTGTAACTTGACAGAGTATTCTGTCATATTCGCAAGATTTAAGTGGAATAATTAACAATTCTTCATTTAAAGAAATACCTAAATTTACAAAATAGATATATGATATTATATATAATGACCTTGACATGGGAAACAGTATTTAAAATGTTTACAAAATATTGATAAGCTATAAAACAACACCCAAAACCTCATATTGGAATTATATAACAAAAGGACACTCAATACAGTTAACTGAAGATATTAAAACAAATATCTTATTATCACTAAAATATGCATCCTTTACACAATACTGGAAAGTGTTTAATTGGAAATGCTTGCACAGAGCATTTTTAACCCCAGACAGAATCAGTAAAATTAGTACTTCCATAAAAGGAATATGTTGGAGGGGTGAGCAAGTACACAATGCAGATTAGAACCACATTTTCTTTTTGTTAAAATTAAGCCATTTTGGAATGGTATTAATAACCTTCTACAAGCTTTATTTAATGAATCATTTTATTTAACTAAAGCTATTGCATTATTAAATGTAAACAAAGGTCCTCGTTGTAATAGGTCAAACATGTATCTAGTATGGGTTATACTTGCAATTTCAAGGAAGTGTATAACAAGAAGATGGAATACAAACACAATACCAACTTTGGAAGACTTCTACAGCCTACTGAAGACCACAGCATTATTGGAAACTGAAATTAAAGAACTAAGAATTTATCGAAAGCCATTTATCAACAACCCCTGGGGAAAAGTTTTATCGTTGATTGACACTATACAATAATTGATCAGATACTCTGATAATAGATTGGACATACTTTTAAAGTAACTGTATACATTAAGATCTGTTATAGTGTCAGGCTAATGCAAATAGTGTACATAGTTATTTAAGATGTTATGTATAAATACTATGGAATTCATTCAAATGTATTTGAAAAATAAAAAAAAAATGAGAAAAAAAATAAGAGTAGGGGAAGTTATCTGGCTAAATGCCCCCTGGTTCCTATGAATACGTGATTGACTGTCTCCTAAAAAGAGGTAATTAGCCTAGTAGAACTAACTTTGTCAATAAAATGCAAATAAGTAAACAAAGGTTTGCCCTATTCACGGAATACTAATCTATATTAAACACTTCCTTTTCATTGGATAATCCTTTTAACTGTACCTGTACCACTAGTCAAAAAAGGTGAATAGAAACTGAAAAGAGTTTGCAGCCCAGATATCTTTAAGAAACAATAACTGCTAAGAGAAGAAGTAAATGGCAAGCTCACTGTTGTAAAATTACATGATTCACAATTGTATTGATCTGTAAGATCTGAAACAATGATTAAATGAGTGTCATCCATTGTTTACAGCAGAAGAAGTGACCATAAGAATGCCAAATATTGTTTCTCTCAATACTAAATGCAAACAAGGGTTTTGGCAGATAAAGCTAGATTAAGCAGCCACTAGATTGTAAGCATTTACTTCACTATTAGGAAGATGCAAGTTACTTAGACATCTCTATGGTATTTCATCAGTAACAATTTTTTTCAACGAGCGATTGCACAAGTAACTGAAGGCATAAAAGGCATTGTAGACATAATTGCTTATCTGCTAATGTAAGGTTTTGCACAAAAGGAACAAAACAATACATTCGTGAAGCTGCTATAGAAACTACTATAGCATAATTTCATACATAATAAGAGAAAATATAAAGTTAGTATGCCATTTCTGAAATATCTGAATCTCATCTTTTTAGAGCAAGAGGTATAATGATTTGTTCAGGAATGCAAACTGAAATAGAAAAAGTGGGTACTGATTTGTTCCAGATCAAAGAAGCCATGTGTTTATAAAAAAAGCGGGTACTGATTTGTTCTAGAGCAAAGAAGACATGTGTTTCTTTGTCTATATTATCATTCCAATTTCATTGAAGCAATTAACGAACAAACTACCGTAGAATCCACCAACTGAAGAATTAAAGACTCCTTGAGCAGAATGAAGTACGGTGCAGCTCGAGCAAGAAAGAACTTTATTTCATAAATTATACGTAGATTTTACATAAGTTGAAGCATAAATAATCCGTAGGGTTAAGCGCTTTCATCTGTTGTCACACAGACTTCATCAGAACCTGAGGTTCTGATGAAGTCTGTCTGACAACAGATGAAAGCGCTTAACCCTACGGATTATTTATGCTTCAACTTATGTAAAATCTACGTATAATTTATGAAATAAAGTTCTTTCTTGCTCGAGCTGCACCGTACTTCATTCTGCTCAAGGAGTCTTTAATTGAAGCAATTAGACTGACACACAGAAGAACAAATGAGATTTTTGCATTACACAAACCACAATCCAAAGGACAAGTGGAAGGAGTTGTCTGGAAATTTAAGAATTTCATGAGAAAAAAAAGTAGTTTCAGAGGTTTTATGGACTGTTATCCAGCAAATTTGAACTACAGGATTTTTGCAGGAATGCTCCATTGCATGGATTTAGATTTCCATCAGTTCAAACATTGATGGGCAGAAGATGGGAAAGCAGATTACCTGCTTTAGGTGTTTCACTGATACATTGAAACCAACACAAACTGAACATAATTCTGGAGAAAAATCAACAGATGCAGAAATACTACTGTTTTCGAAAGTGTAAACACTTATGTTACCCACAAACTGTAGGCAAAGTATGAATAGACAAAACATGGCAATGTCTATTGTCTGAATCTAAAGTGTTGGTAAGGCAGACAAACAAGGATCTTGTGTTGTGTGGGGGGGAGCTTATAAACCACATAGAAGAAATGTATTTATTTATTTATTTATTTTGCATTTGTTTACTGGGAATGTCCAACTCGGACAGAGAAGAGGTCAGGGAAGAAACACTCCAGATGCATGTCTTTGGAATCACAGAAATCACAGAAGTTTATACAGACCATCAAAACTGATGCTCCATGAAGTGGATGAAACAAATATGCCAGAAAGAGTCTTTTTGCTAGGATATAGACTGTTCAGCTATGATTATCAAGAGCTGCAGAATAAACTCCAGAAGCCAGAAATGAAGCCATGCCTTTAAATTATGGTATAGCGAAGCAAGAACTATATTAAAAAGATGACAAGTCCAATGAAAGCACTTCTTGTTAAAGTATCCAGAAATGGAATATCATTGAAGGATTCAGGTAGTTAAATAAACCGTTGCAAAGATAAACATGTTTATAAAGACTGAAACTTTTTTTTATGTGCAAAAGTTTTCATTTGACTTAAATAATCCATAATATACTTAGTACACTGCTCAGATGTGATCATCAAGATAATGCAATTCGGGGGGGGGGGGTCATGGCCAAGATGCCAGTCTGATAGCAGCAGAAATCCATAGCTCGTCTTAGATTTTAATATCCTGACAGGAAATATACTTTAATTATTAGAAAAATCTAGCTAAAAGTATACCAAAGGTTAGATTAAAATAGACTCTTGATTAGTTTCTAAAAATTAATACATAGTCAAGAGAATTTTTTAAATATTCCTGTCAAGAAGTTTTCTACTGGAGATATCAAGATGAGCAACTCAAATAACCCACACCAGGAGAGTGCAGTGAAGAAAGAACATCATCTTATAATAACAAACATCCAAGAACTGTCACTAAAAGTGGGCAAATTCGAAAACAAAATGGATGTTATCAAACAGGAATGCAGTAAGCAACTGGGACTTCTAAATGGATAGTAAAAAATAAATCTAAACAGATTTTTGCCTTAGAGGAAACAGTAAATGGCCTATATACTAGAGTGACAGAAAATGAACATCACAATTAATTTCTTCTGAAACAAAGCACCGGGCTGATTGAGAAACTGGAAGACCATGACAGTAGAGCAAGGAGGAATAACATAAAAATATATGGAATTCCTGAGAAAGAAGAGTGTGCTAACATGATTCAGTTCCTCAATAAGTGGTTTTCATCAGTAGTAAACATGCCTGAATCCCTCTCTTTTGGAACTGAGAAGTCTCATCTGTCCGTGGTAAGTCCAGCTTCATCTCTGAGTTCATCTAACCCCAGGTCTATAATAGTTAGATTTCTTTCCTTGCAAAACAAGGACTTAGTGCTGAAATCAGCTTAGACTAATTCCCCTATCAAGATGGGTGAAAAAGTATTTGTTTTGACAATGACTACAGCTCTACAGTCATATCCAGAAAAAAGGAGTGTGTTCCTCTAATTAAGTCCTTGAAAAAGCCAATATTAAAGCTCAAATTCTTTTTCATGCAAGAATAAAAAATCACCTTACCAGAAGGAGTGAAGATCTTTGATTCTCTATGAGAAGCAGTAGAATTTATTCAAAAGAAGAAAATACTGTCGGTCATAGAAGAAATGGAATGGTCATCCCAGAGTTTTAAGAGAGAGGCAACAAAAAATGAATGGTCTGTGAATTAAGACACAAACAAAACTAAGAAACTAAAAGACAATGAATAAATTCCTTCTAATTTTAAATGCTTTGTTTCACAAATCGTAATATATTTGATTCTGGAAAGTATGCTGTAAGGTAATGTGAATCATTTTTATTATTAACTTTCTCTTTTCCTTTCTATATCTACTTCTTCTAATTACATATAGTACTAAGTATTTAAATAACATTCTTTCTCTCTCTCTTCTTTCTTCCTATTCTTTTTTGTTACTAATGTTCCTTTTCCCCAATATAAGTACTTTATAAATTTTTCCCTTTTAAACAACTACAAATTATGTATGTCTTCGAATTCTTCAGTAATAGTATCATTTGACTTAATAGCAAAGTGCATTTTTTCTAGTGGGTCATTGGTGGGGTAACAGGGTGTTTCTGACTAGTGTTTCTAACTAGATGTTTTAGACTCTTTGTTTAGGTTCATAGGTTTAGATACATTTAGATAGCTAAATATGTATATATATATATATATATATATATATATATATATATATATATATATATATATATATATACACTAGGTTTCTTTTTTTCTGTCTCTCTGGCCTGGTTAACTGGTGGGTAAATGAAATGTTATAATATGATTTCTGATTTGAGGCAGCTGTTGTTACTTCTAAATAACTGTTTTTATATGAAAGAGTTAAATTTTTCATGATGTTGATGTTTGGTGAGGAAACTGGTGGTCTGTGTGGCTGTTCTCATTGTGGAGATTCATGACATGTACTGACAAGGCAGCTTGAGTGTTTTAGTGTGTTTTTTTTTTTTTTTTTTTTTTTTTTTTGCTATCTGTAAACTCTAAAAGCTTTAGGATCTGAATTTCCCACCAAAATGCTTTTCTTGTCATGCGCCTATTTACTTTTTAACAAGTTTATGAAGCTGCAGCTTGAAAAAAAAACAGTGATGACATAATTTTGAATTTATTTAAGATTTGTTAACCGGGAAAGTCTGATTTGGAACAAAGCCAATTTTCAGCAGAGGCCCTGGGAGAAATGCTCCAGATGGATGTCTCTGAATGTGGGAGGAAACCGGATCACCTGGAGGAAACCCACACAAACACAGGGAGGACATGCAGACTCCACACAGAAGGCACGCCAGCCGTGAATCGAATCAGAGAACCTCTTGCTGTGAGGTAACAACGCTACCTCTGCACCACTGCGCCATCCAGTGACCTTTTGAACTTGTTAAATGGTTGTACTTAAAATTCTTTTCTCTTGAAATTCTGTTATCCTTCACTAGCTACTTTAAATGGTAAATAGTTTTGATAAAAGTGTTTAACTCCTTTGAAAATGCCTATATTCTCTTATAGATGCATACATTCTCCATATTCAGTGACACTATTAGTAACTAAATGACATCAAGTGAACTAGGAGTTGCTTTAGAAAACTCATTATGCATATTAACATCAGACTTATGTCATATAACTAAACCCTTAGTAACTAAACAGAGGGTTGTGAGGCCCCTTTTTTGTCTCTATCTCTCTCTCCCCCCTTCCTAATGAAAGACGTCAACATAGATATTAATACATATGAGTAATATGTGTATAATTGCAAAATATAATAGTTATGTTGCAATAAGTGTTTATATATATATATATATTCAACAGATCCTTACATGAAAATGTAGATAGATGACTGACAAAATGTTTAATACATACTTTGATCTGATGTCTATTTCTGGCATACTTATGTATTAGAGGTGCTATTATCATATGAGACATATTCATACAGCTTCAGATATATTGGACACTCATTCTAATGTATATTTTATGGATTCAGATTTCTTTAGTTGCTTTCATAATGCTTTTCTTTTTTGTTTTTATGCTATATTCTAAGCAGAGATGGATAATGTGTGTCATTTGGTATTGGAGAGTGGTGGATGGATGGTTTAGTTAAATTTTTAACTAAACCAGAAATTTTATGTTTCATGTATGTGTTTGTAAATAGTTTTGGGTTTTTGAAAGTAGTGCTTAATATACGTATGCATCCATGATAAGTAAGTTTTCAGTAGATTTCAAGTCAACATGGAAGAAAGGTCTTTCATTTAGTAATAACATACACATTATAGTCAATGGCTTATAAATATTTATCATTGAGTATTAATGGTTTGAAAAATAATGTCAAAAGAGCTGGTTTGCTTAAATATATCAAAATGCATAAAGCCCAGATCATCTTTTTACAGGAAACCCTTCTATTAAAAAAAAGATCTACAAGAATACTCATTCAATGGCTATACCATTCTGGCTGATTCATGTTTTAAGACTAAGAGAAGGGACACTCTTATTCTATGGACAAATACTTATACTATGCCAAGAATTATAGATACATTTTCAGATAAAGATGTGATACTAAGCATGGTCATTTTGGAAATCAATAGGAAGTATACTTTGATTAATACATAGTGGATGCCAGGACTGAGTACTTAATATGTTGACAAATATCTGGACCTGATTACTTTAAATGCAAAAGGGGAAATTATAGCAACAGGTGATTTTAACTGCCTGTTATAAGGCAATAAAACTAACATCTCAAGCCAAGAAGTTAAATGACTTTACAAACCAGATGAACCTTAAAGATATACATGGTTGGTTTGGTGCACAAATAAATATTGATAAGGTATTTGTATCAAATAATATATAATCTAAAATAAGTGACATATTTATAATGAGTTGTCCACTTTCGGACCATAATGCTATAAACTTTACATTAACTACACATACAGATGATTTAATATTTCTACAGAGAATTCCTTTTGACATGTTAAATGACTTTAGGGAATGGATAATTAAAGAAATAGACATGTTTATGGAAACAAATGATAATGGTGAAGTGACTGATACTATACTATGGGACACCGTTAAAGTTTATATATATGGTAGAATAAAACCTTGGTACCTTAAAAAAAGGAGAGGGTGGGACAATGAACTTTTAGACTTACAAAAAACATAGACAAGATAAAAATGGATGCAAAGCCAAATGACAAAGTAACACTTAACATTGCTAAGTTAAATCAAAAATACTTAGAAGTTCTGAATCATAAGGTAGCCATAAACCTGGAAAAAACTGAAATTACAATCTTATGCTGTAAATCCTAAATATCTACATAAAATAGCAGTAAGATCCAAAAAAAAAAATAAACAATCAAAATCTTATTAATGTGCTTAAATATAAAAATGATGGTTCAGTTAAGAGTATATCTAACATAATGGGCATATTAGGCATGTTCAAAAGCTACTCTAAATATGTTGGTTCATAGGTTGATTGGCTGGTACTAGGCTATCGGCCCTAGGGTCTATACAAGTCTAGCCATAACAATTCCCTAGATATTTCTTCCCACACTATTTACTTCCCTTGACCCCTGTCTAGCAGGGTGACTGACGTGATCCCTGGGGTGAATTTTCTTTCTCCCATCCAATCGTCAAGGTTCCTTTTGAAGAGGGCCAAAGAGACACTCTGCTTGACATGTATGGGCAGTCTATTTCAGAGTCTGGGGAGTCTCTGGGTCAAGAACCTATCCCTCCAACATGTTTTGTTTATTGTGATGACAAGGTTTAGATCCCTGGAGCGTGTGGCTGTAAGGGATTGGGATTTCTTTAAATGTAGCATGTCCAGCAGATCTGGGTTTGACATGGCCTTGTATATTAAGCAAAGATCGCCTCTGAGTAGATGATATGTGACAGAGTATAGCTGGAGTTTTTTAAGGCAGTCAGCATAGGGCATCTGCTTTAGGCCTTTGATTCTTTTAGTGAGGTATTTCTGTGGCCTTTACAGTTGTTGCAGATGTCTTGAGAGGTACATACCAAATGGAGCATTGTGTTCTATAATGGGTCTAATGAGGGATGAGTACAGTGGGACAATTACCTCCTTTTTCCTGGATGAAAAGCACTTAGTGATGAAGTGTGCTACACAGAAGGATTTCCTGACTGTTGTGGCAATGTGGTTATTGAAGGTGAGACCACGGTTCACCTGTGTCCCTAAGTCTCTTATCACACTTTTGGTGTTTAGTGTACTGCCACCTATGTGGTTCCAGGACTGAACCCTGAGGCACTCCACTTGTACTTGTCTGGAGCTGGATTTGGAGTTGGCTACTTTTAAAGTGTGGGTTCTGTCAGTAAGCCAGTTGGCAACCCATCGAGTGACATAGGGATTAATGCCCAGCTTACTAAGTCTATCTATAATCCCAGAGTGGGGGATGGTGTCAAAGGCCTTGGCCAGGTCCAGATAGGCTGTGTGGACTGCCTTACCCTCGTCCACAGCTCTGGAGACTGATTCAAAGAAGTTAATCAGGTTCAGGAGACAAGATCGGCTCTTCACAAAGCCAAACTGGGTGGGGGTCCAGTGTTTGAAGGTTGCCAATGTCTTTGTTTATAAGTTCCATGATAATATGTTCCATGGCCTTGCAGATCAGGCTCATCAGACTGATGGGGTGGTAGTTCCTGGGATCCAAGATGGATCCCCCCTTGTGGAGTGGGATAACTGTAGCTGTGCACCACTCAGTAGGCACGGAGCCTGAGGTAAGGCTATTATTAAACATGACAGTTAGGTGAGGTGTCAGTTCATTTTGTAGTTCATTTAATACACAGCTCGGGATATAAACAATAAGATACCCCTTTTGGAGACAGATAATGTAATAAATACTTTTATTCAAGAAAATATAACTATTAAGGTATCAATGCAACAAAATAACATATTAAATAAACAAATAATACAAACAGAAGTGAAAGCTCAAATATAAAATGTAAAAGATAATAAAGCTCCAGGACTAGATGGAATAATTCCTGAACTATAAAAGATTTTTCCTGAATATATAATAAAGAAAATGATGAGTGCCTTTACTGTGGTTAAGCAAAAATGTATACCACCCCCATTGTGGAAATACTCAGATATCTCCCTCATATTAAAGCAAGGTAAGGACCCCAAATATTGTGATTCATATAGGCCAATTTCATTACTAAACACTGATTATAAAATGTTCATGACAATATTAGCTAATAGGATAAAGAAACTATTACCTTATCTAATACATAATGATCAGACAGGGTTCATTCCTCATTGAAAAGTGCAAGATAACATTAGTAAATTGCTATCATTAATAGACACAGCATGCAAATACAAAAAAAAAAAAATAACTATTATCAGCCTAGACATAGAAAAGGCTTTTGATTCTATTAAGTGGTCTTATCTACAAAGAATTCTGATTTGTTTTGAATTCTCCTCACATTTTGTCAACTTATTAATGAAAATTTATAGTGGGGCACAAGTTTATGTGAAAATCGGATCATGTCTATCCTCATCACTAGAAATCCTCAAGGGAAATGGACAAGGTTATCTTTTGTCACCATTATTGTTTGCTCTTTCAATGGAACCTTTTGCTATATATATCAGAAACAAGCAAAATAAAAAAGGCTTTCAAATTAATAAGGTCTATTGTCCTATGATACAATTATTTGCTGATGATATGTTGTTAACGTTGGGTGATATTGATGGTTCTTTGCATGATGTTATAAATACCTTAAGCAAGTTTGAAAGAAATTCAGGGATTACATTTAATCATAATAAATACAAAACATTACTAATGAACAAAAAGATCAACAAAATCCTAAGAGAGAATAGCCTCTTTAATTGGAAGAATGATGTATTAGAATATTTGGGTGTCAGTATAAAGAGTACATGGAAGGAGTCTGTTTAACTAAACTACAATAATTTAATAACCACCATTAGTGAATTAATCAAAAGATGGAATAAAATGTTCTTCACAATGGAGGATAGGCTCTCTTTAATTAAAATGATAAGTTTACCTAAAATGTTGTTTTATATACAGTCATTAATACTATCCCCTTCCAAAACCTTATTTAAAAAAATAGATTCCATGCTACTTAAATTTTTATGGTTCCCCTTAAAACCTAGGATTGCATATAAATGGCAAATTAGATCTTGGAACAGTAATGGGATAGCATTCCATAGCTTAGATCTTTATTCCAAATCAGTTATAATTAATGTAACAATAAATTGGATCACACCTACCTATATATCAGGCTGGAAAACAATACAGCAGATTCATATAACTGATGTCAGAACTATTAAAAATCAGTTTAAGGAACACTATGGAATAAGTAGAGTTCATTGGCTTTTACATGAATTTTGTTTATTTTGTAAGAAGTTTGATAATTTTTCTTATGACATTAATCAAACATTTAATAACTTTAAAAATATAATTGATTCTAATCAAAACATTAAACAATTTCTATTTTTTATATGCCCTATAACATACTCCCCTGACTGCCTAGATTCATTCAACATCAATGCAATGCAAAAATTAAAGGAAAATAACATGATATTCTGGCATCAGTTTATTGAAAATACGAGTATTAAACCACTAAACATTATTTTATGCAGTTTTGATAATAGTCAAGACAGTTGGTTGTTTATACACTCATTGCGGCAGTTTATAGAAAACAAAATGGGGGTATCAATCAACCTAGAGGCTGAATCTATACCTAGTTTGATTCAGCTTTTTATTAGGTGTCTTGGAAAGACAGATAATCAAAAATTAAGTATCTCACCTATCTATAAGATACTAAGAGAAGACACTCTAAAGTTTGACTCAGATTTTTGGAATTACTATGTAAAGATTAATGGAGAACAAATATCTGATGAATCCAAAAAATGTTATTGAATTCTACGTATGGTACCTCTTCTTCATTATACATGGACATTTATGAATAGGAGTTCCTATATTCCACATAAAATAAATCTTATACTCAAAAACAGTGAAAGTAAATGTTGGAAATGTGATGAATTACTAGAGGCCAACTGGGTTCACATGTTCATTGAATGTAGAAATGTTGTTCAATACTGGAAAGACTTCAGATATTTTGTAAATGCTTTATGGTCTGATAACTGTCATACTTCTAACTCACTAATCCTATTCAATGTTCCTATACCTAATGTAATACCTACATCTCAGATTCAGTTACTCTGGTCAATTCTTGCAATTGCCAGAAAAGTTATTACTTTGAACTGGAAAAGTAAACACGATTTGATGTTTAAAGATTTTAGTAATTTAGCAAAAGTTGTTTGTAAGAAAAAACTGCAAACCATTTGTTATAGAACTCATAGCATTACTCATAAAAAATAGCATGGCAAAAATTGGAAAACCTTTTGAACAAATACTGATAACTTCTCATGGATAAAATGATTCTTTATCATGGATGAATGCAAATATTGTAAATAGTTTTGTTATTGTTTTATTGTATTTGTTATACGTACATTTGCATATGTTTATAATGAAAACAAAATAAAAATGTTTTTGAAAAAAAAAGATAATGCAATTCATACTATCTCAGATATACACACACATAGATATAGATCTAGATATGAAAACTTTAAAAAGTATATATTCCATATATTTATAGTGTTCAACCAGACAGTAATTTCAGGAAAATCTCCTGAGGCAAATTTCTAGCTAATATAATGACCGCTCTGTGCCATGTCTTCATATATTATGCAAAACGGGTCTATATTAGATCATTGAATGCTTAGGTAAGCGAACGGTGATTAATCGACCCCATGTAAGTGAAAGCTTACAAAACCGAACTGTCAGAACAGCAATTTTTTTCCAAGGAAAAAAAAAATCGCTGTTCCAACAAAAAAAAAAAAGTAAGCACATTAAAACATGAGATTAACTGGGGGGCTGTGCCCCCCATACCCCCCTACTTAAATATACCAACTCTGAGACTGCACTACAGTGCCGAAAATGGCAAAGTACCAAAGTGGCCAAGCAAATTCTTTCCCTGAAAAGAATTCGCTTACATGCCGCTTCAATATTTTGCATTTTCGGTTTTGTCAGTTCGACCAAGTTGCATTTGAAAACATGCGTCTTCGGTCTGCTGATAGGAACCCTACAAAACTGCATGCTGTGACATATTAACTTTCCAGCAATCAAAAAATTAAAATAGATACAAAATAATTTCTGCCTCTACACAATCAGGTAGCAGAGAGGAACATTCCTGCAGAGGTTTTTCTGGAATCCTGTAAAATTACTACTAACTACTATGAATGCTACCTCAAGTTTTCAAGAAAGCAAGCCATGTCAAGTGAAACTAAACTGGACAACACAAGTAAATTAATAAATAAATCAATAACATCTTTCTTGAAACACTATCACATCTGAGGCAATAAATGTCACTGACTTACAAAATATATTGACAAACTATTACATGACACTGGTAATGCCTGATAAAATACTTTCTTACCACTCGCTCTTCCAAAATAGGATGTCAAAATAATTATTAAAAAGCTAAATCTAGCTATTGCAAAAGAAATTAAACCAAATTACAAGAGAATTTCAAAATAATTACTTGCCTGTAATGCAACATTTCTTAGGCAACATAATTATTTGAAGTTAAAATGCTTTTGAACTTGAATTTTAAACTGTATCATTAGAACAGAGGCCAGCCACTTAAATTGACTTCATATGTTATTTTTCATAGCCTCACCTCTATATCATATTTTAATCAGCTGGCCTACAACCATATCGATATTTATGCTGCTTTCCAGATTTCTGCATAAGAACAGACTTGGCAAATGTCATGCTTTCTCCTTACAGCAAATTTCTTGGCGATTCCCCTAAGAATATTAATAAATTGCAAGTTTTACAAGCAAGCTCTATCCTATACATATCCTGTTTCATTTGCATTTACTATAACCCTCTGTATATGTATGAATCATGCCAAAATATTTGAAATCCATTAGAATAAACAATTTGCCCCAAAACTGGCAGCCAGCTATTCAGTATTACTCCAAACCAATTGGCAGTTTGCAGCCACTAACGATGATTATTGAAGGGCTGGCCTGGTATACAAACCAATTCTTTCATTTAACCAATAGAACTTCTGACCAATAGTGCAAAATATGGGCTCAGACTAGTTTTTAATGGTACCATATAATATTTTCAAGCAACATACCGAATCATCCTAAACTTTTAGAAATGTGTCCTCATTGGAGAACCCTTTGGACACATAAAGACAGTTGCTGAGCAAGGAGATCATTCTCATCTTTTCTTTGAGTTTTTTTGGGCACAGTTAACCAGTAAGCCTACCCTCATGTTTATTTAATGTCACTTAACCAATGGAAGTTTTAGTTCATACATAGGAACTGAATGACGGCATGGTATCTGCAAGTACAAATGTGGGAACCAGGACATTAAGATCCTCAATGGCCAATAGGTGCTGAACTGGCTCACTAAACCTTTCAACCCATGAGCCTGTGAAATTAATTTAACTTAGTATGCTGCTAACATGGAATCATGGCATCCTTTAACATGTATCTGCATTGAATTGCAGGACATCAAAAAAATATTATACAAATGGCAAAAGGTTAACCTGGCCCATTTAGTTAAATTAAATAATGTAAAGCTATTTTTGATAAGGAAAATATCACAAAGTGTTAAGGAAAAGCACATAGTGTATATTTAGCTCTTTCTGAAGGTTACAGGTGCAACAGGTAGTAAACTCACATTTGGGTGCTAAATGTTGTGGGTTGGTTCTCACACCAGGTACACTGATTGCTAAGGGGGTGTGACACTCCTGAGTGTGTTATCCTTTGGATGAGATGTTAAAGCTGGGCCCCATATGCTTGACTTTGTGGTACCTCAGATGCATGTAAAAGATCCTACGGTACCTATCTTTCCCTGATGCCCCGGCCAGATTTCCCCTAGTAATATAACTGCAGGTATTCCTTGAAAAGAGGCAACTAGCCTCGTAAGACTAACTTGGCCAACAAAGTATTAGAATTAAATGAATAAGATTTGTAGCTGTAATAATGAAATAAAGGAATGTGAGTTGGCACATAGCCAATCCAAATGGTGAAGTGTAGAGCAAACTTTTTATGAAAAAAACACCTTTAATATTTAACTTTAGCTTTTGTATCTAGTTTATAGTTTTGTTGTTTTAGTAAGCTATTTCTGATACAAGGACCACAGTTTGGTGAAAAACCTTTGGCAATATCTGACATGACCTTTTAATATTTGTATTCATTATTTTTTTAATAAAATAGATGCCTTACTTAAAATATGTGTGATTATGAGCAGTTTCCCATATTTAAACTATTTCTTTACTTTAAAGGTTGATTTTCTTTGCATTTTACCTAATTTGGTAGGAGTTTATTATGGAGTAAGGCAGCAGCTGGAAGCATATAATATTCTCTAGTTGTTTTTAACTTCAGGCTATCATTACAATAATTGTTACTTGACGGTACATGAAACATCTCATTACATTTACCTTGAAATGATTAGGTACAGTTTTCTGAAACTAAAATGAATATTTTGTTTTCTTCTTACCTACAAATAATGCACAGTATGATGATCATTTAAACAGAATGATGTCCTAGATTTTAAATCACTGGTGAAAATTTCCCCAAAGTTGGCATATCTAGACTGGAGGAAATGCGTTTGTCTTCCATAATATGTTTAAGAATTTGCCTGTTCATCTTTCATAAGTTTATCTGATGTATAAAATATGTTCTGCTTGCAGGATGAACCAGTTGTAGTAGATGGTTTTGCCCAAACCTCTTGAATAAGTGGTAACTACTGACTATATCTTCTGTGGCTTTCAGGGCATTTGTTAGTCCAGCAGTCATTTAACTAAAAAAACTGTTTAACAACAAAAAAGCAAAACTACAGAAAATGACATGTGACTTTCTTGCACAGCAAGCTGTTTTATCAGACTTTTCAGGACAGTTAATGTTTCAAAATGGCAATGCACTGTTATTTTAATGATTAAGTTTGGTATTCATAGTCGTTGCACTTAGGCATGGAGTGAATTTGCATTAACGCAGCTAAGGTATGATTCAGTGACATTGGTTTGAACCAGTCTGAGAAAGTAGTATGCAAATGAAGTAATAATGAGATGTAATGAGAAATATGTGAGATATCTGTGACTCTCTTATGTAAATTAGAAGCCGTCCTTCCTTTGTGCAATTTTATGGTCGATTTTTGATGCACAGCTGCTCCATGAGCAGAAGGATTATAAAAAGTGAGATTCCACCACCTTCACCCACTTTTTAAACAGCAAAGGTACTCATTTCATTTGATGCAAAACTAGGTATAACCAGCAGTGTTCACTGGCCAAGAAAATGAAGATATTGACTACAGTAGACCCATCCAAACTTTGTTAATCAGGAAAGCAAGGCCATACTATGGTCTTTTTAAGTTTGCATTTCTCACAGAAGTGCACTAGGGAGGACACATGGCCTGCCTATACCTGTGGATACCAAGGAATGTACATCCATCACTATACCTGTCACTGATAGTCTTCCAGAGACAAACTGTGGATACATTGTGTACCCTGCTGGCTTCTACCTTGAAGATACTTCAGCAGTTTGTTGACATACTTTTTGTATTTATGAATCATTGCACCTATGTCCCAGTGGCACCACAGGACCTAGCCAGTACTATGAATGCCTCCTTTAGGATTGCATGCTTTCCTGAGGTGCTTAGTGCAATACAGTGCATCCATATTGCCATTAGGGCCACATCTGGACCATGATGGATGCCGTACTGGAACAAGAAGGGCTACCATTTTATCAACTGTTAGGTAGTGTGTGATGCAATGGATTGCATCATCAACATGCCAGCCCAGCAAACTGGTAGTGCCGATGATTCCCATATTTGGCACATTGGCTCATTCTATCACCTCTTCCTGCATGGTCTGATTCCTCATGGTCACCTATCTATTAAGCACAAAGCATTTTATTGCTCCAAAATGCAGGTATTTCACTATCTGTAGAGTTCCTCCTACCAGTGGCAACAGCAACAATGACCAGCTAGCTACAACTGCAGGGTAAAGCCTGTGGTAGACTTATGCATGGTATAGAGTTATGCAGCTGTAAAGGTGGTATCTAATCCAGAACTAGGACCCATGACACTTACCTACTGGAAGTAACAAAAAATTGCCACATATAATACTTGATGCATGCAGCATTACTTGCAGGGTCAACATACACTGTACATCAGACAGTTTCTATAGTTCAAGAAAAAAATGCTTTCTTTCATAAGTTTTGCATAAGTCATCTTTTGAACAGGTTTGATGGATAAATGGCACATCTGCTAGTTATACTGGCAGGGTTGGTCATAAGAATGTAAAAGCATGTGTTAGGAATAATGTTTAAGGCTATACTGATATTTTTCACTGCACTGTCCAGAATAGAGTATGATAAATTTTATTGTGCTCCACTTGCTTGCATGACAAAAAGATTGTTCCTTCCTTTTTTTTCCCTATGGTATTGTCTAGTTACTGTTTTTTTTGGGGGGTAAAAACTGTTACAGCATTGTCTATGTTATTAAAATGACTGCTGAGTGAGCACTGTTTCCCTGTCACCAATGCTGAAAATGTAAGCCGTATTTGGAAGGTGCCATATCCAATATCCTCTAAGAATAGTATAAATGATGGTTCCTTAGAGTGTGAAAATGTGCTGGCATGTATGCTTGATGCTGTGGTGCTACGATAATAAAATTTAGTGGATGCAGAGGTTCTATCACATGTTATGGAAGGCTGATGAAGCCTCACAGCCTTCTTCACATGGGAATCCACGTGAGTGTTTGCAGCAGTTTTTTGAGATGCAAATGGTGTCTAGCCTATTGTCCATCATGCATGCAGACAGTTTCCCAGCCACAACCACCTGTGTTCACAATGTGTGTCTGATAAGCCTTTGTGAGTATCAACATGAAAGCAGACATGGATGCTGTGTGTGCAACAATACTGCAAATGAGAATTATTGTGGCATTGTACCTCACCTTAACCATCCCATGTATTGGTAAAATTCCTCATGTATATCCTGCTGTACTGTAATTATCTCTGCCTGTATCTCATTCACAGAGGCCTGGATATGAACTATGTCATGGCACATCAGTATCCTGGGTTTAAACTTCATTGCAGCACATGTGGTGCTGGGGAGACAAGGCCTTGATTGCCTCTACAGCCAACTGTGAAATATGTCTTCACCTGTCACCACTATGTACGTGAGAAAGTGGCTCCTGCTACCTGTAAACACACAATCTATTCATCTGGGGGTTCAACCTTCACATAAGAAGTAGGTGTTCAGTTATGTGGTGTACGCACAACTGTGTGAATGATATTTTCTCATTCTGCTGATTGTGTGAGCCAGTGTCACTCTGCTGTGGTGTAAGGGGCCCTATCAATATTATTTGTGAGTTTGTGTCAATGTCTTCAAGCTGTGACAGCTATGGCAACATCATCAATCGATATTCTGCTGCCAACATCAGCCTACTGTGATAGGGCACATGAAGTGGTCATCTGGTACTGACCCTATGAATTGATTTGTCAACATGTGGCTAATGTAACCATTGCAGCTGGAGTAAGTTTTGCATAAAGGTAGGATGAGTACACTTATTATGTATTGCCTGCATACTTTGAGCTACATTTGACATTGATGGCATATCTGACGATGAAACATGTAAGGGTGATATGTACATAGGATCCATGCAAAATACATGTCAGATTAATGAAATAAAATCAGATACACACTAGCCTTCCACACTGTCTGACTGTGGCTGTTACAGAAGTCATGAAAATACTGATGTCAGCACCACCTCTAATGATTCCAGTAGCATCCTCATCTGCATCAAATTCATCAGCCTTTACAGGGAGAAGGTGCCACTCATGGCATTAAATGTTAGAGTGTGGATGGGCCACCACCAGTGCTGTTAAGTGGAATTGCATTCTGCTTCTGCCTAGCTTTTGCACACTGCTTTTTCCCATTGTGTCATTGGCTATTTTTCTACACTGTAACAAGGTGTAGTTCCTTCCCCTATGGCATTTAAGTCAGCCACTACTTGATTTCTTGCCTTTGCTTTCTGCCTGTTTAGGCCTCCCATTTCTGAAAACAAGCTTTCCATATCTCCTGAGAGCATCCATGAGGATGGGAATGGCCTTAGGAATGATGTTGCCTCACCTATGTCATGTTCTCTCTTGCTGCAGCAGCATTTTCAACTTGCAATTGTATACAATGTCAAAATCATACATGCCTTCCTTGTACAATCCTTTAATGAAACATTGATTGAGTATGCCAGGTTATTAAAAATAAAGAGAGTGGGAAGTATTAATTCTAAGTTATGGGCTTGATTTTTGGTGGCAGCACTCTGTGCTTTGTAGTGCTCTGCTGCAATAATAATACCTATACCTGTATGTTTTTGTTGTGAGGGTGTGTTACTCTGTATGTTAAATAGTAGGTCATGTATACCAGTTCTTAGTGAACTTAAGGTGGCCTGTAGTCTGGCCCTCATCATTATCCATTGCCAGAGACCACTGTCAGCAGTAAGCCACTTGGCACATGTAGACTGCACTGAAAATTCCACCTTATGGATTTTCAAGCATGTCATGAAAAATTAGGCACATATTATAAAATATCTTGTCTTGCCAGTAAATACAGGCCAGTGCTGAACAGCTAACACAAATAAATGTCACTTTTTCTAATACATTCTTGTTGTCCCTGCTTGCATATAGACTTTCAGAGAACTGCAGAGTCCAGTGATGCTGAAAAAGGGTGTGACTAAAGCGGGCTGGCATAAGCTGGGGGCTGATTTGAGAAGTTCTCATGAAAATGAGGCTCAGCCATGATAAGTGCTATACATTGTATCATAGCACAAATGTGTTAGCTCTTATAGCCGTAACTGCATTTGGCATGTTGTAGGCAAACTTCACTTAGCTCCTATACACATTTAAATGCCATTTGCTCCTCATTTACATACAAGCTTGTTACACCTTGTGCATATACCTCTCAGCTGTCCAGATTTTTACAGAATGTCTAGATATTTGTGCCATATTCTTGGTTTGTCCATCAAAAAAATTGTGATTTCCTGGCAAATTAAATCAGTAAATAATGGCATACACTTGAGTATCAATCTTCATATCATCCACAAATGCATGAAAACTCACATTTGAATCACAGTCTAGCATCTTTCTAAGTTTATTAGATCAACATTTACAATCTGTTCTATTTTTGGGCCTTTGTCTATACATTAATTTAGGCCTTGTCCAAATTTCTTGAACTAAGAGGTTGAAAGGTATGCTTGTGCATGGCATATATACATTTACAATTTTGTATAAGGTCTGACCAAACTGTCTTAGGATGATGTAACTTCACCTTCCCTTATATCCCTTGCATAGTTCATATCAAAGTAAGCATGCATCAAGTCACACAAGTTTGAAACAAAGCATTCGGTGATAGTCATACAGAAATTGCTGTGTGTCCTCCCTGTTAGTACTATAGGGAATAAGATCAGTATATGTGAACAGCCCTGAAAACATGTAAAACACAACTGTAATATTACACTGTAATAATGTTGCTCTCTCTCTCTCTCTCTCTCTCTCTCTCTCTCTCTCTCTCTCTCTTTCTCTCTCTCTCTTGGAGTTAAAGTATGTAATTAGCAGGGAGTGTGGCAGAAAAAACTATGCTTTGTTTTTTTTTTTAAGTTTTGCAGCGTGTAGACATGCATAATGTCAATCAATTTGATTTGACATTATGCTTTTCGACTTAAGTAGTATTTCACTAATTTGAGTAGATATATGTATTTATGTATAATATGTGTGTGTGTGTGTGTGTGTGTGTGTGTGTGTGTGTGTGTGTGTGTGCATGTGCGCGCGAGCATGTGTGGTGTGTGTGTGTGTGTGTGTGTGTGTGTGTGTGTGTGTGTGTGTGTGTGCGCGCATGCGCATGTGTGCTTGTGTATTGCTATATCAGAATTCAGTTTTAATTCATTAGATAAGGCAATAGAAATCTAGTGGTTTATGGCTGTTCTGAAAAAGGTGGTACTGCTGCCCTCTCAGAGTCCTAATTGAAGTGCTTTCTTAAGAAATGCTCATTTTTGTAAATAGCTTCAATGTAATGATAGTAATAATTGCTCTGCATTGATAGGTTCTTCAAGTTTAATAAGGACTTATTGGTAAAATTCAACTTACAGTTTAAAATACATAAGCATTAACTGTCAACACATGTAAAGTGGTATTGGAAATATTTTGGGAGACTTCCAGAACTGTCTTCCACTTCAGCAATGACTGCATACACCAAGGCAACACAGTCAGATTAATGAGAGGAGATCTGTGCAGAAATTGCATAATATTGAACATGTTTCAGTCATGCAAACTTTGAAGCTTTAGGTCAAACTGAATAACATACATAATCAATAATAACAATATTATTGCTGCTGTTGGCATAGAAGGTTAAGGCTATGAGCTGCACATCCTGTGGTACACAGCATGATTCCATCTTCCCTCATTTTTGCCTTTTGTGTGACTATGAGAAAGTCACTTAACCATATAGTGCTTTGGAGCAGCTGGAAATTTGGGCTTGACTCCTCAAAGGTCCACTGGAATGCAAACTAATAACCCTATAACTTAGAAGGAATGCCAATTATTATCACATATACAGATCTAAACATTAATGTGAGTAATTCATTGCACCTTATACTGGTTAGGTTGAAACTGTTTGCAAGGGTAGAAACAGCAGTAAAATGATCTGCTGAGACTGCCATGGTAGCATATCATTTGTCTGTGTAAAATTTTTATCCTTTGCTTGGGTACTTTCAGAAGCAGGACCGTAGCTTAGTTACCAACACCCTACCCACTGAATTCATTAGCTTAGTAATACTCATTACTGGCTGTAACAGTTTCATTAAACTTGAACTTGATACCCTTCTAGAAGTAGAGTCATACAGCACAATAGCTTTTCCTTCCTGATTTTGCAATAATGTTGCATGGAAATATTTTACTACCAGTCACATGTTCAATCAGTAACATGCTTCATATCCTCAGAAAAAAGACAGCAGACTGCTTCAGAAAATGAACCATGTAAGAGGTGGGACATGCTGGCTGGCATCAGTCATAGAGGATTATCATTAGGCTCATAGCTTCATAGGTTGGCACTAGGCTATCGGCCCTAGGGCCTATACAAGCCTAGCCATAACAATTCCCTGGATATTTCTTTCCACAATATTTACTTCCCTGGACCCCTGTCTAGCAGTGCAACTGACATGATCCCTAGGGTGAATTTCCTATCTCCCATCCAATCATCAAGGTTCCTTTTGAAGAGGGCCAAGGAGGCGCTCTACTTGACATGTATGGGCAGTCTATTCCAGAGTATGAGAAGTCTCTGGGTCAGGAACCTATCCCTCCAGCATGTTTTGTTCATCGTGATGACAAGGTTTAGATCCCTGGAGTGTGTTACTCTGAGGGATTTCTTTAAGTGGAACATGTTCAAACAGCTCAGGGTTTGACATAGCCTTGTATGTTAAGCAGAGATTGCCTCTGATAGACGATATGCCACAGAGTATAGCTGGAGTTTTTTTTAGACCACCGATCATAACCAGCTTATTATGTGTTTAAGATGTGGATGCCAAGAAATTCACCTCTAGAACAAAGCTCGAGAGGTGAATTTGTTAACACCCATGTTGAGGACACATAATTAAGGGTTTTGATCGGAGACCTGATTATAATTCTTTGCACTGCATGAAGTTTTATCTGCTCAATGTACTACTAGTTACAGAAAAAAATGTTAAGTGTTTTGTTGGCCTTTGAAGCTGTAAAGCAGTTAACAACACTGTCAGAAAGACAATGAAACTAGTTAGAGAAAAAAATACAAAGTGCTTTGTTGGCCTTTGAAGCTGTAAAGCTTTTTTTTTATTCAGGCATGTCCAAGGGTTAACTCCCAGTGTTCTATCCTGTCTATCTGATGAATCTGGGCATCATGAGGCAATGTAGAAATTGCCTCATGTACACAGACAACTCTCTCTGCACTACAATCTGTGAGAGATGCACTTATCTAGCCAAACTGGAGGTAAAGCTCTCTCCAACCAAGACTGAACTTGACAGTCATGAGGAGAAGGTAAACATTTACACCACACCACACTCATCACATAGTCTCACTAAATCTACACCACCAAAATCCACACATAGTAACACAAAAACATTTGCGGAGGCTCTCAATAATAATCTGTCTATGCAAAAGAGACCTCCAAAGCAGAAACACAAGCAACCTCCATCCCCCAACACAACCCAAATGACACATAGCCTACAGACTCAGTGTGCCACTCAACCACAGCCAATAAGGCAAAACAACATACCCAACACACTAGTCATAGGTGACTCTATAGTCAGGCACACTGATGTCCCACTCACCAGGCTAAACAAGGAGAAGGTTACTGTCAGCTGCCTGTCAGGTGCCAGGATCCAAAACATAACCCAAGCACTGAGGTCACTCCACAACAAGTACAAATATGACTCTGTCATTGTTCATGTTGGTGTGAATGACCTGAGATGCACCTCCTAGACAACAAGAAAAGAGATATGGAAGAGCTCTCCGATCTTTTAGCCCAGGCAGGTATGACCCTAGCCCTGAGTAGCATTCTGCTATAGCCCAGAATGATACTGCAGTACAAGGACAAAATGATTGACTTCAACAATTGGCTAAGCTTCTGGTGTCATTCTAAGGGGATCCAGTATCTGTCTGCTTGGGATGACATGGTCGATAGACCACAATGCTTTGCCACAGATGGCCTGCACCTGTCGCCCCTGGGATTCCGGATACTGGCTAAGGCTCTTGCTGCCCCTATAGTGCCTTTTCTAGGCAAGGTTCAAATAACAAATTCACCACCATAACAGGAACAGGCAAGCAAAAACTGAGGGTAATGCTACTCAATGCTAGAAGTCTAAATCTCAAAATGCACTCACTCGAGGCACTCCTTAAAATGGGGAACATCTATATCTGTGCAGTGACAGAGACCTGGTTCAAGGCTCCAGAGAGCCCCCTGCACTACCAGGCTATAACTCATACCACACTTTTCGGCCATGTTACCTGGACCAAAACACCAAAGCCAGAGGTGTGCCCATATTCATTAAGGATATCCACACCTCCAGGCTAGTTGCTCAAAATAATGCATCCGAGGTTATCTAAGTGCAACTAACTCTGGGCAAAACTGCAATCTAAATTGTAGCTTGCTACAGATCCCCAACCATGCCCAAGGATTCCTACTCCTCTTTTCTTGATGTACTGGAAAATATTAGGGTTCAACCAAACACCCTAATAATGGGAGACTTCAACTACCCCACCATTAACTGGGAAAACTACTCAAGTACCAACTCCTTAGCTCAACGGTTTCTGGAATTCATAAACTCCAATGTCCTGGATCAAGTTATCCACACCCCCACCATGGGCAACAATATCCTAGACCTAGTCATTACCAACATGAGTGACTGGTATTCCACACCTGAAGTCAGCTCCTCGTTGGTCCAATCCGACCATAAGCTAATCACTCTTGATATCCACATCCCGCCCCCACCCCCCAAACCAGGGTAAAAAATTTCTCCAAAGCCAACTTCATGCTTCTTAAGACAGAAGTGGTGAACTTCATGACACCCATGCAAATGGACAATACAGTTACAACTGCTGAATCCTACACAAATGCACTCTATAAGCCCTTACACGAATGCATGGATCGTGCTATCCCAAACAGAACCAAGACGCTATCTTCCAAAAAATGGAAGCCAATATGGTGATCCCCTGCCATAAACAAACTGTACAACAGAAGGAAGAAACTGTTGCAAAAGAGCGTAAAATCCCATGAGTGGAAGAGCTCCCTGGTCAGCCTAATTAAGAAGCTGAGATTCCTTATAAGATCCTCCAAAGCTAGCTATGAAAACAAAATTGCCACTAATTTTAAGGACAACCACAATGCATTCTATAGTTATGTCAAGAATCTCGATGGCAACACCCAGTTCTGCTCTGAGTTACAGCACAACGGCACGAAAATTACAGAACCAACTGATATTGCCAACATCCTGGCAGATAGGTTCAGTGGTAACTTTACCCCCCCACCCCCTAAAGGGCCCATATCTATACAGAAAGAATGCAGAGTCCTTGTAATCACAACTACACAGGTGAAAGCTGCACTCTCTAAAGCCAAAAACACAGCATCCATGGGACCGGACAACATCCCAGGCTGCGTTTTATACTAAATTCAGAACAAACTGGCTCCCCACTTAAGCACCATGTTCAATAATAGCCTTGCATCAGGCTTTGTGCCCACTGAATGGCACACAGCAACAGTTATCCCACTCCACAAAGAGGGAGCCACCACTGATCCCAGGAACTATCGACTTATTAGCCTGACGAGCCTGGTCTGCTAGGCCATGGAACGTATCATCATGGAACTCATAAACAAAGACATTGGTAACCTCCAAACTCTGGATCTCACCCAGTTTAGTTTTGTGAAAGGCAGATCATGCCTCCTGAACCTGAACAACTGCTTTGAGGCAGTCACCAAAGCCGTAGATGAGGGTAATGTGGTTCACACAGCCTATCTTGACCTTGCAAAGGCTTTCAACACCATCCCCCATTCTGGAATTATAGCTAAACTCACTAAACTAGGTATAAATCCCTACATCACAAGATGGGTTGCCAACTGGCTCACTGACAGAACCCACTGTAAAATTTGCAAACTCCAAATCTGACCTCAAAGCAGTGACAAGTGGAGTACCACAGGGTTCCGTCCTGGGACCTCTCCTGTTTGGTATCTACTTCTCTGAAATACAGACTAACACAGAAGGCCTCTGGCTAATTAAGTTTGCAGATGACTGCAAACTAGGAGCCATAGTCAAGTCTCCAAATGATGTGGACATCCTACAGAAGGGCCTCGCTGAGCCAGATGCCTGGTGTCAGAGCCATGGCCTCAAGCTCAATGCCAAAAAGTGCAGTATCATCCCCTTTGGTAAAAACTCTGTACCCATGAACTACCACATAGGCAACAATGTACTTAACACCGAATGTGTGATAAGAGATATTGGGACCCAGGTGGACAGTAGTCTCTCCTTTGATAGTCACATCGCCACAGTAGGCAGGAAGTCCTTCTACATGGCACACCTCATCCTAAAAGGGTTCTCATCCAGGAAAAAAGAGGTCATTGTTCCCCTCTACTTGACACTCATTAGACCCATTATAGAGTACAACGCCCCTTTTGGAATGTACCTCACAAGACATCTGCAGCAGCTGGAAAGGCCACAGAAGTACCTCACAAAGAGGATTACTGGCCTCAAACAAATGCTCTACACTGACCGCCTCAAAAAACTTCAGCTTTACTCCATAGCATATCGCCTATTCCGAGGTGATCTCTGCCTAACATATAAAGCTATGTCAAACCCAGAGCTGTTGGATATGCTGCACCTAAAGAAATCCCAATCCCACTGAGCTACACAGTCTTGGGACCTAAACCTTATCACCACAATAAACAGGACATGTTGGAGGGATAGATTCCTGTCCCAGAGACTTCCAGTACTCTGGAACAGGCTACCCATCCATGTCAAGCAAAGTTCTTCATTAGCAGTCTTCAAGAAAAATATTGATGAGTGGATGGGAAATAGGAAATACACCCTTGGGATCACTTCTGTGTCTCTGCTCGACAGTGGTATAGGAAAATAACTTTCTTGGGTGGCGTAAGCCAGGGATCCTTGCTGGCTAGATTTACGTAGGCCCTTGGGCCGATAGCCTAGTACCTACCTATGAACCTATGAAACACAGTCATGCCTGTCAAATTTCAAGATTTCCACAGAATGTGCTGATTTTTGCCTCATATTTTTGGTCTTTTCCTCATAAAATCTTGTTTTCAGAGAAATCATTGAGGTTTGAAGTTATTAAATAATAGTGTACATTTGAGTTTCTGACTTCTATCCTTCTGAAAATGCATGTGAAAACAAAACCTGTTATTCTAGCTACTTTCTAAGTTTATGAGAGGAAGTCAGGCAGGGTCACATTACCAGTAATGACAGCAGGCAGAAACAAATCTGTTTTTTATTCTGCTAATGCCTTTGCTGGCCAATACTGGCAGATTTGACTGCTTGCATGATACCCTACCTTAGCAAGTTAAGTAGGCAGTGCTTAATAGTTGTAATGATCTGGTCTCATGCTATAGTAGCTCTTAACTGTTTTGTCTTTTTCTGATATCAGAGTGTAATTACCACGCTCAATGCACTACATAAGCTTTATTACTAAAAATAACACAAGTTAGAAATACTGAATTGATTTTAGCCATAATGTGCACTCAGACTGTATCAGGAGGCAGCTTTCTCTGTTTTGTCTCTGATCTGCACAGCTCTGGAGATCCAATGTAACCACAACTAATATAAGTGGAGAGTGGACCATCTGGTGCAATCCACTCATAAATCAGGCACGTATTGAGGAATAAGTAGTATAAGAGTATATACTCTTTGAAAAATAGTACCATATTAATGCACGGCCAAATTTTGTTTTGTTAGATTATCATAGTCAGATCATCTGTTAATATTCAGTACATAAAACAGGGATATGAATATAAACGTGTTATACTAAACCAATAAAGTGGAAGGAACTGCGGCATATAATAACTACTTTAGTAGGGAAAGCATTACCTGCACTTAAACAGTACTTGTCACTATTTACTGCTGCAGTACATCATTGCAGATTGGTTATGTTATCTCATTTCACAAAATTAAAGCAGTTATTACTTCATAACTTGCAAATAATAATAATATCATATACCATCGAGAAGTAGTCAGAATTCAATTATTCCATAAGTATGTGCAAAATATGTAACATTGCTTAACAGTAACATCTTATTAAGTGAATAATTTTCTTCTATTAAATAAAACGTATTTGCTCCACAGCACAAGTCAATTTCTTTTCTCAGTTATGCTGCCTTTGTCTCTTTCTCTCTGCCACTCACTTTTTTCTTTGCTTTCTTTATTTCTTTCACTTTTACAGTATCTTTTCTACGTCTACATTCTTGTTTCAGCCATAGTATGCATCCTGTTTGTGTTGAAATATCTGCTTTTTTATCTCCTTCCACAATCCATCTTGAATAGACAAGAGTCCAGCAGAACCCCATTGACTGTAAAAATCACACAGCTAAAACTCTTTCATGAAGAAGATACAGCAGATGTCTATAGAGTTCAAAGCTTTTCTCATCTTACCTTATATGGAAGCATTAACATATTTTAAAGAGAATGCAAGAGAATTGCCACAGAGCTTGGAAAAAATTTTGCCCATTACTATAATTTGCTTTTGGCACGGCGGTAGCATTGTTACCTCACAGCAAGAGGTTCTCCTGTTCGATTCTCGGCTTGGCTTGGTAGTGCCTTCTGTGTGGAGTCTGCATGTCCTCCCCGCGGTTGGGTAGCATTCGAAAGACATGCGTGCGTAAATGGGCGTGCCTTCATTGAAGGTTGGGTGTAGAGCTGGCACCTCGGCGTTTCGTAAAAATCTACTGCCAATCATTAGTGGACCGGAGTTCCGCTGTGGCGACCCCCTTACCGGGAAAAAGCCGAAAGACAAACAACAACAACTATAATTTGCTTTTACTTCACAGTACTAAATAATTCTGGAGCTATATTAAGTCCTTATCCTGTAAAACCTTTTACAACATCATGCCATGTATCAACAGGTCTGTTAGAAACTGTTTCATCCTAGAGGCTGCTAGAACAGTTCACTAGGTTCTTCAGTCCATCACATTCTCTATAACCGATTCCCAACAAGACAACTCGGTCTGACACATTGATACTAACTCCAATTTTCAAGTCGGAGACAATTTAGTTATTGAGTAATGCAACCTCTGCTGAAACTATGTCAGTCATAGAATATTAGCAGCATAGAAAAAATAATGTGTCAGATTAATTAATCAATTTTCAGCAGATGCATTTTATATAGCACTTGTACTAAACCTTTGCATACTTCAAGTCCTCTCCCTTCAGAATTTCAGAATTACTGCGTGATAATCGTCTTTCCTATTTTATCAAACTCATTCAATTAATTGCAGAACAGATCAGAAGAGGCATTCAACTATCCCTTTTGTGGCTGAGGACAGAACTGTATGGGTGTGCTTGTCAACCCTAACTTTTATTTATATGTAAATACATTAACTATGTAACTATGGACTAAGGACTTTTATATGAATCACTCACTAGTTTAAGCAATTATCCAGTCAAGTCTGCAATTATATTGTAATGATATATTACTTTATTATTCTTTTCTCAGGACACTGATGTCTCTTCTTTAATATAATGCAGTGCTGACAATTTTTGTGTCACTTTTCTGTCTCCTTATTTGACATGATCATTATTATAACAATGAAAAAACAAAGCATTCATGAAAAAATAAGGATAGATTTTCATGGCATAATACTGCAGGCATAAGGGCTGATGTATCTTGATTGGCAGCAATCAACCAGATAGGGATTCTGACAGAAAGAAGAATGCTTCTTTCCTGGATCTCTCAACGTAGATTAGGCTTGCTAATTTCAAATGTGACAACACACACAACCATTGAAGCAGTCAAAGCTATGCTGTGATGTATCATACTCATTAATAACAATAACAGCCGCCTTAAAAGCAATACTCCTGTCACATTTCTCAGCATTCTGTGAGCCTAGACTTGATCATAGAGGTCAAAGTTTGTGTGTGTGTGTGTGTGTGTGTGTGTGTGTGTGTGTGTGTGTGTGTGTGTGTGTGTGTGTGTGTGTGTGTGTGTGTGTGTAGGGGCTGATAATAGTGGGAGAAGCTACTGACATACTGGGCCTCATTGGACTTGAAGTTTATAAACAGGGGTCTCATTATCTCTTCTGAATATGTCCAGTCACCTAAGGTGCAAAATATTGATTCACTACCATATCCTCAGTAATCAGAATATTTGTTTTCTCAATCAGTGCTAAATGGCTAGAGGCCATGTATACATGGACATATCATTTGCTGAGTCTATGATGATCTCTTTCGAACAGCCATGCTGTTGTTCTGAGTGGGTGGAATTATAAGAAAGTATAAGCTTGGTTTTCATGACTCTATATGTAAATTCTAACAATTTATGTTTTTCTCCCTAAAGTAAGAGTTTTATTCTGTCATCAAATATTTGTCCATTTGGAATTTGTTGACTCAAATGCAGGATGTACTCAAATGATTCAGACAAACAGGCTGTTCACCTATCCCAAAAGACAAAAACATTGCTGTACTGAACAAATGTAATGTTTAGTTATAAACGACATTCCAACCTATTTGGTTTCCATGGATTTACTTATTGTACTTGTAGAAATGATTTCATTCATTGACTATTTTTCCCTCATTGTCTTCATCAGAAAAAGTCAAGGTTTAATCGTAATGTTACTAAATGAATGGTAGTTCACAAACGTCAGAAAAGTTATCAATAATACTTGAAAAACAACATGGTTATCTGCAAATAACCAAGTACCACAACTTGACCAATAATAATCTACTCAGACAAGCTCCTCGTGGTCCTGCAGAGTGGTCCTAGCTACAGAGAACTCAGAAAAGCGACTACTTTCTGGATTTAAGTATCTTTGCTGATTTTTTACTTGGAATAGCTTCTCTAGCTTACCCTAAACAAGCTTAAACTGTTTTTTTAGCTGTTTGCTGCATTATTTTAATATCTGCACTTAAAGTTACATTTTAGTCGAATTTGATCGAAAGTTTGTTTGTTTAAATTAACTGTTGAGGCTGCACACTAAAGTGTGCTAGCATGTGTAACTGATTTATTACTGTCTCTGCATTTTCTGTGTGTTTCTATCTAAAAACAAAACAAACAAAAAAAAATAATCCTTGTTTTCCCGCCTCTCCTCGACTAGTTTAGACCAGTTTACAGGCATTGCTGTATTCTGGGCTGTGGTGTAGTTCCTGTGTTGTCCATTACCTTACTTGGATAGAAGGAAGTTTCTTTGCTCACCAGTGGGAGTGGGGAGCCTTGAGCAGCCTACCTGTCCCTGTAGGAAGTGAACTCAGCACAAGAGCTGTAGTAATTGGTTGTTTTGGACCATTTCTAGCTCTTTTGAAGTTCCCTGTTTAAAATCCGCGTTTGCATGGCTTTGCGCGTTTGTGCGCATAGGTTAAACTTCTTCTGGCTCCGCCAAGTCTGCTCTTCAAATTTTCCCTTAAGGAAGCTCTACTCTTAGTATAATCAGACTACTCGCTATATTATAAGCCTAGCACTTGTTCTCAAAACTTCTCTACTAAGTAAGCACTCTCGTACTAAGTAAGCACTACAGCCACCTACCACCTCTGTGAATATCCACTTCCCTTAAAGGCACAGCACTCCCTTATACTGTTCTAGCATGTCGAGTGGTAGATTTCTGGTGTCCACTCCAGTTCAGCTGGTAAATCTGGGTATCTTGAGACAATGCTACAATTGTCTCATGTACACAGACAACCCTCTCCTCCTCCCAACAAACACAAATACATGTAAGAGATGCAACTATATAGCCAAACTGGAGGCTGAACTCTCTCAACTCAGGGCTGGCATGACCAGACAAGAGGAGATGGTAACCACACACACAACAAACCCAGTCCCACATAGATCTACCACAACTGCAAACCAAACACATAAAAACACAAAGACATACTCAGAGGCTCTAATAAAAAACTTACCAAAACAACAGAGGCTCCCAAAGCAGACATCCAAAAACCCACCACCTCAAAACAAAACACATGCAACACATACTTCAATAAATCAGTGTGTCAATCAATCACAGCCCTTAAGGCCAAACACCATGCCTGATACACTAGTAATAGGTGACTCTATAGTCAGACACACTGATGTCCCGCTTACCAGGCTGAACAAGAAGAGGGTGACTGTGAGCTGCCTATCGGGAGCTAGGATCCGCCACATAACACACGCACTCAGGTCACTCCAAAGCAAGTACAAATATGACTCCATCATTGTCCATGCTGGCGTGAATGACCTCAGACGTACCTCCCTGGACTACATGAAAAGAGACATAGAGGAGCTCTCTGATTATGTAGCCAAGGCTGGTATGACCCTGACCCTGAGCAGCATCTTACCCTCACCAAGAATGATGCCACAATACAAAGACAAGATGATCAGCTTTAATAATTGGCTCAAGTACTGGTGTCATTCTAAGGGGATCCCATGTCTGTCTGCCTGGGATGACATGTTGGACAAGCCACGCTGCTTCGCAAGGGACGGCTTGCACCTGTCACCACTGGGCTACCGGATATTGGCTAAGGCTCTTGCCACCCCCATAGTGCCTTTTTTAGGCAAGGCTCAAAAGACAAACCCACCTCCTTAGAAAACAAAAATGGAAAAAAACTAAGGGTAATGCTGCTCAACGCCAGAAGTCTAAATCTCAAGAGGCAGGCTCTCGATGCATTCCTCAGTATGGAGAACATCGATGTCTGTGCAGTAACTGAAACCTGGTTCAAGGCTCCTGAGAGCAGCCCAGTGCTACCAGGCTATACCTCGTATCATGCTTTTCGGCCCCAAAACCCGGGCCGAACCACAAAGGGAGGGGGAGTGTCCATATTCATCAATGACACCCACACCTCCAGGTTAGTAGCAACACATGAAGCATCGGAGACCATACAGGTGCAACTAACCATAGGTAAAACTGCTATACAACTGGTAGCATGTTACAGACCACCCTCCCAATCTCAGGAACCCCACTCAGCCTTCCTGAAGACATTGGAGGATATGAATGTATCACCAAATACCATCATACTTGGAGACTTCTACTACCCAAACATAGATTGGGTACATTATTCTAGCCCTAACACCCTAGCCCAAAGGTTCCTGGAATTCATAAATTCAAATGCATTGGAACAACTAGTCACCTCTCCCACTAGGGGAGATAATATACTAGACCTGATCATCACAAACATGGGGACAAAATGCTCCACACCGGAGGTATACCCCTCACTAGTGAGATCTGACCACAAACTAATCACCATGGATATACATATCCCACCACCACCCCCAGCACAAAAGACCACAGTGAAAAACTTTTCAAAAGCAGACTTCACTCTTCTTAAGACTGAGATGGTATCCTTTAAGCCCACTGGGCCAGTGGATACCACATCCCACAATGCCGAATCCTTCACAAATGCTTTATATGGACATCTCCAAGAATGCATGGATCATGCAATCTCAAATAAATCCAAGTCCCTCTCCACCAAAGGCAAGCCTCCTGTCTGGTGGACCTCAGCCATTAACAAATTGTATAACAAAAGAAGGAAGCTACTGCACGACAGAGCAAAATCCCATAAAGGGAAGACATCTCTGATCAACACTAGCAGAAAACTACATTCTCTCATAAAACATCCAAGGCCAACTTTGAGAGAAAAATCACTGAGGACACTAAAGATAACCACAAAGCCTTCTTCAGCTATGTTAGAAACCTGGGCGGAAACCCTCAGATATGCTCAGAGTTAGTTCACAACAACAAAATATATACTGAACCCACAGATATTGCCAACATTCTGGCTGACAGGTTCAGTGCAAATTTCTCCCCTCCCTCACCCCCAAAAGAAGAAATACTTATCCCAGCTGAATGTAATCTCCCTGTCATCTCAGATGTCCAAGTGAGAGCCGCCCTAAACAAAGCTAAAAACACAGCATCAATGGGACCTGACAGTATCCCGGGTTGCGTGCTACGTGAACTCCAAGAGGAGGTAAACCCGCACATAAAAATGCTATTTAACCTTAGCCTTACTACAGGATATGTACCTGAACACTGGCGTACAGCAACAGTGGTCCCACTCCACAAAGGGGGTACCTCTACAGACCCTGGGAACTACCGCCCCATAAGCTTAACCAGCCTGGTCTGCAAAGCTATGGAAAGAATCATTATGGTGCTCATAAACAGAGACATTGGGGACCTACAGACACTTGACCCCACCCAGTTCGGCTTTGTAAAGGGCAGATCCTGCCTTTTGAACCTGGTTGACTTTTTCGAAACAGTCACTAGAGCCATTGACGAGGGCAAAGCAGTCCATACAGCCTACTTGGACTTGGCTAAGGCCTTCGACACAATACCCCACTCAGGCATCATAGATAAGCTCAACAGCTTAAACGTAAACCCTTATGTCACTAGATGGGTTGCAAACTGGCTAAAGGACAGAACCCATAAAGTTAAAATCGCTGGAGCAATGTCAGACTCAAAGCCAGTCACAAGTGGTGTCCCACAGGGATCTGTCCTGGGACCCCTCTTGTTCGGCATTTATTTCTCAGATGTTAAAGCAAACATGGGAGGGTTGTGGCTGACAAAGTTCGCAGATGACTGCAAACTAGGCGCCATAGTCGATACCCCAGCGGACACATGCATCCTACAAAAAGGCCTCACAGAAATGGACAACTGGTGCCGGAGTCATGGCCTTAAACTAAATGCCAAAAAATGTATAGTCATCCCTTTGGGAAAACAAAGTACCCACAAATTATCACATAGACAGCAACCCACTGAGTACGGAAAAAGTAATCAGAGACCTAGGGACCCAAGTCAACAGCGACCTCTCATTTGACACCCATGTTGCCAAAGTGGTTAGAAAAACATTTTACCTTGCACACCTTATCATGAAGGGATTCACATCCAGATCCAAGGATGTCATTGTACCCCTATACTCCTCCCTCATCAGACCCATGATTGAGTACAATGCCCCATTTGGTATGTACCTCACCCGGCATTTGCAACAGCTGGAGAGACCACAAAAGTACCTCACCAAGAGGATCAAGGGTCTCCAACATATGTCTTATTCTGCCAGACTAAAGAAACTCCAGCTCTATTCAGTAGCATACCGCCTGCTCAGAGGTGATCTCTGCCTGACGTACAAGGCCATGTCCAATCAGGAACTGATGGACATGCTCCATCTCAAAAAATCCAAATCCATCAGAACCACGAGAGCTAAAGACTTAAACCTCGGCACAAGTATGAATAGGACATGCTGGAGGGATAGATTCATAACCCAGAGGCTTCCCATGCTCTGGAACAAGATCCCAGTTCATGTTAGGCAGAGCCCCTCACTAACTCTCTTCAAGAGAAATCTTGATGAGTGGATGGGAGATTGTAAGTTTACCCCAGGGGTCACATCTGTGTCACTACTAGACAGGGGCACAGTAAACTAATTATATTATAAAAGGGGACCTTCACTGTGTCACTACTAGTCAGAGGCACAGTATTCTAAATCTATTCTGTGCATTTTTTGTACCATTTCATGGGTTGGCGAAAGCCACATCACTATGGCTAGGCTTACAAATGCCCCAGGGCAGATAGCCTAGAACTAAACTATGAAACTATGAAACTATGAAACAACACCATGGTATATAATTAGTTTTTAATAAAAAGAAATCAGCTTTGAATCCCATTTTCTCTTCATCTGACCATTCACACAAAAAATAACAACATGAAATATGTCACCGCATTGGGTTGGATAAAATGCTTGCATTCTGTTAATCACACAGTTTATGTTTGCCACAAATTGTTAAAAGTATTTTAAATATAACACTGATACTCAGTCCAGTGTTATCACTTACATCCAGCCTAGGTTTGCCTTCAGCTGCTATTAACTAATTCCTAATATTGCTTTGTAGTAGACCAATATTCTACATCTCTCAAACCTAACATGTAACAAGTTTATCAGATTTCTGCTATGCAGCTCTTGGTCAACACACATACTGTGGGCCACATTCCATTTTTATTAAGATTTAAAAGATGTTCTGCATTGAGATCACTGTTGCAGTAGCCTAAGAAAAATGAGTTATATAGCCTTTCAAGGGTATGACCAGCTGACCAGCTTTACAAAGTTTAAAGGCACCTTCCCTGTACCTTAACTGTTTGGAGATCAAACAGACCTCCATACAAAAGAGAGTTAGAGCACAAAAATCTTCAGAACTTTCTTGCTGCGAAAATGTATTCACTTTGCATGCTTTGTTGAGCTGATGATTGGCTAGTGTTACATCAACACTAAGCAGATAGATTCCCTTTACAGATAGTTTCCCTTCAGGGAAAAAACTTCCACTAATTTATTTTTTTTCCTTAGGAAATACTATTTTTGTGTGAAAATGTATTTACCTTTCCTAGGAATTGTTATATAATGGACTGTTTTTTGCATGTAAACAGTTCTTTTTTTTCAGTTGAGAATGTTTGCAAAGAAAAATGTTCAAATGCTTCTTCATTAATTTTCTTCTGCATTGCTATGTAGAATGATGGTGTTCAGGGCAGGATATCATGGTTTTTGATGACTGTTATTGAAAATTTTTAACTCAAACTTGAGTTTGATTGTCACTTGCATACCAGCTGACATAGGTTCCGCTATTCACCTTGTTGGTATTCTTTTTTACTGAACCATTGAAATATATTGGTCTCCTTGGATCTTTCTTCTCTCATCCTCAAGAGATATATTTCTTTGGTGTTTTGGGCCTAGCTGACTCTATCACATCCTTAGCTGTTAATGAGTGACTCTTCTTTCACCAGACTGGGTTCTACAAGCTGTTCATCATTATCTCTCGGTATGCCTGGTGTAGCAACTATAGCCACTAATGACCTAGAGTTATTCACATAATTTGCAGCTGTTTGTTAGCCCTTGCAGAGCATCAAGAACTACTTTTGCTGGTTTTGGTGGAAGTAGAAAATGAAGGTTTACCACTTAGCAATGTTAAGGTTTGTTTCCTGGAGCAGTGCCCCTGCAATAGCTGGTATTTTTCCAATATGGTACCCAGGAAAACAAAACCAGTAAGGAATGTGCCTTCTGTTCTTTCTCTCTTTGACCCTACTGATATTGATAAAGGGATTGCATCTAGCTTTGAATATTTTTATGTCTGCTTTTTTACTCACCGAGTTTAGGAAAAAAAATGTTATTCCAGGCGACAAATTAGTATTCACAACGAAGTACCAACAAGCATATTTTTTAAATAGCAGGACTAGGACTCTCATTTAAAAAAAAGAAGACCTCCAGGAACCAAGGAAAGTCTTCTGAATGACTATTTGCACGTTCTATCCCTCCCTCTACTCATCTTGACAGTCTTTCAAATCTCTCCCTCAGTCTAGGCCTCCATCTTCCACAATGGCATCAGATTGCCTCAGATGGGTGGGTCTAAGTCTTTTCTGTCAGTGGTATAGAAGGCTATATGAATCCCTTCCTCATTTTCAGGGGACTCTGCTTCATCCTGCTATTCAGACATTCCTGTTTTCTTCTCTTTAGAGTTAACAGCAGCTCAGAGGATGACATAACTTTGCCCTCAGCCCTGATAGATACATTTTTTTTTCTAGTGTCAAACTAAGGGAGAACTTCTAGACCTCTCCCAGACCTACTTTCTCTATCTTTATGTAGAGGTCTCAAAATTCTAAATATTACCCATCAAACTATCAAGTCTTATTCCTTCCAATAGTTCTTTGGTATAATTTGACCTAAAGACACTTATCGTCATATTCCAATTTACAAGGAATTCAAACATTTTTAAAGTTTTTCTGTGACTCTCAATTTTTTAGTTCTCTGTGTTACTCTTTGGTTTGTCCTGGTGCCTGGTTCCAGTGATGCTTCACTGCATACTTCAAGGTATTCACATCTTTTCTTCTCTGAATAACTGTCATATTTTAACACACACATTTATGTTTGTCAGGAATCCCAGACATGAATTCTCAGTCACTATTTTTTTCTAGCATGTCTTCTAGATTCTTCCTTAAGAAGAAATTTTCTTTCATTAAACTACATACAATTACACATTTTCTAGAAACTCCAGACAATCTCTGGATTCTGCCACCAAGTTTCCTATGATTCTGAGGATTCCTAGGATTCCTTTAGCCAGATTTCACATGAGAAGAGTTCAGTACTAGCTCAGATCAGTCTGGACTGATTATAGGCAACCCTTATCCTTTCAGATTCCAATTTTAGGTTTTGTCAAAATGAATTTACTTTGGTTGGTTGACTGGCGATCTCTTACTCCAAGTCTGCCTTTCCCCTTTCAGACTCCCTCCCAGTCTGTCACAACAGATGTTTCAGACTTTGTAGTTTCGAAAGAAGGGAAAATGAAAAATTCCAAGGACAGATAATCTCACATAAATGTTATAGAGTTGTTAGCAGTAATCTGTTCTTTGAAAGCCTTAATTCATTTCTGGTCTCCTGGGCCTCTGCAGGTTATTACAGACAATACCACAGCAGTGGAGTGGTAAGTAAACAGCCATGGGGACAGTGGATCCTATTCCCTTTTGCAGACTTGCTATGATTGCCTGTGAGGTATCAAGGTGATTTGTTTTGATGCGTCAGATGTCAGAGCAAAATGTTATAGTTGGCAAGTGAGCAGGTCAAGCACAGACCCCTATCAATGGAAATTTCACATTGGGGCTTCCATAAATTTACCCACTTGAGGTGACACTGCTTATAGATTAGTTGCCTTTTAAGTAAAAAAAAAAAAAAAAAAAAAAAAAAAACAGAATGAAAAAATTCTATTCCAGGATTCCTTACAAATCACCTTTTTTCATTGATTTTGCCAGGAATATGCCTGAATGCTTTTCATCCTTTTCATTAATTCACTGAAGTTATTTGATATACCCCAACCTGAAAATACTTCAGCTATCTGCCTAGATGGTACAAATTTTTGATATCTTTTAGACATCCTTTTTGGAGGACATATAGTGGCTTCTAAGGGGCTGAAATAACTTGTTACTAGAAAAGCAGATAAGTGTAAGAAATTTTATAGTCAGTGCCACTTCAAGAACCAAAACCTTTTTAAGGTCTTGCTCCCTCTGATCTTTTGAGAGTTGTTATCCTTGTGTCTCTGTAATTCCCTATCAGAGATAGTTTTTTGCCCATTTCTGCTTGTCTGCTCTTAGATTCCTCCCCTTTTCTTCCTGCAGAGTTTCGAAAGGACTTTTATCACATCCATCCACCATGAAAACTGGTAGCTCCTCTTTGGAATATTTATGTTTAGTTTGAAAAAAATAACACTTCTTACCTTAGAGCCAGCTCATCAGGCTGTTGTTGAGACTATTAATATGAAAAATATGTACTATACATTGCTCTGACATCTACAACAAGAGTATCTGGGATATATACTCTTATGGTGAGTCAGCCTTACCTCATTTTCCATAAGGACAGTGTTTATTTAGGAATTACTCCTTTTTTGCCATCTATCCATATTTAATCTCTCTGCATTCTTTGCAAGACTAGAACAAGGGAGAAAGAGTCAGTCTTGCTCAGGATGTCAATAGGCAGCTCAGAAACTACTTGGTCAGAACTCTATGCTTCAGGAAAAACAATCAGCTGAAAGGGGCAAGAGCACAGTTCTCAGATGGTTGTCTCATGCTTTTTCTTTCTGCTATGCTCAACATATTTAAGCACTTCCATGCAGTTTTAGGACCCTTTCTTCCAAGGCTTTGCCTTTATCTGTGGCTTTTAGAAAATAGGTTTTATTTGTTTATTTTATGATTGCCTTTGTTGCTGGGAAAGTCAGGCTGGGCTGTATTAGTCTCTTTTCAGCAGAGGCACAGGGAGAAAAGCTACAGAAGATATAAAGTAACATAAAGATAATAGAAATAAGTTATTTACAAATATGCACAAGAAAACTTCAGTCATACGTACATAGTAGTAAAAAAATATAGCAGCAGATTGATTAAAGCTGGACACTCACTATTTACATTTTGTTATAGTTTACATTATTCTGAGGTACATAGTCACAGAGTGTTTCCAAAGTTAAATTGGTGGTCACTCTAAAATATTTCTTACAGTTTCCTTTTTGGTTTAAAACATGATATGATGACCAAATTATTTATTACAGGGGCAAAGTTTAGATAGTTTGATAAGATTATAGAAGTTCTGTAGGTGGTTATTCAGTATTTATGTATTTCTTACAGTTCATGGTTAGAGGTTACATAGCTTGAAGAAGGAATGATATATTTGTCATAAAGGACTGTAATAAACAGCAATTATGTTAATTTTTATATAGCTAGGGTCAAGGTTTTGCAGAATTGAAGGGATAGAAAGAAAGATGTATATGAAATTCTTGAGTAGTTAAGTAAGATGCAAAAGGAAGGATAGAGAAAGGTGAGATAGAAGACTGGTTTATGGTAAGTTAAAAGCAGTTTCTATGGAGGTAAAATTATTCAATGATTGAGAGTAAAGAAACAGATTCTTTGTAGTTCCTAGTTAGTAGTGGCATGGTGCTATGGTGATATACAGTAACACAGATTCTGCATAGTTTCTAGGCTAGAGAGGAACAGGAGCATAACCATACATGATTGAGATGTTGTTTCAGTTCTGTTTTAAAAGTAGAAAGAACGAAAGAACAAAAGGCAGTCCAGCACCAGCAGATAATACAAATATTTAATAAATAAAAACAGTATGAGTGCTTTCGTCTCAGAATACAGAGACTTCCCCAGATACAATCGATAAATGTCACTTCCCCTCCTTAAATACATTCAACAATTAAACAATTAAACAATAAATTAGTTTAAGTGTTAAAATTTAAAGTTTAAATTGACAATGCCCTATGACATATAACATGAATGTAAAAAGAATAAAATGAACTTGTCTAATCTCTCATAATGAACCCTGTACCACAAGAACTAACCTAAGTTATAATTTTATATGTTACACTATTAGTGCCCTTTATTTGACAACTGGTGTGAGAGATGTTTGTTCATTCAAATACGGAAAGAAAATAGCCTTTAACCTAAGTTGCCACAGCAACCCTGTACCACAAGAACTAACCTAAGTTATAATTTTATATGTTACACTATTAGTGCCCTCTGTTTGGCAACTGGTGTGAGAGATGTTTGTTCAATCAAATACGAAAAGAAAATAGCCCCTTAATCTAAGTTGCCACAGCTGTTCTTTCCTCAATAACTAACTTCCAATCACCTCCATAACTCGTAACATTCATCTTATCAATGATTCCAAACCTAAATCTAGTGAATTTTTCACATAGAACTGAATGTTTAAAAAGAGAATCGGCTTCTTTTCTAACATTTATTTCATACAAGTGTTCGCATATCCCAGTTCCAAGTGTTCTATGTGTCTTGCATATGTAGATGGCAGGACAACTATCATCCTTGGCCAGGTACACTAATCTCTTAGTTTTACAATTCCCATTTCTAAATGTCACCTTACTGCCCAACTCATTGGGCTGTATTTACGAAGGCTTGCACAGAGTCTAAGAGTAGTGTAATACTACAGAAACCAATATGTCTGCTGAGCGATCCAGGAACATCCGGCAGGGGCGTGCATGAGAGCTCCTAAAACTACTCTTGCACGGACAGAGTTAGGTTAGGCAAATTACCTCATTTGCTGCTGAAAGCTATGCAAATGAGGTAAATTTGCGATCCAGGAAACACTAACCTGTCCGAGTAAGAGTCGTGTTATTTGCAGAAATGTACTCGGTTGGTAACTGAGTACCGTTCTGCAAAAAGCAAAACAGAGCAATGACAGCTCCAAATAAAGGATGCATCCAGTTGAGGAAGCATACCAATGGCCAAATATAAGGCCTTGGCATTCATATGTGTTGCAAAAAATTTAAAAAATTAATAATTCTTTTCCCCCTATCCCCGATGTTTAAGCATAGCGCATCGTTGTGCAAACTTGTGGCACTCTACAAAACAAAAAACAAAAAAAAATAAAAGTAAAAAATAGGCATTTTATTACAAATATCCATCTGCCATGCAAGTGAATGGCAGGCTGAAGACAACATGGCTACTGAGTAGTGGTTGCTAACGGGGGAAGCTCAGTATGAGAGATGTAACCAAGCATTAGTAGGCAATCCTACAAAAATGAGTATAAGGATAGTGAATCCCAATTCTCCCTGCCATGTGAACCATGTCCCTAGAGTGTAAGAGTAGGATTAGGGGAGTATCAGAGTAGTAGATAGGTGACATCATGAGGGGGGTATGTATCAAAGACTGTAAGCTTATTGGAGCAGAGTGGCATGTGTTTGCTGTGAGTTGCTCAGGACTGGAAGAGGCGTGTCTACAGTTGTCTGAACTGAAACCCAGAAACCGAAGGCGTACACTGTGGCTACAACCAACATTTCTTGCAAAGATGCTTACACTGTGTGCACACCTGTAAACCCGTGTAAGCCTGTGTGCGCGAGTGTGCACATGTGTAAGCCTGTGTAAGGCTGTGTAAGCCTGTGTGCACGGATGTGCACCCACCTAAGCCTATGTAAGGCTGTGTGTGTGCGTGTGCGCTCATGTGCGCGTGTTTGCACTTGTTTGCTCCGCGCCACCCCCTGTGGAAACAGAAAAGGGAAAAGGAAGGAAAAGTAGTAGAAGGAAGTTAACCAAGGAGAACTAGCAGAGCTGCCAGGTGAAATCAATCAGAAACAGCCAATTACACAGGCAGTACACTAGCCCAACCCAGCCCAGCTTAAAACTCTGCAAACAACATTCCCCCATGTTTTACTCAGAAACACTGCAGTATACAAAGAGAAGTGAAAACTTAAAAATCTTAACTGAGAAAAAAAATGTTAGGAGCTGCCATTGCTATTATAAGGCAACATGTGCAAGATGCTGAGGGTGGTGCCATTGCGGATGCTGCTGCGCAACGCACAGTGAGGAGACGGAGAAGAGTTTACAGACCCAGAGTAACCTACCAGGGGCTACATGAGCTGGACATTGTGGAGCACTATAGAGTGGACAGAGAGCTCCTGCAGCAAATTGTTGAGCTGTGCAGGCCATGACTCACACACAGGACCAACAGAGGGGAATCCATCCCAGTGGAAACCAAGGTATGTGTTGGCCTAAGAATACTAGCAACAGGTACCTTCCAGAGACCAACTGGTGATATTATGGGGATTTCACAGGCATCAGCATCCAGGGTACTGCACCAGTTCCTGAATGCCATGTCAGCACATGTCGGTGATCATGTATATTTCCCCAATTCCAGTGAACTATTGGTATATGCGTCTCTTCCAGCAAATAACGGAATACCCTGAGGTAGTAGGTGCAATTGACTGCATGCAGATACACATTAAAGCATCAGCTGGTGAGCGGGGTAGGGCCTACATCAACCATAAGGGCTTCCACTCCATAACTGCCAGGTTGTGTGCGATGCCCAGGGTATAATACTGAATGTGTGTGCTGGATGCCCTGGAAGCTACCAGGATTCCCATATCTGGCATCTGATGCAGCTGTACCAGACATTTGCTAATGGAGACATCCCTGATGGTCACCTAGTGGGGGATGCTGGATATGCACTGGAGCTGTGGCTGATGACATCCATCAGAAATGCACATACACCTGAACAAGAACTCCATAATGAGGTACACGCACAAACATGAAATGTAATAGAGCGTGTGTTTGGGATGCTCAAGTCACATTTTCGGTGCCTGGACACATCTGGTGGAGCCTTGCAGTACTCAGCAACTACATGTACCCAAATTGTCATGGTATGTGCCACGCTACACAATATGAATCTGAGAAAACAGCTGCAGCAGGAACAGCATGGGGCATGGCCAAACAGCCCCCCACCATTGCTAATGCCTGCACAGGCACAGCGTGACTCGGAGGAGGAACCACCTGAGCCTGCCCCAGTAGGCAGAAGGAGGCATGCCTGGTATGCCTTGGCCTTGGCAAAGAGGCAATGCATAGCACATACACTGGCTCTGTAGGAACCCTGGAAATGATACCTCTCTCTGACTTGCACATAAAATAAAAGGGATGGCTAACTTGACACTACCTGTTTCCAAACATGTATAGGGAGTGTAGTATGTGCATCCGACATAGGCAGCCCTGCAGCACCACCGGAGGCATGATTGCCATGTTTTAAGCAATATAAAGCAGTGCTAAGCAGCATTTACCAATATACAGTATATGTAAACAAAACTGACTGTGCTAACTAGTGCAGTGTTGGGCAACATTGAGCAATGTTGGGCAAGGTTGGCCAAAGTCATGCAAAGTTGAGCAAAGTCAGGTAAACATGCTCATATTTACTTTACTGTTCCTTAAGCAATCTGCTCTGGCCAGCATGAAAATAAAAAGCAGTGACAGAGCTCGAACCCAGGATACTGTGCACTATAGTCACAGTACTGAACCACTAAGCCATGATAGCACTTCATTGGCACAGACACAGCAGGACAATTGTACAGTAATGCAAACACAAAGAAATGCTATATCATGTCTCTAAAGAGGCATATGGGTAACCTCCCCCATAGGCCTATGCAGACAGAGAACATCAGGCCAGGTGGTGTGATGTGGGCTGTGTAGGCTATGAAGTCGCAATCTAATATACGTGACATTGGACGCTAGGATCTGTAGCACAGTAGTATGCCTCAAGCCAGCACGATAGGCAACAGTACAGACTGAAATGGTGTATGGTACACAGCAGTGCAGGCATAGCAAATGTGTATAAGTGTCAGGTGAAACCCTCATCCTATGTACACCTACAGTAACAATCAAGTGTGCCCCTGGGTAGAAATGTACAAAGAATAGCCATCCCCCGTGTATGTAGAAATGTTGATAATTCTATGCAAAGTGTCTCATGGAAGCCCTGCAGGCACAGCATGATCCCTGTTGATCTATGACACAAAGGTGAGCCCTGCTGTAAAGATACATCTTGACTGTCCATACACATATAGTATAAATGTCTATACTGGGCGTGCTCACACACTCCAGCAAATGTAATGGATTTCATTCAGCATCACACTGAAAGGTCATACTGGGCATGCTCACACACTTATGCCAAATACGGAGGTGATAATAAGGGATCTATGGACAAATGTGGATAACATCTCTACTTCCAGAAACACATTCACAAAGTTGTCAGAAAATCATACTATGTGTTCACATAAACTGCCAGTGTCTGTGCATGTAGGTCAAAGGAGGTTCCCAGTACTCATCAGTCATCAGACCCATCAGAGAGTACCACAACACACTTGCAATGAACCAGACTAGGCACGTTCAACAGCCAGAAATACCACTGAAGTACCCTAATAAGAGGATTGCTGGCCTCAAACAGTTGCCCCATGCAACAAGACTGAATGTAGCCCAATCTGTACTCTGTTGCATACTGTCTACTCAGGAGATCTCTGCCCAACAGACAGGTCCATGTCATGGCTACACTCAGATCTGTACTGAGTTACAGCTCAATGACACTAAATATACAGACCCAACTGATATTGCCAACATCCTGGCAGATAGGATCACTGTTAACTGTACCCCCGTCTCACCCATGAAAGAGCACACCTCTATAATGGAAGACTGCAAAGTTGCTGTAATCACGGCTGCACAGGTAAAAAACACTCTCCAAAGCCAGTATCACAGCAGCCATGGGACCAGATAACTTCACAGGCTGTATTCCACACAAATCACAGAACAAACAGGCACCACACCGACGTACCATGTGCAGTCATAGCCTCACCTCATGCTTTGTCCCTATTGAATGGTGCACAGTGACGGTTATCCCACTACACAAGGGTGGAGACACCATGGACCCCAGGAAATAGTGCCCCATTAGCCTGAAGAGCCTGCTCTCCAAGGCCATGGAATGTATCATCATACAACATATAAACAATTACATTTGTAATCCCCAAACCCTGGACCACAACCATGTTGGGTTAGTAAAATGCAGATCATGTCATCTAAACCTGATAGATGACACTGAAGCAGTCAACAGAACCGTCGACAAGGGTAAGGTGGTTCACACAGCCTATGTTGATCCTGCCACGGCTTACAACACCACCCCACACTCTGGAAATATAGATAAACCCACTAAAATAGGTATAAATTGCTATGTCACAAGATGTGTTGCCAACAGGCTTACTGACAGAACACACACTGTGAAAGTAGCAGACTCCAAGTATGACTTCTGACCAGAGATGAATGCAGTCCCACAAGGTCCAGTCCTGTGTCTTGTCCTGTTTAGTATCTACTTCCCTGAAGTACACTTTAACATTTGAAGCTCTGTGGCTACAGAAGTTACCAGAGGACTGCAAACTAGGAGCCATAATTGTAAACACTAAAGATGTGGACATCCTACAAAAGGGCCTCACTGAGACAGATGGCTGTTGTCAAAGCCATGGGCGTTAACTTAATGGCAAAAGGTGCATTGTCATCCCCTTTGTTAAAACCTCTGTAGCCAAGAACTACAACATAGGCGGTAGTATACTTAACAATGAAAGTGTGATAAGGAATCTTGGGTCACAGGTGTACACTGGACACAAGTGTGATATTCACATCCCCACAGTAGCAGAAAACCCTGCTATGTGGCACACCTCATCACAAAATGTGTCTCATGCAGGATAGAAGAGGACATTGTTCCACACTACTCCTCACTCACTAGAACTATAATAGAGTACAACGCCACTTTTGCTATGTACCCACAAGACAACTACAACAACTGTTTTGCCTGCAGCAATACCTCACAAAGAGCATTAGCGGCCAGAAATACATGCCATACACACACCATCTCAAAATGCTCCATCTGTACTCCTTTGCATATCACCTACTCAGATGTGTTCACTGCCTAACATACAAAGCTATGTTAAATGCAGAGCTGTTTGACATGCTCCACGTAAAACACTCACAATCCCCCTGACCTTTGGACCCAAAACCATGAATGAAATACAAAAGGAAGGGATGCACCCATTTACCATATGGATACCCACACCTTCAGGTTAGTGGCACAGCATGAGGCCTTGGAGACCATGCACGGGGCTATGCTCCTGTAGTAACCCAGACTAATACTATTTCTTTTCTTGTCTTCTGCCTTTTTTTCCCCACTACACCCTATAACTCAACACACACTGCCTGTTCTCCAACTTTGGTGGAAAATATGCTATAATCAACCCTCAGATATCTGATCCCAGACCTCTCCCCCATTTTTTAGACCCATCTACACAGTACTTCTTTAAAAAGTCTATGTCCTAATAACTCTACAGGTGACTGCCTATTCTCAAACTCTGTTGGAAACATAACGAGACTTACTTTGTTCTCCTTTTTTCTTTACTTTCCTTCTTCCCTATTTTTTTCTCTCTACACTCCTTTCAGCTTTTCTTTACCTCTCATTACACTTCAGCATTCCTCTTACAAAATTTATGTATTAATTTTTTGTATTGTAATGTTCTTTGTGAAGCACCTTACATAGGTTGTAGTTTATGTATTTTTTGGTTCTCAGATTGTAATATGCAATCTCCTGATTAAAAAAAAAAAAAAAAAAAAAATTTTTCATTTACTAGTTGTTTACTGTTAGTTTTATACTTGTTATTACTTCTTTTGTAACACCTTCTGAAACCATGTAATACTCATTGAGTTCTCCCCGGGCCTCTACTGAAAATGGACATATATCCAGATAGACTAGCCCGGTCAACAAATGTAAAATAAATAAAATAAATACAAAATAAAACTAACATTGGGCAAAGTTGCTCATCAGATTATAGCCTGCTACAGATCACCTACCCTGTCACAGGAACCTCACTCAGTATTCCTGAGAACAGTGGAAAATATAGAGGTCCTATCAAACACCATTATATGAGCTGATTACAACTACCCAAACAGTGAGTGTGAGAATTACTTGTGTACAACGTCCTTTGCCCATTGTTTCCTAGAGTTTAAAAGCTCTAACACCCTGGAACAGCTGGTCACCATGCCCACTAGAGGTGACACCATACTGGACATGATCATCACCAACATGAGGTACCAGTGTTCCACAACAGAGATAAAGCCCTCGCTGGTAATATCAGATCATACAGTAATCACACTGGACATCCACATCCCGCCCCCTCACACAGTCAATGAAACCACCGTGAAGACATTTTCAAAAGCAAACTGCACACATCCCAAGACAAAAGTGGACAGTTCAAAAGACCTCTTGCTGTAGAATAATGGTATACAATCTGCCAAATCAGTTACAAGCGAATCCTATGAACATCTACAGGGATGCATGGATTGAGACATCACAAATAAAACCAAAATGCACTTCTCCAAAAATAAGAAAACAATCTGGTGGTCATTGCCCATAAATAAGCTAGACAACAGAAGGAGGAAACTAACACCTGATAGAGCCAACTTCACTAAAGGAAAGGCATCACTGATCATAATTAGGAAGAAGCAATGATCGCTCATAAAATAATTCAAGGACACTTTCAAAAGACAAATTGCCAAGGACTGTAAGAATGACAACCACAAAGCCTGCGTTAGCTGTACCACACATGTAGGTGTCAACTTCCAAATATGCTGTCAGCTACTGACAAATGGCAGGGAATACCCTGAACCAACTGTCTTTGTCCACATCCTGGGGGACAAGTCCAGTGCAAACATCCTCCCATCACCCCCAAAAAGGCCTGTGTCCATCACAGAAGGATGCAGAGCCCCAGACGACATGGACATGCAGGTAAGGACAGCCTTCCCCAAAGCCAAGAACAAAGCATCAATGAGAATGGATGGTGTCTCAGGCTGCGTCTTACACTAGGCACAAAAGGAACCACAGCCTCACCTACATTCACTGGCCAGACTCAATCGTACCACAGGGTATGTACCCAAAGAATTGCATAAACCAACAATCATCCAGCCCCACAAAGGGGGTGCCACAACAGAACCTGGAAACCATTGCCCTATATGTCTAGTCAGCCTGGTCTACAAAGCTATTGAGCAAATTGTCATGGAACCCTTAAACAGTGACATTGGGAACCTCCAGACACTGGACTGTACACAACCAATCCTTGTTAAAGGCAGACCCTGCCTCTTAAACATAGTTGACTTACTACAAACAGTTACCAAGGACATAGATGGAGGTGAAAGTAATCCACACAGCCCACCTGGACCTCACTAAGGACTCTTTACACCATTCCCCACTCTGTCATCATGGACACGCTTACCAGCCTGAACATCAACAGCCATGTCACAGGATGTGTGGCAAATGGCTCATAGATCAAACACACATGTTCAGAGTTGTGAGTGCCATGTTTGACTCTAAGACAGTCACAAATGGCATCCCACAGGTCCTGGCCCTGGGACCCCACCCATTCAGTAGACACTGCTCAGAGGTACAGGCAAGCATGGGAGGAGTATGGCTGAACAGGCTTGCAGATGACTGCTAACTGTGGTCCATAATTGAATCAATGGCTGACACACACATCCTCCAGAAGGGGCTTACAGAGACAGATACCTGTTGTTACAACAATGCCCCAAGAAGAATGGCAAAGAATGCATGCTCATCCCCTTTGGCTAAAACAAAGTGCAAACAAATTACCACATAGGTGGTACTCCAGTATGTATGGAGAAAGTCATTTAGGCCCTGGGGACACAGTTAGATAGTACACTCTTCTTCGATGATCACATGGCCAAAGTGTTTAGACACACCTTCTATGTAGCCCACCCAATGTCACCTAATGTAACCCACTTTGTCCAGTCAGATGATGTCACCAACCTACAAATATACCTGTGGAAAGTAGAACTCACAGTAATGTGTATAGCGTGTCGTGTAAATGTGTACTCCTGTAGTATCATAAAACAGTTAGATAGGGATTTGAATCCTACACTTGACAAGTGTGTGTCTGTTTGTGTGTGATCTCCTTGCAGAGGAGCAACCTCTTTGGAGAGTACTCATACACCTTAAAAGTGGTATACTAATCTTTGTCAGGGCTGATGATGTCACCATCCTTCAAACATACCTGTGTAGAAGAGAACTCAAAGGAATGTGTTTAGCGCATTGTGTAAATGTGTATTCCTCGAATATCATAAACCTGTTAGGTAGGGGTTTGAATCCTGCCCTTGACAAGTTTGTGTGTGATCTCCTTGCAGATTGCAACCTTTTTGGAGAGTACTCATACACCTTAAAAGTGGTATACTAATCTTTGTCAGGTCTGATGATGTCACCATCCTTCCAACATACCTGTGGAAAAGAAAACTTGCAGTAATGTGTATAGCACGTTGTGTAAATGCATACTACTGTAGTATCATAAACCAGCTAGGTAGGTGTTTGCATCCTGCACTTGACAAGTTTGTGTGTGATCTCCTTGCAGAGGAACAACTTTTTGGAGAGTACTCATACACCTTAAAAGTGGTATACTAATCTTTGTCAGGTCTGATGATGTCACCATCCTTCAAACATACCTGTGGAAAAGAGAACTCACAGTAATGTGTATAGTGCATGTTACTGTCATATTATAAACTAGTTAGGTAGGGGTTTGAATCCTGCACTGGACAAGTGTCTGTTTGTGAGTGATCTCCTTGCAGAGGCGCAACCTTTTTGGAGAGTACTCATACACCTTAAAAGTAGTATACTAATCTTTGTCGGGCCTGATGATGTCACCATCCTTCAAACATACCTGTGCAAGAGAGAACTCACAGTAATGTGTGTAGTGCATCATGTAAATGCGTACTCCTATAGTATCATAAACCAGTAAGGTAGGGGTTTGAATCCTGCATTTGACACTTGTGTGTTTGTGTGTAATAACCTTGGAGAGGAGAAACCTTTTTGTAGAACAGCTTACAAGTGGTATACTTATCTTTGTCAAGTCTGATGACGTCACCATCTTACAAATAAACCTGTGGAAAAAAGGCATCTCAGTAATGTGTATAGCATTCCGTGTTAATGCGTACTGCTCTAGTATCACGAAGTAGTTAAGTTGGGGTTTGAATCCTGCACTCGATGAGTTTGTGTGCTCTATGTGTGTGGCACTGTTGGCCAATATATAGTGGGTTTTGCTTTAACTACTGTATAACATGTCAGTATGCATTGCACATGTGAGGTATCTGTGTGGTAAATACATATACATACATGTTACCTCAATTATTGCATATGTGTGAACCCTGCTGTCTCCAAGGACACAACTGTCATCTTTGCCAGACTGTGCTGCTGCTTCCCAGACCTTAGGTCCCATCTGTATGCTTGTGACAAGGCCAGCCACTGCAATGATCCCTGGCCTAGGTCATCTGTGTCACACACACTCATTATGGTTACTATTCAATTGTGTGAGTGAGGGTTTATGGCTGAGGTATATGTTAGACCGGTTCTAATGCAGCAAAGTCTGTCAATGATGGCTATTCATGATAGGTGTACAACAACCTTTGTGGATATGCATGCAAACCCCTTATTGCTTATGTGATCCACCAAGATATTTCAAAATACCTTAGGAAATGTGATTATCAAAGGAGAGATGATGTTACACTTGGTTGCATGTACACATTGGTACCTGTTCATCATGTTGGTGGCTACTACCTATGTAGTACTGTGGGGATACTATGTTCCGTAAAGGTGGATGACCATGCTTAGTTTGGATAATAGATTTATAGCATGGTTTTGACAACAGTTATCTGTCTGTATGGTACCCTTGTGGAGTATGTGTGTGTCATCTGGAGAATGCATTATAGGCCACAGTATGCATTACCAGATATGGACGGACATATCCCTACTGTGATTGCTTGTACCTAAGAGAGCTATATGCCAAACAGGAGTGGTCTCAGTAATGGCTGCAGGTGAGTACCACTGGTCACTGGCATAGTATAGTACCTGAAGGATGCAAATTTTGCTGTGTGTCCTACAGCTGTGTGTCAGTCGTGAATACATCATCTAATGATTGTTTATGGTCAGGCTGTTGAAGTTATGTATACTACCAGAATGCAGAACAATGCCAGAACAGTATCACCCACAGCACAGTGTCAAAACATGTCATACACACATGTGTAGTCAGGTTCCGAAATGTGTGTAGTACAATGCTTACTGGCCACCAATAGAAACTATGTCACCCTGCTCATGTGTCCACTATGCACGTACATGCAGACAATGTGCCTCCACAATGTTCACAGATCTACACCTGCAAATCCGTGCTACACACATCCCACACATACTGTCCACTCTCTAACACATGCTGCCAATACTCCACACATCAGCCAAGTGGCACATGGGTGGACAATACACTATTTTAACTAACACTGGTGTATACAATACTACAATGACAATCATAGCTTTAATGCATCATGCGTGCTCAGCTACACTTTCAAGCATATCATTACACTCTACTGCTGACAACATGGTAACATTGCTGTACTGCTATAAAGTCACCCTGTGCATCAGCACCATGGTAGCTTGTTCCTGCATCGATGTTACAGATGACAGGAGGTGGCACAGGTTTCATCATATGCACAGGGTGTGTTGTTGGTTTGCCAGAGGCCTACAGAGAGCCATCCAATCAACATGTATGTGTGTGTGTGTGTGTGTGTGTGTGTGTGTGTGTGTGTGTGTGTGTGTGAGGGGCAGGAGTACTAATATGGGCCAATGTTGATGTAATGTGTATGGGTATGTGTTAGCCCTAGGTGTCTGGTTCCTGTGTGTGTGTCTGCATGCACACAGTTCCACCATGTGGCTGCCATATACTGGTATTTGTAGGACAGCGACATAATGTAACTGCCAGGCTTTACAGATCACCATCTCTGGCCACGGATATGGTACCTGTGCCTGGCAGGGGTTCTACTGACACTATCTGGTACTAAGCCAGACTGGGTACTATCCCCAGAGGTAGATGGATGTACACTGTACCCAAGTCCCTGATGGGACTGTCCAGAGCCACATGCAAATGGTCTCCTAAGACGTTCTATTGACAGCCCACCCCCAACATTGCTGGGGCTGGTACTGGCACTACGGGAGCGGCTGTGACTTGTGGGATGACCGTGGTGACTGCCAGCTGCTGATGTTGCTAGCATACATCCAAGTTGACGACTCAACTGTCCTGCACTGTCCTGACACATGGACATGACATTGCGGAGGACACTTAATGTCTCTCCCCAATGTTTATCTGTGACCTCAGTGTAATGATGGATGGCACCTGCTAGGTCATGGATACTGTCAATTACGGCGGTGTTATGTGCCCTCGGTGCCCTTAGTCCCTGTCTAGTGTACCGTTCCATACATGCCTGTGCCTCCATGACAGCCTGGAAGATGTGTGACGTTGTCAGACCTGTGGCATGTCTGCCAGTGGCATGATGAGCAGCAGTTCTCCGTCGAGAACCCCTGGACATCCGCCTATGTGGTACCCTTCCAGACATCTGGGTATGACTGCTGTGTTGGGATGCATGTGCCATGGATACCACACTGTTCTGGCCAAAGCTGACTGTATGCTGTCCCTCAGCTAAGGGCATTGGTGATGGATGTATTGGCAGTATGACTGTGTGCATGGATGGGGTGGACACTTGTGTACTGCCGATTGGCGGCCCAACGACAGACCCTGGCAAACATGTCTGTGCCTCAACATACCTATCATCATCATCATCACTATTTTGCTCAGTGACATTGGTTTCCCTGCTGCATTGAACCAGCCCAGAGTCCGCACCTGTGAGAGAAAGACAGGAAATGCACTTTACGACCTGTACATGATGTCAGCACACATGCACACATGAACACATGCACACATGCACACATGAACACATGCACAGATGAACACATGGATACATGAACACATGCACACATGCATACATGAACACTTGCACACATGACCACATGAACACATGAACACATGAACACATGCACACATGAACACATGCACACAGGAACACATGCTCACATGCACACATGCACACAAATGCACACAAATGCACTCCTCACTAAAACAGACACACACACACACACACACACACACACACACACACACACACACACACTCACACACACACACACACACACACACACACACACACCACCAGCCATCCCGAAATACTCAATAGCGGGTGATGGTGAGGTACAGTATCACAAGGCAAACAGTTATATCACACATGTCAGTATGTAGTACATGTGTTGCTCAACAGCATGCAGTGCGGGTGTAGACAGCCCTTGCTAATAACAGTATACATGGCTTTGATGCATGTGTGTTGTTCAGTGCTCGGCCTCACCCTGGAACACAATGTGTACATGGACACAACATTGCTGTGCAAGTCTTCAAAGCTCTGCAATGTCTTGTGCACCATCACTCACAGGTATACATACTATGGCTGTTTGTGTATCACATAGATATCCATTTCTGTATAGTGCATCTGTGTCTTTAGCAGATGATTGTGGACACAGATTTAGCACATGCATGCTATGTATACACACAGGATGAGTGGTGCATGTATACCTGATGGAATACCATTGCTCAACATAGCCATTGTACAGTGGTTATGGTGAGTGTAGGACATATTGTGGATATGCCAGCCATGACAGGGCATGCTACAACACAACTGCAACATTAAACTTCACACATACACAGTGTGTGTCATGTGACCTATATACTCAATAGCATTACATGACAAATATGTGTCACTTTGTACAAATGGTGATTGCTATGCATAATGTGTATTGGTGCATATGTTTGCACATACACAACATGGAGGTGCATAGCAGTTAATGCTATGTGTGTTACTATGGTCACTGTAACTGGATGGTGTGTAGTACCATGAGCCATCATCATGCAGCATCATGTGGTCACTCAAGGCTACTAATGTATGCCAGACCGGCACATACCATGCTGTACTGGAACTGCAGTACCATGGCTACATTGACCATTTCACAGCTACTTGTTACATGGATTTGTAAGGTGCCCAATAGGGAGCATTGCCTAACATGAATGTGTTGCGTGTTGGAGAGTGTCGCACTGCCCCATGATAGGTCTCTATCCTTCAGGTATATTATGTGTGCTGTGTGGATGACATTTGGGATACTGGAGTGTGACCTTACAGCGTGTGTCTGAATATGCCATGTGTAGCATATTAACATGTACTGCATATGACGGAGTTGTGTATGTCGTGTGCATGTGTATCGACTGCCTATCAAATGTCCACTATAGTTTAGCCACAATTGTTTGGGATGCTCTGTGTATTGCATGTGTTTGAGGCAGCCACTCACATTACTGAGATTTGCATAATCTCACAGTAAACATGCACAGCATGCATTATGCGTAGGTGTGTTACATGTGTACATGGCCTACACCTCACCTATGACATGCACATTTTATTAGCAATATTAAATGTAGAACACACTCACCAGCATGGGTCTGCTGCTTTGCTGTCACACCAGAGGGACCTACAAGGATATGAAACAGTTTGTCAGTGGCCACAACTGTGGCATTGCTACTGTGGCTTTGCAATCTTACAGTAGCACAATGGTTGATGGTCACAGGCTTAAACATCATGTTCAAAGTTATCAGTATTGAACAACACCAGGCTCCACATCTTCTAACTACACAGTAGACATCTCACATATGCATGATCTAACAATTGAGTAGTCTACAGATATGCCAACTTACCTGCACGCTCCATGTGAACTTGCTGGGGGCTCTGGCCTCCATGATGATGCATGTGTGCTGTTGTTGTTGTTGTGGTCCAGGAGCCCCCAGGCTCAGGAGCAGCTCCTCCACTCTGGTGAGGGGGGGATGGGTGGCAACCCCACCACCTTTGGCAAGCTGTTGCCTACGGACATCAGATGCATGCTGCCGGACATGTCTTAGTAAATCACTGCAGTGATGTCGTACCTGCTCATACGTCCGGTTATGCATGCCTATGTCATTTATCCTACGGACAACATCTTGCCACAGCACAGTCCACTCATGCTGGTCCAGGCTGGTTCTTGAAAACAGCAGGGTGTACTGTTCGATGAGACAGTTGGTCAGTATCTCATCCTCTGCACGGCTGTAGGCAGGATTGCGATGGTGGGACATGGCCCTGGAAGACAAGAAAACAATATGTGTGAGCAAGTCATGTGGCACACTTAACATTCTACCATACAGATACCACTGAACTGCCATAAATAGCAAACTATTGTCTGTCAGAGGATACACACTTTCAATACCGCATATCATGGCTCAGTCCACAACTGCCTGACACTGCCTGACACACTCTATATATTAAAACATTTTCTGCACAGCAACAAAGATAAACCACTATGTAAGACTATGCAACAGTACATGCACACTGTATGCGACACAATGCACCACCTAGCTACAGTAGGTATATATCCAGCTAATGCATAACATAATATGTAATCCATTGCAATGATTGTAAAGTCCAGTTAGAATATTACTAGTATACCACACTAGTGGTTGATGGGAACCCCCTGCCTACAATATGTGCACATTCGTGAATATAGGAGGCATACTGTTGTACTAGACTATGCATGTTGCTAGATACACACTTATATCCTGTAACAGACATATGACCAGGGCATGTTACAGGCATACCCACGCACACACATCAGACATACATACAGGACACAGAGGTATGGCAACCCAGATGACCTTTACGTGTGTACCATACAGTACTGTGTGTCAGTACTTACTAACCCTTATGCCTGAAGTATGTAATCTGTGAGGACTACAGGGAACACACAGAACAGTGTTTCCAAGCAATGTGGACATACACCATACTGTGCTGTTTAGGCCTACAGCTTCAGGTAGTACTACAGTTCATACAGGGGTTTGATTCACCAGCAGTATCAATCAATGAGCATACATGTACTGCTTTATCCTCCAATGGCACACCCCAGTTAACACAGAGGGACTACATTGGACCGTATGCCATACTGCTTTTGTGGCTAGCAATAGCATACACATATTTTGCTGGGATCACAGCTAGGACACATAATACCATGACCAAAACAATTTCCCACTAAGCTATCCCACATATACACAACTGTGGCACATTCACCAACACATTCACCATCACACTCAGTCAACCTCACATAGCAATTATTGCAACAAGTACATGTGGATGTGCATTGGTTCATAGGTAGGTTATAGGCTATTGGCCCTACGGCCTATAGAAGCCTAGCCAGATGCTACCCTGGCCTTTGACACCAAAGTAATTTAGTTCCCTGTGTCCCTGTCATGCAGAGCCACAGAGGTGATTGCTGGGGTGTAATTCCTATCTCACATCAAATCATCAAGACTATTCATGACGAGTGCTACTGAGGAGCTTTGTTTGCTATTGCTAGGTAGTTTTTTTCCACAGTATGGGATGTCTCTGAGATAGGAATCTATCTCTACAGCATGTTTTGTCTATTGTGGTGACAAGGTTTATGTCCCTAGAGCATGTAGCTCATAGGGATAGTGATCTGTTTACATGGAGCATGTCTAGCAGCTCTGGCTTTGACATAGCTTTGTATGTTAGGAAGGGGTCACCTCTGGGTTTCCAGTATGCAACACAGTGTAGCTGTGGTTTGGTGAGACGGTATGCATAGGGCACCTGTTTGAGGACAGTATTACTCTTTGTGAGATATGTCTGTGGCCTTTCCAGTTGCTGTAGATGTCTTGTGAGGTACATACCAGAAGGGGCATTGTACTCTATAATGAGTTTTGTGAGAGATGAGTAGAGGGGAACACTGACCTCTTTTTCCCAGGATGACACAGCTTTTGTGATGAGGTGTGCCATGTAGACATATTACATGACTAATGTGGCACTGTGATTATCAAGGGTGAGACTACTGTCCACCTGTGTCCCATGCTCTCTTATCACACTGTCAGTGTTAAGTCAACTACCACCTATGTGGTAGTTCATGGGTACAGAGTTGTTAGCAGAAGGGATGCGAATGTATTTCAGACATTGAGCTTGAGGCCATGGCTTTGTCACCAGGCATCTGTCACAGTAAATGTGACTCTGTCTCTCCCTGCCCCTATATATATACATATATATATACATATATATATACATATATATATATATATATATATATATATATATATAAATATATGTATATCTATCTATATATATATATATATATATATATATATATATATATATATATATATAAATATATATATATATATATATATATATATATATATATATATATATATATATATATACACATACATATAAACATCCATTGGTGTACATATAGATATACACATAGGCACATATACAGTTCACCTTTCATGGTGGGATTGTCAATTATGCGAAGTATGGGAAGTATACAGTTATGTAATGATATTGCACAGTCTTGTGTGAAATGCATTGAAGGTGTTCTCAGCCCATGTGGCTTTAGCAGGCCTCAGTGGCTGCGACACTGCAAACCTAACAAATCACACAAACAGCATTTAACCACCACATGTCATATACCAGCAAACAGCCATTGTCCACACTACTGTACAGAAAACAGATGACATGGTTCAGATGTTTGACATTTAATGCTGAGCTACATATATCACAGTTATGTCCCACTGCACACAGCTACACACTGATTTGTCCATGGCAGTAGTTATTCAGGGCATCTGTGCATAGATGCATACTGCTGCCACATATTGATGTTTCTAAGTATGTAAAGTTGTCTTAAAATACATCTACTACATGCCAGAAAATACATGTCTGTTACATACCTGTCCTTTGTATGTGTTTGTAGTTTTCACTTTGCTGTATCTTTGGCTTAATTTCAGAATTTTTTTCCACTGGTGTGGGTGGGGGTGTGCAGCTCTCTCTCTCTGTCTCTGTCTCTGTTTTTGTCTCTGTCTCTGTCTCTCTCTCTCTCTCTCTCAGCATCTGCAATGGGATGATTGCATCTGTGGCCAGCAGGTACAGCCTGCTTTCATAGGTATCTGCACATGTGCATGTGATGGCCTCTGCATCAATTGGTGGCCACCATTTGGTAATTGCATGCAGCCTGTTGTGTGGTAATTGCAGTACTCACTGTCATAGCAACCCAATGCTATATATTACTATGTCAGGTAGGTGTAGCCCTTTCAGCTTTCCAAAGTGGGGCCCATTGTTGTTTGCTGTGGACACCATTGTGTAAGTCAGAAGGTTAGTATACTTCTTATATGTGATGCTAGGGGTTTAGCCAGTGATTTAAATGTTGTACTCAGACCTGAATGTTGCCACTTCCACTACACAGTTGTCAGTGTAGAATTGTAATCACCCCTACAAATGCTAACGCAAGATACATGGGTGTATGTATTTTCTTTTCTACTTATACAGTTAACTGCCATACAAAAGTAGTTATTGAGATGTATTCATTTGGCACCTTCTTTAGCTATGTTAGAAACCTAGGAGGAAACTCCCAGATATGCTCAGAATTAGTTCAAAATGATGTGAAGATTACTGAACCTACACACATTGCCAACATACTGGCTGACAGGTTCAGTGCAAACTTCCCCCCCCCTCCCCCCCAAAAGGAGAGATATCTATACCAGAGGATTGTAGCCCCCCAAACATCTCCAACGCCCAGGTGAGAACTGCTCTCCAAAGCAAAAACACAGCATCCATGGGACGGATGGTGTCCCGGCTGTGCTCCATGAACTCAATGAGGAATTAAACCCGCAGTTACGACAGCTGTTTAATCTTAGCCTCATCTCAGGATATGTACCCAAGGAGTGGCGCACGGCGACTGTGGTCCCACTTCACAAGGGCGGTGCCTCCGACCCTGGAAATTACCGTCCCATTAGCTTGACAAGCCTCAACTGCATAGCCATGGAGAGGATCATAATGGAACTAATAAATAAAGACATCAGGAACTTGCAGACTTAGGATCCAACCCAGTTTGGCTTTGTCAAAGGCAGATCATGCCTTTTAAACTTGGTTGACTTTTTCGAGACAGTCACCAAGGCCATTGATGAGGGAAAGGCAGTCCATACAGCCTACCTTGACCTGGCAAAGGCCTTCGACACAATACCCCACTCAGGTATCATCAAAAACTCATCAGCTTGAATGTAAACCCATACATCACAAGATGGGTTGCAAACTGGCTAAGTGACAGAACCCACAGGGTCAGAGTTGCTGGAGCCATGTCAGACTCAAAGCCTGTCACAAGTGGTGTCCCACAGGGCTCAGTCCTGGGTCCACTCTTGTTCGGCATCTACTTTTCTGAAGTACAAGCAAACACAGGAGGGTTATGGCTGACAAAGTTTGCAGATGACTGCAAACTGGGCCATAGTCGAAAACACATTTGACACAGATATCCTTCAGAAGGGCCTCACAGAAATGGATAACTGGTGCCAGAGCCATGGCCTAAAGTTAAATGCCAAGAAATGCATAGTCATACCCTTCGGGAAAAACAAGGTTACCCCTAGCTACCATATAGGTGGCAATCCACTGAGCACAGAAGAAGTCATCAGGGATCTGGGGACCCAGGTTGACAGTAGCCTTCGCTTGACACTCATGTTGCTAAAGTAGTTAGGAAAACCTTCTACATTGCCCACCTGATCATGAAGGATTCACATCTAGATCAAGGGAGGTCATCGCCCCTGTACTCATCACTCATTAGACCTATGATTGAGTACAATGCCCCATTCGGAATGTATCTGACCAGACACCTGCAGCAGCTGGAAAGGCCCCAAAAGTTCCTCACCAAAAGGATAAAGGGTCTCAAAATATGTCTTATGCTGCCCGACTGAAAGAACTCCAGCTCTATTCAGTCTCATACCGCTTGCTCAGAGGTGACCTGTGCCTGACATATAAGGCCATGTCAAACCCTGATTTGATGAATATGCTTCACCTCAAAAATCTAGATCCCTCAGAACCACAAGGGCGGGAGACTTAAACCTTGACACGGTTATTAATAGAACATGCTGGAGGGACAGATTCATCACCCAGAGACTCCCTATGCTGTGGAACAAAATCCCGGTACATGTGAGGCAGAGCACCTCGCTGGCCTTGTTCAAGAGGAATCTTGACCAATGGATGGGGGATCGCAGATATACCCCAGGGATTACTTCAGTGTCACTGCTTGACAGAGGCACAGCAAAATAATAGGCATAGTTTTATTCAAACTAAAGGGGTGGCGAAAGCCAAATAACTATGGGCTAGGCTTATAAATGCCCTTGGGCAGATAGCCTAGTATGAACCTATGAACCTCTGAACCTATGAACTGTTTGTGAACTGCTATACTGTGAATATTAATTTACACACTTTTGAACAGTTTCTGCTTTTTAGTGTCGACATTAGCACAGGCTGCTCAAGTAAACTGGACAAATTTCAGTACTGAGTATGCCAACCTACATCCTTGGTAGACCCTGAACACACAGGTTTATTGTACATTTGGGTAGTGGTGCAGAAGGACAGAGAGCATTATGTATTGATGTGTGAACTGTATCTTGCTGGACTTAAAGGGTTGCTGTGTACCTGTTAGTTTACCAAGGCAATTAGTCTGTTTGCGTAGCTCACAAATGTGGACCAATCCAGGTGGTATCCAGAGGTTAGCCTGTTATTCTTTGTCTGTGCACCACACCAGTCTTTTCAGCACTGGGACAATGGCATTGTCACAGTTGGTTGCTACCAGTACATGGTTACATCCCTTGGTATTTCACTGTTGTACTCCTACATAAAGGTATGCTTCTATAACTCCTTCCAAAGCTATTTGCGCAGTGTATAACAGCAGAATAGCTGATATGCCTGTGTGTTTCTGCCTCTGCCAGGCCTCTCAAACACTCAGGTACATAATTGAACAGACTCAGGGAAAAGTAGGTAGAAGTGAGGTACACCTTTACAATATTAGAGACATTAAGTTGGGACTTTGAGAGACACAGAGCATATGGATTAATACACATTTCCTGAAGTACAAGCGGTGTCCAACTCTTACTTATTATCATAATTCATTAAGTGTAATTCACCACCTTTCTGCCCAACGTGTCCAACTCTTACTTATTATCATTATTCATTAAGTGTAATTCACCACCTTTCTGCCCAACATGTCCAACTCTTACTTATTATCATTATTCATTAAGTGTAATTCACCACCTTTCTGCCCAACGTGTCAAACTCTTACTTATTATCATTATTCATTAAGTGTAATTCACCACCTTTCTGCCCAATGTGTCCAACTCTTACTTATTATCATTATTCATTAAGTGTAATTCACCACCTTTCTGCCTAACGTGTCCAACTCTTACTTATTATCATTATTCATTAAGTGTAATTCACCACCTTTCTGCCCAACGTGTCCAACTCTTACTTATTATCATTATTCATTAAGTGTAATTCACCACCTTTCTGCCCAACATGTCCAACTCTTAGTTATTATCATTATTCATTAAGTGTAATTCACCACCTTTCTGCCTAACGTCAGTAGCTTTCAGAGGGATTCAGAGTGACACAGCTAAAACCTGTCTCAAAGTCAGGGACATGCCTGAAATGTAGTCACAGTTGCAAAGTATGGCCTCTGCCATAATCAGATATACTAGTGTTTGTCCTACTATGATACTGCGTGGGGGTTGTAAAGTGCTGCTGTAACATTATTACCTGCTAGTATGGCTGGTTCTTTTTTCACAGTCATGTAATGCAATTCCACAAGAACTGCTGGTAAGGATCCACAGAACAGGATTTGTGGTATGGCATTCCTATTTGTCCTTTACATTCACTCATTCTGATGCATGATATATTGATTTCAGCACCAGTTTGTTCTATGTTTAACATGGCTCAGTGGTACTTCATGCAGTCTAGTGTGTACAAGATCCAGGGTTCGAGACTGACAGCGGTATTTCATTTTGCTGCTGAGCAGAACAAGGGCCCTGACATACAGGGTGACTAAGGCAATTTTAAGCAGTTGGAAGTGGGTTTATGTGGGTTTGTGTGATGCATAGCAATATTTAGCTAAGCGCACACAAGCGCACACTCGCACAAACACGCTGACTACTGCTTAACAGTGCTTAGTCCCGCTAACCCCCATGCTCATTTCTTTGAAAGAAAAGAAAATGGGGAGATATGAAAGTGGTGGAAAAGGGGCACAAAGAGGGAAAAACAGTAGGGAAAACAGCTTGGGATGTGCAGGACAGGGATAGGAAAGGTCCATAGCCGCCCATTTCTTTAACAGCAACAGCTGTGCATATACTAATAATTTGGATGGAAATTTGAAATCTTCCACCCCTGAGACAGGGGAGAGGATAATGAAGTACGTTGTACTGCCAATTAAATTTCAGTTTATGTGTCCAGTGGACATGTGTGTGGAATGGGCAGCTATGTATGGGCCGTAATTTTTTTGTGGGAGCAGATTGCCCCTTTTATTTTTTTTTCAGGTGAGAGTGGAATGTGGGATAGGGGAAGTAGGTATATTTGGGGAGGTAGGTTGGGGAGGTAAACAGACAAAACAAACAAGATGCATACAGGGGCAGAATATGACACATGGGGTGGGTGAACGCCATTGACGGGGAAGGGTGTTTGGAAATCGCAAGCCCATGAACCCACAGATGGCAACAGTGGAACTGAGATCTCCACCCATGGGCAGTCACCACTGCGCCTTCGCAGCCTGGAGGGTGGCTGTGCTGGGGGCTGCATAGGAGGGGCAGGCTCACCCGTGAGTTGAGCCACTCTTGCCTCGAGCTGGCGTAGAGGATCAGTGACTGAATGCGCAATCTCCCTGCGCACCACAGCCTGGACCGTTTGGAGGGTGATAGGTGGTCCTCCTCTGGCCATGCTTGCATGTGGGGATGAGCCCCATCCTCTGCAGTGCTTCCACCCAAAGGTGGCACAGGACAAATGGAGGAGGATCCCCGGGCTGGGCACCGGAAATGATGGAGCCAGGTGCCATCGCCAGCTGAGGTGGGACAGGTGGGTCCATTGGGACCGGCCTTCCCATACGTTCTATGTTTAAGAGGATTTAATGACAATATGAGTTAGTAATAGCCAACAGCATTCCAATTTAGTTGTAACAGCATACAGTAGTATTCCCATTAACCCAAAACACCAGCATTCCAACAGTTGAACAGCAAGCATAACACATGCATATATAGAACAACAGTGGATATTCCAACAGCATATAGGATTGATTGGTGGCAACAGGCCACCAGGATTGTGGTATGTGAACAGGGCACATGCATCAAAGTAAATGAAAATATTTATCAAACAATAGGACATGTTATGAGATTAGACATACCCACTGAGGTGTGGAATTGCATTGCTTATGCACATACAGTAGGGTGTAAAAAGATACCTCCATTAACAACTTATATATACTTATAGTTTACATTACATTCCTATTGACTGCAGTTATATATCCCCTACATGTATTATTACACTGGGCAATGTCTGTTACATTTTAAAATGGGTTTTGCTAGTTCTTGATATACCTGACCTGTATCTGACATACAAACTGTCCTGGATGCAGATTTTACTGCTATATATTTATATTTTTCATTTATATTTATGTATCTACATATCTGGATGTGTTCACGTGACATTATCAGGTATATGTTAACAGCCCCCTACATTTCTAGCAACATACTGACATTTCTGGGGAACACATTAACAAGCTACTCATGTGCCAGATTAACCTGTACATGCCGGCCTTTAACTGACAGTTGAGGACTGTATATATGCTTAACAGCTACTAGCAAGCCCTTCATTAACTTTATATGGGCCTACCCATGTGTGGGTTGACTGCACTTAATACAACATTACTATTTCTATTATGCAAGGGTACAACAACATATCGCAGAAAGTGACACGGACACCCTCCAGGAATTATACCTTTATTAATTACATTACACACTTTTCTAGTGGCTCTCTCAATTATTTGATATATCAGTGCATGCAGAGGTCTTTTATTCAATACTTTTTATACCTTTATTAATGGGTTACAACACCTTTCCATGCTGTCTCACTTATTTTATATAACAGTACATGCAGAAAAATTATTCCACACTTTTTTTTACCTTTATTAATGGGTTACAACACCTTTTCATGCTGTCTCACTTATTTTATATGACAGTACATGCAGAGAAGTTATTCCACACTATTTATACCTTTAATAATGGGTTACAGCACTCTTTTTCAGGCTCTCTCACTTCTTTTATGTGACCACACATGCAGAATAATTACTAACCTGCCTGGTGGCACAGCTTTAGCAGCCTATCTGCATAGGCTTGCTGATTTGCAGCACGGACACCTGCAGCTGTGAAGTAAATGAAGGGATATTGAGACATACCTATCCATAATATAGACTAAAATAGCAATTCTTACATACTTCATTCCATGGTTACATACTCAGTAGTGGGGCATTTGGCATTCCATGAGCCTCCTGTATCCAGTGGTTCAGTTGGTCCTCCTTAAGTCTCTTCAGGTCTGCATGGTGGTGTCGGACCTGCTCACCAGTCTGAGGGACGCCTGTGGCACTGGTGAGATCATGTGTTAAACGGTTCCAGGCTTCCGCTTTGTACTCTGTGCCCTGGAACTGGCCCTGCAGGAATCTTGCATCATGATGATGGATGAGGAGCCAAACCATGTATTTTGACTCCTCACTGCCCCACTGTTTCACTCAAAAATGAGACCCCTCTCCAGCAATGGCCATACTGTCTGCAGATGGGAGCTACAACCAGTTATGGCAATTATTCCCGCCTATGGAGCTTAAATATGCCTCATTTCCCACAATTATTTGTGATTTGCTGTTTATGAAATATCTCAGCTAAGAGCAAACCTGCTTAGCAATGAGTAAACTTCCATTGATATATATGAGTGGGTTGGAAATGCAGTCATATTTAAAGCTGTCATGGCTTAGTGGTTTAGTATTGTGATTATGGTGCACAGTATCCCGTGGTCGAGGCCTGCCATTGCTTTTTATTTTATTACTGGCCAGACCAGCTTGGAGGTGTGGCTGTGTTTAGCCAACTTTGCTCAGCTTTGCCCAACGTTGCTCGACATTGCTCTACGTTGCTCTACGCTGCATGACGTTGCCCAACATTGTGCTAGTTAGCGCGGTGAGCAGCTCCGCGCAAACATGTTTTGTTTGCGTTAGTTGGCATGATGCGCAGCTCCGTGCAAAACTATTGTGCTAGTTGTAGCAGTACTCAGCTATGAGCAATTGTACTTAACTGTGCTTACTACTAGTAAACTTTGCTTAGTAGTGCTTCACATTGCTTATGATACGGTACTTATGCATTTATCAGTATGCATGACCATTCCACATTCTCATATATATATATATATATATATATATATATATATATATATATATAGATATATATATTAAATATCGTTCACTAGCACATAAGCCATTTCAATGCATTTTACTGAGATTTAAAAGGTAAATGTCAGGTATTCTATTTATGCACACATTTCTGACAGAAAATAGGTAGGGGAGTGGTGGGACTCAAACCGGGAATGCCTCTTCTTTGGGCAAGGGCTCTACCACTACGCTATTGCTATTTGGCTTAATTTGCATATAAATAGTTTATTATCCTCTCCGATGTCTATACTGCTATCTGTAGCTAAACAGTGGGCAAACAACCGCATACACGTGCAAATACAGGCAGCTATATCGGGAATAATAAAAAAAAAAAAAAAGGAAATCTTTACATTTTACACTTGTACAGGGATTTAGAATGTGGATGAGTGTAGTGTTGTGTATGTGGACATTTGCGCGTACTCGCTCATTTCTGTTGACATTTGCAGTTTAGGCACTTGCAGGGGCATGGATATTTGGACTGCTCGGCAGTCTGACATGCCCCCTGCACTCATGCATGGTCCGTGTAAGCCTTAGAGTTGAGTCAGCGCACCCTCATGAATATGCATGATGCGCTGACATCATACCCAGTGTCCGTGTAAGACTTACTTAGTCTTACACGGGGGATTAGTGAATCCCGGCCATTGTCTAAAGTAATACAGAAACTTTCTTGAATTTATTGACAAAATCTACACCTACCACAGGCTTTAGTTCCCTTCATGATGTTAAAAACCACCAGTCTTTCATTTTCAAATAGTTGTGTACAATTTTTCCTTGGTTTATAAATAAATAAAGGTTTGTCCCCTACAACTTATTGGACAGCCTTATTTATTTTAAAAATATTCCAATTCTTTTCGACTATTTCATGAATATGTCTAGAATAGTGGTTGTACTCCAAAATTAAAGCCTTTTCATATTTTTTTTATTTTCGTTACATTTTTGTGCTTTGTTCAGCCCTATTCCTAACAAAGGCTTAAATTTAGTGCACCGATTTTGATGGGCTTCAACAATAATCTTATGGACCAATTTCTAATGTACCCCCATCCAAAAACATTGCCATCATCCTTAGTAACTCATCCAAAACCTCATCACCCTCTGAAGTCATCCTGGCAATGTGTATTGCTTGCCCCCTCACCAAACTTTTTTTTTCCTGGGAGAATGGCTGGCTACTAGTAAAATGTAAATATCCATTACAAAGTCTCATTTCTGTAAATATTTGATTTAAATCCCCCTTCCTTGTGAGAGATAATGGTGTCCAAGTGATTAAATGCATTATTGTCCCAATTAAAGGTGAACTTAAAAAAGTCTGAGCACCTATCTAAATATGCCTTAAAGTTGTGAATTTCCTCCTCCTCACCTTTCCAAAAAATAAATATACTGTCTTAAAAATTGAATGTACAATTCAACATATTTGTAGAAGGGGCCCTTAAAAACATGTTCCTCCTCCCACCTCAACATTACCAAATTGGCATAGGTGGAGGCGTATGCAGCACCCATTGCCACACCTCTAATTTGTTGGAAATATTCACTATGAAATTGAATATAATTGTTATCCAAAATAGTTTCTATTAGTTCATATATAAGGGAAATAGCCCCCACTGGACAGCGTTGAATGACTGTGAAGTGTACCCCTGAAATATTGTAAACCTTCTTCCTTAGGAATTACTGTGAAAAGATCTTTTACATCAATAGTGATGAAAGTTAAATCTCTTTTCCATACAGAATTTTTGAGTTTGCCTAGAAAATCCCAGGAGTCCTTTACCAAATGTGTCTGTTTAAACATGACCTCTTTAGTCCAGTGCAGAAATGCAGCCAAAGTGTGTGTCTTAGACCCTCTGGCTGACACAATAGGTTGAAATGGGGGTGGGGGTTCTACTGATTCATGAATTTTTGGGATTCTGAATAAATTTGGGCCATGTGTGTATAAAATGGGGTAATACCCCGTTAAAAATTATTTTTTATGTTATCCTGTGACCTTGCATTTTAGATATTTAAGTGTTTGGTCTTTTTAATTCATGGTTCTGATGAAGTCAGCTTTGATGAAAGCGCTTAACCATCTTTTTATATTCATTGAATAAATGTGTTTAATATTGGGACTCTGAGCCTTATTGGTCACACCACCTGTGGATTTGTTGTTGCAGTTTTGGTTTCTTTATCATTTGGCAGCATGCTTTGGTTTTTATTTTTCATTTTTAAAGCAACACAGAAAACAAACCAGAACTTAGGTGCTCTGTATGGAGTCAAATCCTACCTCTCAGGCTCAGCAAAGGTAAATACTGCTAGACTTTATCTACTCCGTACCCTACTTTATGTCTACTTCTATTCACTAATCTAGACTCTACTAGCACTCAAAATTCAGACAATGTTATAATAAAGTCACCAAGTTTTCCAACAAACAACCTTACAGAGCCCACCATTGTATTACAATTTAAAAAAAAAACTGCAAAACAGCTAGAGTTATACTCATCACATAAGCAAGCAAACTTATATCAGATCATACACCAATACTCTCCTCATATAGCCCTTCCTTCCACTGGCAAAGCCCTACTCACCATATCCAAATCCAAAAACACAGTAGCAGCTCTCCTTATTTCAGATTCATTTAAAAAAAAATGGAACACTATCCCCTGCCAACTAAAACAAATTAATAACCTACTATCTTTTAAATCAGAACTAAAAAATATCTATGACTGAACTGGCCATGACCGTGCCATGCTCCAGGATAAATGTATCTTCCCTACTGCTGCACATCTCCCGCATTATGACAATCAGTCTCTACCTTTCAGTAGTTGCACACCAAGTCAGTATTTCTTCTGCTAGTAGGATAAGAGTTGTTCTTTGAATTGTGAACTTGCAGTAAACCCATACATTTAGGTAATATATCTTCTACTGGCAAGATATGAGTATTTCCTTATACTGTGAATCTGTACTACTTGTGTATTTAATTGTGAAATTGTACTATTTTTGTATTTCTATTGTCAAACCTCACTTAAAAAAACATTTATTTTATACCTGTTAACTATAAGCATACTATCAAGTCAGATAGTGCTCACATACTGTCTGTAATTTTGTTAGAAGTGGCTACTGTACCACATTTCATGTTTCTCATGCTATCTGTAATTTCATTTGGGAGCTTCACTCTCCAGGACTCCACTGAAAAGGGGCACCTATGCCCAGTCAAACTTTCAGGGTAACAAAATGCTAAATACATAAAAATAAATAAGTAATGTATTTGTATATTCTAGTGAGAAATACAAATAGTGGATTAAGGAAGTTTCACCTTTTCTCCACTCTTTTGTGATATTAAAGTTAGTATTTTTTAAAGAGAATAGGGTTGCAGAGAGGCATACACTGATGTTCATAGGTTCATAGGTTCATAGGATGATACTAGGCTATTGGCTCAGAGGCCCTTATATGTTTAGCCAAGAATCTCACCCATGTTTCCTCAGTCAGCACCTGTTTCCCCTGTTCAGCAGGGACACAGGTGGGATCCCAGGGGTATATTTTCTGTTTATCATCCAGTCATCCAGGGTCCTTTTGAAGAGGGCTAGAGAGCTATGCTGCTTGACATGGAGAGGGAGTGTATTCCACAGATGGAGGAGTCTTTGGGACACAAATCTATCCTGCCAACAAGTTCTATTAATATCACAGACCAGGTTAAGGCCTTGCATGTGGGTTGCATGAGTGGAGTTTGTCTTATGGATATGAAGCAATTCTATCAAGGCTGAGTCTGAAATGGCCTTGTATGCCAGACACAGGTCACCTCTGAGCAGTCTGTATGAGACTGAGTAGAAGGAAACGGCTTTTAGCTTATCTGTATAAGATAGATGTTTGAGACCCTGGATATTCCTGGTCAGGAACCACTGTGGTATTTCCAACTGCTGCATGTGCCTGGCAAGGTACATGCCAAAGGGGACATTATACCCAATAATGGGTCTTATAAGGGTGGCGTACAGGGATGTTATGACCTCCTTGCTTCTGGATGAAATACCCTTATTTATGAAGTGGGCCATGTAGAAAGCCTTCCGTACAACAGAGGCAACGTGGTGGTCAAAAGTCAGGTTGCTATCAACCTGGGTGCCCAAATCCCTTACAATTGATTGTATGCTTAGTACATTGTTATTAATGTGATGATTAGTAGGGATGACATTTTCCTCAAAAGGGATATGACATTCAGTTTGAGGCCATGCTTCTGGCACCAGTCATTAGTTTGGGTAAGGCCCTCTTGGAGGATGTTCACATCACTAGGGGAATTTAAGGCAGTACCCAGCTTGCAGTCATCTGCAAACTTGGTCAGCCACAGACCACTGGTTTCTTCTTTCGTTCTTTCTTTTTTTTTTTTTCTTTTGGCATAAATGGGCTGGTCCATATAAAACATCATTTGAAGTGGATTCTGATGTAGGTTGCTTTTTTTTTAATTAATACAGCCTGTTGAAATCAGCTCTTGCTATGATAACTAAGGTCTACATTGTTAAACTATGATTAAAAATAGAGACAGTTATAAAATTATGGGGCATGTTAATGGAATTTTAGAAACTGTTTACTAGGGTTGATCCTGAGATAAAGAATGAAAATAACTGGGGATAAAGGGAAATATATAATGATACTAGAGGGAAAATTATATTTCTTGGAATAAAAGTTATGTTTTTGAAAAACCTTTCCACTTTTTGGAAAGCATTGTTAGCTAAACTGAGGTAATGGTAAACTCAATGACCAACAAACAAGATTTCCTCCCATCCTCAAGCCTTTTGCTGAAAAGACTTCAAGCCTGTATAAACTAAAGTACTGCTGGTGATTTTCTGCTGGGTGAAGCAAGTAAACCTATAGTTTTTGCCTGTGACTGACAGAGCTACTTTCTGTTTTACCTGCTCGATTTTGTTTTCTGTTTTAAGAAATCTGCCCAGCTTGGTATTTTTATTCTATGTGAGATACAGATACTTAAATTATCTAGGCCGCACATTTCACATTTTTTTCACTGGTTAGTTGTCTTGTGAGTGATACTGAAATACACAGTGAATTTCTGGCTTTATCTTTTGCTGAAAAGATTTCAAGCATTCATAAACTAAAGCACTCCTGGTGAATCCCTGGTAGTTTTTCCCACTCACCCGCCCCCCTTTGTTGATTTGCATTTTAATCCTGGTGATTTTAAGCTGAACACCATTACTGTAAATTGAGCCCTTTCTACACTGCTATTGATATCTTGAATTATTTATTTGCCTTTCCTTGTGCTTAAATAGAAAAAGTACATTTTGCCTCTTATTGCCTGTTCTACTAATTTACTTTATCAGAATACTTTATCTAGCTAACTTTTGGATAAAGTAGTGTATCTTTGCATTCTACCAAGCACTTGTTTTTCCATCAAGAAGTCAGTGGATTCTCTATCTAGTACACTGGGAGGTAGCCTGGTCTGCTTAGGTTGGGCAGTACTTGAGATGTTTGCATGAAGTTATATTGGCTGGAGGGCGTATTAATCAGCCTATACTGTTTTTAGTGCCTTATAAATTCTGCACAATTGAGTGGCTCTTGGCTTATTTATGTAAAGCAGAGAACTTTTACAGAATAATTACACTTTTATAGGCTGTTTAAAGTACACTGCTGTAGTCATATCTTTAAGTTTGTTTGTGATAGCATTTCATTTCTTTTAAGTTTGTTTATGGTAGCATTTCACTCTGGACACCCCTTTACTGTGCCTTTACATTAGGAGGACTGGGATTATACATCTAGTGGCAATAGGTGTTTACCTGGTCTGTCTGAGCTGGGAATGCACACAAAAGGGCTCTAAGTGTTTTTTGCACTTCTCTTATATACTGTGACTGTACTTCAGCAGTTTAAAAAACTGTACTATCTCCTGCTGCTTTAAGTAGTTAATTGCACTGTATTACATTATATCTGTTAGTTATAGAACTGTTGAAGGTAGTTTGTGGGGTCTTGTTACACTTGGGCTCCAAACCAGCTGTTCTACATTAAGAAGGTGTTTTTCTGCACCCTTGTGTTAGAAGTGCGCTGATCTAACTTGTCTGATTTGAGGGATGCTGGTGGAAGACTTATTGTGTGCTTTCCTGATTAGTAGTTAGCTTAAAACATGCTTTTCTTTGCTCATATTTAAGCAGTGCTGCTCTTCAATCATTAGTGGTTAGCAGTTCCCTGTATAGATGCAAAAGCCTTGAATCACAGTTTTTCCCTAAACAGCTGTCAGTGAAACCAATGCAAGCTTTTCTGCTGCTCTAGGAGCAACTCAATTGTATATTAAGCAGCGATTACTTATTCATCAACCTTAGCCTACACAAAGTGTAGATCCCTCTTGTAGTCTTGGTACTACAGCACAGTCCTGTCAAATTACCGTCTTCACTTCCCTAATAAAACATTCAGTAAGTACCTGTTATCAAGGATGGGCACTTTCCCATCATCTCTCTGGCCAGCCTGATAGACATGGGCATGCTCAGGCAATCAATCAATTGTCTCATGTGTACTGACAACCCACTTACTCCTGAAAGAAACAAATACTTTATGTGAGAGATCCAGTTACACTGGAGGCATGACTCTCTCATAAGGACAAATTGAATGAAAAACAGATTGCCAGCACACACAAACTTCCTGCACTAAATAAAGATACAACACATAAACACGCATATGTGGAGGTACTCACAAGTTACTTACCAAAAGATGAGAGGCCTCCCAAACAGAAACCACTTACACTCATAATAATGAAAAGAACAACCACAACACATAACAACACATCCACCAGTGTCTCAACAAATAAGCTCATAATGCATACCACCACAAAACCTAATGTATGCTTCATAGGTGACTCCATTGTGAGACACATGGATGTTCCCCTCATCAGGCTAAATAAGGAGTGGGTTACAGTTAGCTGTCTGTCAGGTGCCAGGATCCATAAAGTCACTTAAGCACTCAAGCCACTCAACCACAAACACTGGTATGATCACTTTGGAAGATGCTAACATCTCTGCAATCACTGAGACAGGGTTCAAAGGCACAGAAAGCACATCAGCCACACAGGGCTACAATGTCTTCCTTACATTCAAACTACAAACTGAGTGTTTAAGAACCAAAGGAGGAGGTATATCAATCTTCATTAAGGATAAGTACACCTTGAGACTGGTCAAACAGTATGACTCTCTTGAGCTACGTCATATCCAATTAACTATAGGTAAAGCCTGCTACCACATAATAGCTAGCTATAGGCCCCCACAATGAAACAGGAAAAGCACATTTCATACCTGGGCTTACTGGAGTCACTTGCTATACAGCTCAACACCTTACTCATGGGTGATTTTAATTATCCTACCATTGACTGGGAAACATACACAACCACAAAAATGCTGGCTCAGAGTATCTTGGACATTGTCAATGCAAATGTTCTGGACCAGCTAGTCAGTACACCCACAGGGTGTTCAAATGTCATGGACATAGTACTCACTAACATGGAAGAGTATTGCAACCCATGATGTGATGTCCTCCCTGGTAGGTTAAGACCATAAATCAGTCTCTTTCAATGTTATTATAAGACTAGATACCCCATCAAGCTCAAAAATACTTAAGAATTCTTCAGAGACAAACTACTTCCTACTAAGTGATGGTAAAAGATCCTTCAAAGCTCCCTCGAATGCAGATAACATGGACTCCTATGCAGAGGTGTACACCAAAGCCCTGTGTAACCACTTAAGCAGTTGCATAGAATTGGCTTTACCTGATTGGATTAAAACCAGTTCTTGTCAAAAAAACAAGCCACCCCGGTGAACCTGTGGTATAAACAGTCTATACACCAAGAGAAAGAAACTCATGTTGATGAACAAGAGGACACTGGCTCAGCAGAGGAAGAAATCCCTCTCTAGCTTAAACAAACAAATCAGAGATCCTGTCAAGTCCTCCAAAGCTAATTATGAAGCATAAATAGCATCCCTAGCTAGAAATAATCACAAGGCATTCTTTAACTACATCTGAAATTTAAAAGGGAATACACAGCTATGTTCTGAACTGGTTGTGGATGGCACCACCCACACTCAACTGGAGAGAATAGCCAACCTGCTAGCTGATATATTTGGAGTAAATTTCACCTCCCTCTCCACTCCATTCATTCCTCAAAGTATACCTGACACCATTGTTCAGCCTATTATCTCAAGAGAGCAGGTCATCTTGATGATCTCTTTTGCCAAAAACATGGTATCAGTGGAACCAGACGACATCCCAGTTTGTCTTTTAAACAACTTAAAACATGACCTAGCAGATACACGTGGATTCCTGTTTTACCATAGCCTCCAAACTGGCTCTGTTCCAATGGAATGGAGTACAGCAACAATAATCCCTCTACACAAAGGGAGGCCATCAACCAACCCTGAGAATTATAGGCCCTTAAGCATGACTAGCCTCATCTGAAAGGCCATGGAAGGAATCATTATGGGGTGATTGACTGGACCCCAAAAGTGTTGGATAGCTTAGATATTAAAACAAGAAAGATGCTTCGTGCTCACCAAATGATTCATAAAAAATCAGTGTATACCATGATTATATATTCCCCATTTTGAAGGAGGGATGGGCCTCCTTGAAAATGATTACAATGTATAGATCTGCAATCATGGGACTCCACACATATCTACTGACCTCACAAGATCCAAATGTAGTGAAAGTTTTGAAACATGAGGAGAATAAATCTAAGATGAATTCTCTGCTTAATTTAGCAGAAGCTTATCGACGTCAAGCAGGAATAGAAATCAAACCAGAAGTAGATAAAAACCAGGCACCAGCTGAATGTGCCAAAAAGAAAAGAAAAGAAAAGAAAGAATATAAGGTGAAGGACCAGATGAAAAGGCAAGAAATGTGAAAAAACATAAATATAGCTGCAGGTATAGAAAACTTCTGGAAGAATCTCATGTTGATCAGGAACAAATGCAGGAATGGTTAAGGAGAGGCAAATTCAAACCAAGAAAAGAAAGGTTAATACTGGCAGCCCAAGATAGTGGGCTATGTACACACTGGTTTACAAAGTCCACTGAACATGTGGGAGAAGCAGACGAATGTAGGTTTTGTAAAACTAAATTGGAAACAGTCACACACCTTGTTGCTGGTTGCGACACACTAATGGAAGAAGTACTGTAGACTGAAAAGCATAATAATGTGGAAAGACTGTTGCACTGGGGATTGTGCAAACATTATGGTATCGAAGTGGCAGAAAAACACTGGAAACATGAGCCACAAAGCATCACAGAACATGATGAAGTTTATATCACATGGGATCACCCATTACCAACAGTTCAAAAGATAGATGCTAGAAAACTGGATATAGTGGTCCAAGTAAAGAAAAAAAGACAAAAGTAGCATTGATCATGGAAATTGCCACACCCAGTAACTACAGTGTCTTGTGTACAGAAAGATACAAAGTCATAAAATACAAGGGTCTGCAGGCAGAAATAAGAACAATGTGGAAGAAAGATACCCAGAAAGTTTCAATAGTAGTAGGAACAATGGGTCTTATAAAAAGAATCTACAATCATATTTAAATATGTTACCAGTCCATGTAAACCCATATGAATTGCAGAAGGAGTCATTACTGGATGCATTGTGGGTGCTGCAAAGAGCACTTTTGGCTGACATCAAAGATTGAAACAATACTAATTTCATGAATTTTAATCATACTTTGACTTAGGAATGGGGTCCATGGTATTAGAAACCCAAAAGAATTGGAGAAATTAGAAAAAAGGGAGAGACCTTATCTTATTTAAATATTTAGACAATTGTATTTAGATGTGTTACCAACCCATCTAACCCCATACAAATTGCAGAAGGAGTCATTACTGGGCACATTGTGAGTGCTGCGAAGAGCCCTTTTGGCTGACATCAAAGATTGAAACATTATTAATTTCATGAACTTTAATCGCACTTTGACTTAGGAATGGGGTCAAGTCACATCATAGTATTACAAACCCAAAAGATTTGGAGAAATTATAAAGGGAGGACCTTATTAACAAGGAAAAATGTAATCTCCATAGTCTGGACTCAACCCAGTTCGGATTAGTTAAAGGTAGATCATGCCTGTTAAACATGGTTAACTTCTTTTAGAAAGTCACCAAGACCCTGGACGAGGGAAAGACAGTGCATACTGCCTATATTGACCTAGCTAAGGCATTTGACAGAATCCCCCCTCTGGTATTATAGAGAAACTCTCCCAGTTGGAAATTAACCCCTGCATTACCAGATGGCTAGTCATCTGGCTCACCAGCAGGGCACATACTGCCAAAGTGGGTGACTAAGAATGAAAGGGCTTTATTGCTTTTGTTAGTTTATGGAGCAAAATAAACGATTACCAGAAATTGGAAGAAAAAAAACAAATAATAATGCTGATCCCCTGTGTCTTGACACGCTGATGGATACAAGGCAAAAAAAGAGTAATATTCTTGTTTATTGTCCAAAGTTAAGCGCTTTCACTCGCTCTATTGCAAGTTTCTTCAGAACTACATACAAATCCATTAACACATCTCAAATTTAAATAACTTCTTTGGTGCCAAAATTATACCATTTTAAAGTGCACCATTTAAAGTGCACCATTTAAAGTGATAAGCTTAAAATGTAACTTCCTGTATATAAGTTACTAATAGTTAAAATAACCATAAAAAGTCACGAATAAACATGACATTTTATACAAATCAGATAAAGATAAACATGAAAAATGGTTTTGTATATATATACCTGGAAAATTATAAAACTGATAAAATATTCCTAAATATATATATATATATATATATATATATATATATATATATATATATATATATATATATATATATATATATTCTTCAGACAAACAAATGGCATAGCTATGGGAGCAGCTTGCGCTCCCATATACGCAAATTTGGTTATGTTGGACTGGGAGGAATCGAAACTATTCACATGCAAGTATTATAAGAATATAAAATACTATTCACAATACTTGGATGATATTTACATCTTGTGGGACAAAGGCATAGCGTTATTAGATCAATTTTTGGCCTTCTTAAATTTGAGTAGTGAATATCTCAAATTTACTCACACAAGTAATAGGGAAGGTCTACCTTATTTAGATACATATATATTTAAGGGTGAAGGTTGTTTTAAATCTAAGCTGTATAGGAAAAGCACTTTTTCTAACAGCTATTTGGAATTTTCAAGCAACCACCCTAGAAAATTATTCTCCAACATTTTCAGAGGTCAGATTATATGAGCCATTAGAATAACCTCTGCATATATAGAGATGTTGGAAGAGGTGTCAAATATTACCACATTATTTAGTGAAAGGGGTTATGACACCAAAATGATGACAAGTATCACCACATGTACAGTTAAAGAATGGGGTAAGAAATATACTTCCTTACTAGGTCTTAATTATTATAACAGAAATGACATCAACACTACCCAAACTAGTCAGAATAAAAATTGATCAAATATGGACTTTGGAAGAGCATGTATTTTAGAATTTGGTCCACATACTAACAAAATTTAAAAAATTATGACTAGAAGTTGGAATATTATTCAGGCGGACCCAGATCTGGTTAAAATATTGGGTTCACAGCCAGTTTTTGTCAACAAGATGGGGCGTAACATTAAAAACGTACTAGAACGACATATTATTTCCAAACAATTAATTCACAAACACACTAAGAAGTGCGGCAGATGTAAACAATGCTATGTTATTTTGGATGAAGGAAATATAGTATTAGATAATATAAACAAGACTAATATGAAGTTTAAACAAGGAAATTGCAATACAAGATGGGTGATTTATTTGGCTAAATGTGCAGCGTGTTCAGGATTCTACATTGGGAAAACTGAACGAAAATTTAACAAGTGCATTTATGCACATTTATATAGCATCAGGACCAAGGACATTAATAATGCACTTTATAGGCACATTAAACAATGTAAAGACACATAGTTTTAAATTGGTATCATTGACAGTATTACTATGGACCTTAGAGGGGGAGATCCTAAAGGATTTTTGTCTTACAAAGAAACCTGGTGGCAATTATATACAGATGCCTCTAACGCACCAGGTTTAAATGATTTTATTAGTATTAAATCAATGTTATAAGGTGCACCTTTTTTACTTATAACATAAATATATATATATATATATATATATATATATATATATATATATATATTTTTTTTTTAGGAATATTTTATCAGTTTTATAATTTTCCAGGTATATATGTACAAAACCATTTTTCATGTTTATATTTATCTGATTTGTATAAAATGTCATGTTTATTCTTGACTTTTTATGGTTATTTGAACTATTAGTAACTTATATACAGGAAGTTACATTTATCACTTTAAATGGTGCACTTTAAATGGTATAATTTGGTGCCAAAGAAGTTATTTAAATTTGAGATGTGTTAATGGATTTGTATGTAGTTCTGAAGAAGCTCGCAATAGAGCGAGTGAAAGTGCTTAACTTTGGACAATAAACAAGAATATTATTCTTTTTTGCCTTGTATCCATCAGCGTGTCAAGACACAGGGGATCAGTGTTATTATTTTTTTTTTGTATAACAGTAATGCTGAGAAAGTTGGTTTTCATGTTCTATTATTTAGAAATTGGAAGAAAGCAAAGTTTATCTCAAAAGTGAGTGATTTTTTTGGTCTAATGGAGGAACAGGTGGGTAGGGAGGGGAGATCCATGAGAAGACATTTGTGGCATAGATATGTGGCTATGTTGTTGCTCCTGTACATTTATTTAGATCACAAATAAAGTCATTTGATATGAGCAATAGTCAATGATAAGAAGCCAGCTTGTGTCAATAAATCTTCCTGTAGACAGGTGAACTGATTTTGTTACCTTGGTATTTCCCTATATTCCATGAATGATTCTCACTCTTACTTGATATTGTAAAATGAAACTTTGGAAACAGTTTGATAAATTCTATTACATTATTTAATTCCTAATTTGCTTTGTTGTTATTTCTGTGTATACGTATGTGTGTGTGTGTGTGTGTGTGTGTGTGTGTGTGTGTGTGTGTGTGTGTGTGTGTGAGTGTGTGGGCACACTCACACACAGGTGTGTGGGTGCATGTGCATGTGTTTATATGTATGTGTGGGTATAAATGTTAAAAGAAATTTGAATATAATGTAGGAAAAATATTTAAATTTGTTTATACAGGGTATTTTAACCTTGGGTCTATATCACATAGTCGAAGTTACGTAACTTCAAACACCTAATGGTCGAACCATTATTTTCGAAGTTACATAATTTTGACTACCTAAAAAAAAAACACAACAGACAACAAAATAAACTGTTGTAAGCATGGGGGTCAAGCCCCACTGCACCTCCCCCCGCTAATTAAATATACCAACTCCGAGATTGCACCAAATTGAAGTGAAAGGGAACCTCCACCTATGGAGATTTCCATTCACACGCTTTACACCAATTATATGTTAATTATTTATTACTGTAATACAAACCCACATTGGTATTTAGCAATATACTTCATGCTCTTGCTCTGAGAAACATAAAAACAAAGGTTGTCAGAGTTTCTGCCAGTTTCACTTTGCTCAAAAAATGCACAGTAAATAAACATAAAAAGTATACAAAAATAAAAAAAGCCCACCGTAGATAAACAGTGTCAGAAAAATCAACAAGTATAAAAAGAAAAACAGTACCGAACACTGAAACATGGCTGTATAATGTAAAAATAAATAAATAACTGGCTAAACAAGCAGCAATCATTATTAAAAGGGTAAGCGCTTTTCGCTTTTACATGAAATGCTTAATCAGACCATAAAGCACCATTTCTATAATAAAGTTTAAATAAAAAGCAATCAAGGGATATGCACCAATAATACAGATCCCCCTCATTAGTAACTATACATTCTACATAATAGCAACCAAACACATCACCCAGCCTTAAATTACAAATTACCCCCCTGCCCACCAATTAATTTAAAGTAACATGATCAAGCTATAAATCACGTAAAACAAAACGCATTCATCGTATCAAAGAATAAGGTATGCCAAAAAAAAACTATATTTAAAACCTACAACCAAATACTAACTCAATATGGCATAAAAACAAAAAATAACAAGCATCAAAATATAAATAAGACTTATACATTTTAATGCGATCTGAAATATGAAATATGAAATCAGAAAAATATTAATAGTATATAATAAATACACATTCACACATGGCTAATCCATTAAAACATTATATCTCTGTAATCTCCGTGACTTCAACAACGACTTAAGAGGAACATGTTCATTCAAGCTGGACCCTCTGTCAGCAGTAAGAACAATACTCCTTAATTCAGAGTTCTTGGTAACATTACTAAAATAGCCAAGACATCCATTCTGAAATAGATGATCAATGGCCAACGACTTAAATTCGTGTGAGCCCCCATACCTAGTAATATGTTTAGCAAGAGCATTGGCTCCAATCTCCTTCTTAATATGGTATAACTATTCACAGATCCTTGTATTAAAGGATCAATTTGTTTTCCTACATAGAAACTCCTACAAGTCAGGCAATGGGCTAAGTATATAATATCCTTGGTACAACAGGACCCTAAAAGGATACTTAATCCCTATATCTGGATGTATAAAACATTTAGAGGCATCAATGTAAGAACAGAATCTGCACAGGTCACAAAGTACCATGCAAAAATTTAAAGGCATAGACCTCACACACAAATCATTTGAAAGATAGCATTACAGCCTCATTAAAGATTTCCTGTTCTTATAGCAAAAATGTGATTCAGATCCAACTGTCTCTCTAATCATCTGATCCTCCATAAAAATGGACCAATGTTTCTTGAGTATATAAACAATAGCTATAGTATTAGTACTGTAATAAATGGGGACCCAAACATTAGTGTGGCCAGAGGAATTCTTTGGCCATACCCCATGACTAGGGACAGAAAAATAAGATCTAGACCTAGTATGCCTAGTGGAAATACTAAAATTACAATCTCCATAAATCTCATGTATACCATAAACCCTCCCAATCAACTCATGCTTCAAGGTATTCAAACTCCTCAAAAATTCACTATGGTGATCATTCAACTTAGATGCCCTCATGCATTGCGCCCTAGTAACATTTTGCAAAATGTGCTTGGGGTGCATACCGGACCTATGCAGCAGAGAGCATCTGTAACAGTGTTTCCTATGAAGACCTGTAGTAAATGTTAAATCTGGCTCTCTATATACTTTAACGTCCAGAAATTCTATAACACAATCTGAGTTATGGACCAAAAATTGGAAAAAACTCATAGCACCATGCAAAAATTTCACAAAGTTATCCAACTGAATGGATGAACCTAATGAAAGAAAAAAGATATCGGCTACAAAATGACAATAAAACAACATATGATCACAATAATATTGTGATGTAAAGACTGTACTTTGCTCCCATTGGGACAAGACTATATTGGCGTATCTATTGGCACATGAGGTGAACATAGCTACATCAATTCTCTGTAGGTAATAGGACCCATCAAATAGAAATACATTATTGTCAAAGAGAATTTCAATAAATAAACATACCAACTCTGTCTGCCTATCATCATATTGACTGTTCTCTGTCAAATATAATTAACTAACTCCATCCCTTCATAATTTGGAATAACCATAAAAAGGGAAATCACATTCATGATGACCAATAAACAATGAGCTGGAATATCATTCTGACTAGTAAACTCATACAAATACTGTAAAAAAATGTTTGGTGTCTCACAAAACCACAATATTCTGATCAAGAACAGGTCTTAATAACTTCCCAACATAGATAGAAAATAGTTCAGTCAACCAGCCACCTACTGAGACAACTGGTCTAAAAGGTGACATAGTCAAGTTCTTATGAACCTTGGGAAGACCCTGAAATCTAGGCACCAAAGGATAATCTATAATTAGATACTTAGCTACCACTAGAGTGATATCCCCACTGCGTAGACAGGCATCTACAGTCATATGAACACACTCAATCATGGTACAAATCGCATCCACTTCAAACTTGAAAAGTAAAACTCATGGCCCATGACCACAACCAAACCACCCTTGTCAGCAGGACATATGACAATGTCCCTGCATTTCTGTAGATTAATCAGTTTCCCTTTCAGGACGTGATAAGTTGGAGAAACATTTCTTGTTCCTCCCTTCCCTAAAGAGATTAAATATATCCTCCTCACACATTTTAATGAACCCTACAACAACATTATTAAAAGGTGGCATATATAAACTAGGTCTTGCAAAACATTTACTACTGGTATCATGCACATCAAACCCATTCATTGTTCATAAAGTCAAGGTTCATGCAAATATTCTCAAGTCAATCACTGTATCTACCAAATTAGCTCCCTGTATAGAAATGGAAGACTGTCCATGATTCAATACAGACATTTTAATATCAGTCAATTCCTTTTTAGAAATATTCAAAACTAGGGAGTAGTGGCTGGCTGCCACATCTGTTTCACTGTCTGATAATTCCCCTCTACGGGTTGTTTCCTTTTGTTCCTTCCTCGACTCATGGAGTGTTTCAGAGAACACCCCCTCTCCTGTCTTATAGGCAGTGGTAGTGTGGGAAAAACCTGATTAGAAATACATCTAATCATGGAGGAAGCAGATACATTAGGGGGATTGCTAGGTGGTGTAGTGTACACAGAATCACTACTCTGGCCATTATTCAATAAATCAAAAATGCTGTTACTTATATTCAATTGATTATGTTCAACAGACAGATATTCAGTGTTGTCTCCACCTAAATTAAAGTCAATATTAATATTGGCTCTCATCTTAGGCCAAGCAAAAACATGACTGTTCTTAAAGTTATACAAATCTCTAGCCAGTTTCTTCCTTTTTTGCATCAATAATGTGCGCTCATACATGGAGGCACTATCTATGACATCACGTAACTTCAGATCAACTACATCAGCTGCAGCAACTTTGTACAACTCAGTCTGCATTTTTACAATAATAGTCCTTCTCAATGGGCTTGAAAAAATCAATTAGCAACTTAATATATGCAAAGCTAGTGTCATAAAAAGTAGTGAAATCAATTTGCATGAACACCTGAGAAAAGCTTGTTTTTTATTTATTTGTTTATTTTTATTTTAATTTTTTTGCAGGGTGCAAGCTCCCATGTACTCCCTATTTGGGGGACCTCCAACATCCTTCTATATACTAGTTTCATGTCTGTATAAAAATGGAACAAGTTCAAAGTCTTTTGTTCTTCGAAAGTCATTTTTCTGCATAACTGAGGGATAAGCTGGAGTTTCTGGATGGATCAACTGGAACATGGTTATATGTTAAAAATATCATTATATCGTGATGTTTGCAAACTGTTTTTGACTCATTAATTTTATTTTATTGATCAAATCTTTTTACAGTTATTGGATACTGCTATGTAGCCAGTAGAAGAATTGACCTACTATTATGCTAGTGGTTACATGTTGAGTTTTGAACCATTTTTTTCCAAAACATACTATTAAAGACAATGTGGATTATCATTACATGTTAAATGAGGGCTACTTTATTAGCTGGCAAGACCTATGCAGTCATTGCTGAAATTTATGCAATGCTTAATTGATCCTTTTGAGCTGCAACTATAGGAAATGAAATGGGTTTAAGAAGAACTTGCTGAAGTTCCCTTCATTGAGCTGTCAGGGTCCTAAAGTAGTAACTGCATCAGCTATACATATATTCTTTGGCCCTTGCAGATATCGGTTTAAGTGCTATAATAATAAAGGATGCCAAGATTATTTCCTGAATTTTTTTCTGTTTCATCACAACCCAGCCGTACTTAATTATATACAACTATTGACATGCGTACTTTAAAAATGTGAAATTGTTACACATATGCATCTAACCATATTGCAATTATCAGATGTTTGCACATACAAAATGTGACACATTAATTAGGGTTCCTATTGGAAATGCAAACATCTTGTGAGTCCTGGCACTTTGCCAATGAAATGCAATTCCTACCAAGAATACTCAATTTTAAAACTTGTAACCTGTCAAATAGAACCCCTATAAAGCAGGAGGCACCCTTGCAGGACAAATTCACAGAAATGGAAGGTCTGTTAATAATATTAGTGTTTTAATAGTTGAATGCTATAAAAACAAAAGTTAAGCACAGTAAATCACCATTCATGTGCTTTCATCCTTGAAAGAACACGTTTCATCAGAACACTTTAAACTTTAAAGCTCACTGTTATCTTTTTTAAAATGTTTTTTTTCTTACCCTGATGTGGGGGACTCTGTATCCAGGCCTGTACTTATATGGATAGCATAGTCAGAAAATTAATGAATCTTCTATACTCAGAATAGTGGGAATAGTCTGAAATACCATACTTCTGGAATTAGCATATCTTTCTCTAGTCACACTTAAATATTTGCAGTTTTTTTGTAATCATTAGTTAAAGTTTTACATAGAGGTACAGATAATTGGATTTACAAATTGGTACAATAGCTATTGTTTCCTACTGCTTTACATACTGCTGCCAAATATAAATATACATATAAATATAAATATCAGTCACATAAATTGAATGATAACTTTCCCAGATGTGTTTTTCTCCCTTCCTTTAATTGCAGTCAAAAAAGATCGATGATCTACTGTCTTGTATTATATACATTTATCATCATATTTCATTGCCAATATTTGCAGGTCAAAATTACAGTTTAAAAGTTACATAAAATCCTTTAATGAACCCTGTCAAATAATAAATGATTTATCAATTAACCTGCAATAATCTCCTACATTGTCTTTAATAGTGTGTTCAGAAAAAAACTCAGCATATACATATTTGCATAATTGTGTGCCATTACTGCCCACACAGCAGTATTTGTTAATGCTAAAAAGAGCTGGTCATGAAAGTAAAATTTATGAGTCTAAAACAGTTTTGCAAATATCAGGTTATTAATGCGTTTTTTATTAGCCTTCCACAAGTTTCAGCTCATCCCTTGTGGAGAAATGCATATGGAACAATTGATCTGTTTGCTAGTAATTAAACTTTCATTACCCTTTAGTTCAGAAAGTTTAAGAGGTGCAGAAAATCGATCACATCACATTTGACAAACAGCTATTTGAATGATATGTTTAATAAGTAATCAGTGAAAATAACTACGTCTCTGAGTTAATAATGCCTTCCTGACAATTTATGGTGGTGGCGATCAGTATGTTTATTATACATGTATTCATCATATGTACTCACTATACAACGTCTGAATCACTCAATTACATACTTTTATGTCACTGTATTATGAAAGAAACTTAAACATTGTTCCATGTTAGTGTTTTCTGTGTGTTGCAACATCCCATCAATGTTTTCAGCTTTGAGTAATGTAATTTATTGTTCCTTAGTTTCCAAAAAAGGGGACATTCTTATTTTTTTTTAAGCTGTTCATCTTCTTCATTTGTGCTACAGTTCGGTTATGAATGTTTCTTTCACATCCCATAGGTTCATAGGTTCATAGGTAGGTACTAGGCTATTGGCCCTAGGGCCTATATAAGCCTGGCCAAATGGTACTCTGGCTTTTGCCACCCAAGAAAATTGTTTTCCTGTGCCCTTGTCGAGCACAGCCACAGAAGTGATCCCTGGGGTGAATTTCCTATCGCCCATCCCAATCATCAAGATTTTTCTTGAAGAGTGCTAATGAGGAGCTTTGTTTGATATAGATAGGTAGTTTGTTCCAGAGTATGGGAAGTCTCTGGGACAGGAATCTATCCTTCCAGCATGTTCTGTTTATTGTGGTGACAAGATTTAGGTCCCTAGAGCGTGTAGCTTGGAGGGATTGGGATTTTTTAAGTGGAGCATGTCCAACAGGTCTGGGTTTCACATAGCTTTGTATGTTAGGCAGAGATCGCCTCTGCGTAGGCGATATGTGACAATGTAAAGCTGGAGTTTTTTGAGATGGTCTGCATAGGGCATGTATTTGAGGATGGTAATCCTCTTTGTGAGATATTGCTGGGGCCTTTCCAGTTGTTGTAGATGTCTTGTGAGGTACATACTAATAGGGGTGTTATACTCTATAATGGGTCTAATGAGTGATGAGTATAGGGGAGCAATGACCTCTTTTTTCCTGGATGAGAAACCTTTTGTGATGAGGTGTGCCATGTAGAAGGATTTCCTGACCACTGTGGTGATGTCATTATCAAAGGAGAGACTACTATCCACCTGTGTCCCAAGTTCTCTTATCATACTTTCGGTGTTAAGTAGACTACCGCCTATGTGCTAGTTCTTGGGGACAGAGTTTTTACCAAAAAGGATGACCATGGTAAATAGTCTAACCAAAATTCTTTCACCTGCTATAATATCAGAATATGATTTGAATTCCTGCACACACCCACGTGTCTATGTTACTCGACAATGTTGTTTGAGCACTGGTTTGAATGCTGAGGTCTCATCCTGTATTTTTGGTTTTGAGTTTTGAGTCTGTAAGTCTCTGCTCACATATTGTGTAACTCAGATGGCACTTGAACAGAATAATATAGTCAGATCATCTCAGAAAATAAATACTGGGGTTATCTGGGTAACAAATGAATAAAACTAAGCATTAGATTGTCACACCTATTTATCATTTCTAATAGACTGTCAACTCTGCTTTATAATATCACCAAGAAACTTGCCATATTTGATGGATGTCCTTGTGAGGTCTCATTTGTACTATTGCAAGCAACTATACTCAAGGATTTGCAGGCCTGCACCCTCATAACCTAGAACTCTTACAAAGCTCATCATTGTAGTCTCTGGACTGATATGCTAGGATAAGACATGCATTTTTTATCTACAAAAGTGCAACTTACAAAGAGGCCAGCTTTGCACTAAATATTTTGACCTTTAAAGCCAAATGTGGAGTGTACCCAAAGTAATTTAATGGGACGGGGCTTACTCCATAGCATTTGAACTCCTGTGCAGAAGCTGTTACAGTCACTCAGATGTGGCAACCTCTGAGTAAAGTTTTCTTGTTCTGACTATATCCTGTTGACCCATGTTTTAATAGTGAACGAGACACTGAAAGAGGTTGTGGCTAGGGAGGGTAGAGAGTACATAATGCTGGCATTTTCATTCTAGAGAAGAAGGATATTGGCAGAATCTTTTCCCCATATGTTGAAGATCAGGTAATGCAGTTCTAGCAATTTATGTATTTATTTATTTACTTATTTACCGATTCCCCTCCAACTATCTGGCATACTTCAGAGACCCTGTTCAATGTCCATATCCAAAACCTACAAACAGAAATGTACTTCTTTTTACCCTGGCTGTGGTATGTGGAGTTGTGAAGAGAAAATTGTGGAATGCCAAAGTATCTCCAGAGCAAAGATCAGGGTGTCAAAGCACTGCACCATTCTGACAGCAGTAAGAAGTTTCTTTTCTCACATCCCACCCTTGTGCTACACACAAGGAAATCAGTTCAGAATTGTCAATGGATGAGGATGTAATAGATTTGCATTCCTCATTTGCTGCAGTACCCATCTCTACCTTGGGCTACAGACTTAGCCTGGATTTCATTTCATTTAATTTCTATGCCTTTCCACTCTCCACAATAGATGAGCTGGGAAAATGTTATTGATTTCCACTCGATAGCCAACTCCTAATGAACAGTTTCTTCTAGTCATACCTGGGTGGCCTGTGTTGTCATCTGGGTCTATTCTCGAGCACCATGAAACTAGCTATAGCACTTACAAATAAGACACCAGGAGCATGCTACCACCAGGTACAGTAGAAAGGATTTACTTAGAAATTGTAAGTTTACTGAAACAAAATCACATACAATGGCTGTAGCATAGTGAGAATTCTCATCCTCTTCCTGTCACAAAATGGGTGTTAGGATCTGTAAAAAATAAATCCCCTCTGTCCTGTGGCATGACAGGCATGATCCCTGATTATTGATGTGACAATGTAGGAATGTACTGGTCTATAGGAGAACAAGCCTGATGGGCAAAGGGAAATAGGGCCAAAAATTAAAAAAAAAAGAAAATTACAAGAGCCGACTGGAATCTGGCTTAGAACTTCTAATTATAGTGACCTTGCATTTGCTATACTGACAATGTGAACTAAAGTCTTTGCCTTACTGGATCTAACATAGCAGCTACCACTCAGTATTTAGATACTTCTTATATATAGTTCAATCACATATTTTTTTTCTGACAACTCAGGGTCACATGGAGTCTGATCCTATCCAAGCAAACAGTGGACATAAGGCATGAACGTAATCATCTATTGGATAGCTGTTACAGGGCACGCTTTTACATAGCTATTAGTATTTGTGTAACTAAAATGAAAACTGGAGTTGTTACACATTTATGTATTTCCTTATGGTTACAAATGACACCCATTATTAAAAGTATTTTTTTAATGTTTTGTTGTATTATTTGAGTTTTGCATTAATAGCTTTTGAGATTAAGTTTGGGGTCTGAGTTAAGGGTTTTTTTTCCTGGCCTGAGTTATGTTCATTATTGAAAGGAAGGTATTTTTTTTCATTGACTCAATAATTCCATCTTTGCAACCAGTCATTATGAAAGAGATTACATCTGGTCCATTATTTATTTATGTTTCTATGTATCTACATTTCTCACTAAGGGATTTTTTCATGACTAGCTATACGTTTATTAGGTTTTCCATTTGTGCCTTAGAAATGTGCCTTTGCTATGGAATGTGGCTGTGTTTTGTTGTTTGTGGATGTTCTTGGTGTCAGCAGTCAATATATTTCAACTGAAGGATGGCATTAATTCCTTACATGGCAGTTAGAGAATGTTTTCTAACATTTAGACAAGATAGAGCCTCTCCCCTCCTCCCCCTGTTTGGCATTTATTTTGTAGACATCCAACCCAATATCCTAGAGGTGTCGTTGAACATATTTATGTATGGCTGCAAACTGGTCACTGTTATCTGTTGATCAGCTATTAAAAAAGTCATCTCCAACAAGGACTGGAATACAACAAACCTGATGTACTGAAAATATTTCAAGCTACGTACAAAAAATGTAGCAAAGTATCATTCAGTAAAAAGCTACTCCCACCTCATATATATTATGAGAGGTAATACCCTTCAGGAAGATACACTCATAAGACACCCAAGTATTCATGAGGACAGCTCTGTCTTATTTGATTATCATGTTTCCACATTAGTCATGAAATACTTATGGCTCAGTCAGTTTTCAAAGGACTTCAAGAGACACACAGACTATCCTACCATTCTACCCTCCTCTTATCAGTCCCCATCATACCTCTCAACCTGGAAACATCAAAAATCTGGACATGGCCCATGAAAAATAGGTACAAATCTGTACACTGATTAACATAAAATGTGCATACATAATTATGTAACTCCTCCCACTCCAGTGGAATGGTGGGATACCAACATTCAAACACAAACCGAAGTACAGACAACCAAAATATGGCCCCAGACCCTGTAGTAAATGGTAACCATTTTTTTTTAATGTGTAGCAATGATGTTTACTGTGAGGGGAGAAGATGATGAACCTTAGGATTTTGTTTTTGATGACTTGCAGTATGTGGGTTTTGTGTTAAAAGTGGGGCATTTTATGGTAGGCAATACTTTAATCTTAGCAAAAGAATATTATAGTTTTCTAGGACCTCACAAAATTAATTCTCTGCACCACTGGACCACAGGAAACATATCATTAACAGCTCCTTAATCCTCTAAAACAAATGCCAGAAAAAACTCTAAGCTACCTTCCAGAAGTCCTCTAAAACAATTGCCAGATGATTTATTTTCCATGGGGTAGGAGGCTGGCATAATGGTTAAGGCGGTTGCCTTATAGACACAAGGTGCAGGGTTTGATTCTCACATGGGGTAATTGGCTAGGCTTAAAATGGTCCATAACGGCAGTTAGCCTAGTATGAATCTATAATGAACATGGGATGTTTATAAGTGGAAGTGAGCTGGTGTTCAGAACAGTTTCAACAAACGTCTCTATATTCTGAATCAGCCATGGCCTGATAAATCCAATAAGTAATTTTTATATGTTTGGACTTGTCAGTCATGATGTTCTTAAAAATGAACATGGGTAACCTTTAAAAGTTCTCACCAAAATTTTGAGGATACTCCCAGGAAAAGATTTTCTTCTTCTTTCATCTCTGGGTGCAAATAATGCCATGCAGTAACTCAGTCTACTATTCACCCATTCTCCATCCATCCATCCATCCATCCATCCATCCATCCATCCATCCATCCATCCATCCCTCCATTCTCTGCCTCCACTCATCCATCCATCCATCCATTCATCCATCCAGCCATCAAACCATTTCATAAACTGGTTGTCCTGCTTAGAGCACTGGCAACTAAAGCTGATCAGGGTATTCCAGACTTTCTTACCACCAATAGCAGTGTCCAGTTCATGCTCTGTGATCTCCATGATGTCTCTGTAAATCTGAGATAGAGAGAAAGATATATATATCCTCCAATGTACCATAGTTCTGGTCAAGGCCTCCTTCCTGTGAGCCATACTAGCTACACTTTTCATGGGGGAATTGATTAGATGGCACACTCCTTAAGTTTATAGACCATATATACTGATTCATCTAAACATGGTGGAACAGTGGCTAATCCTTACAATTTTCACTGACTGCTGAAATCCTTGCAAAATCTTGCAAGCTGATCTCAGCTCCCTTGAAAGGATCCTCATTTCTGTTACTTTTATCCACAGTCTCATCCTTTCAGTCTGCACTGAAAACACTGGGGCCTTGTCAAGGATGTAAGCACTGAATGAAGGACATACTGAGAGCATTATCCTGTTGCTCATTTCTCATCTCACTATTACTGCCAGGTACAGCTCTTGCAATGCTGCCACCTCTGCACATATTTACTGGTTAATCACGCTGTACAGCACATGAAAGAGGACAACCATCTTCTAAGGATGCTTTACTATCTGAACAATGCTCAGCTGAGCACATGCATTATTTATAGCTATGGTCTCTCTTTTGCAAAACAGCCATTAGTGCCAATTTTCATATAATAATATCAGTATACCACAGTACCAACCTATCTACATCAAGAAAATATAACAAACATAAGTCATTCACTAGTTAGAGTAATGCGGGGATTATATCTGTATCCCAGGATATGGGCAAATAGTTAACATCACATCAAAAAGATCGATGCTGTGGCAGATTTTACCCACAAGTTTACTATGCAATTATTATTATTTATTATGCAATGGTTGAATTTCTAGGTTCTTTCATTCTGTACATTGAAACACTATTGATTTTTTCTTTGTTTCTTTTTTGCCTGTTACCCCTGACATCAAGCTCCTCCAGCTCTATAATTATCCCTTCCCTCAGACCTCTGAATCCTGGCAGCTCCAGGTGTGACATAACAGGAAACCCCCCCTTTTGGGAGAGCTCATACATTTACACATCCTGATTTCTATGAGTATATAAGTAGGTTCTAAAGTGAATAAGCCACCAGGTTGCAAGAGTGGGCAGGTCCAGGCAAGGAGATGTCATACTGTGGCTAACAGACATATTTTCCTTTAGGCCTTATGCTCCACAGCATGCTGACATTACTACCATAGTTTAGTTGGCCAGTTCTGTGTATATTATGAGGACAGGACCACTTAACAAAAGAGCTAGATTTGATATTATCAAGATTAATCTTATTGTGCCATGTCTGTTTAGGAATAACTGTGCTGGAAATTGATCAATTGTTCTGTTAGATATAGTTTTGTGCATGAATTCTAAAACTTTATCTTCCAAACTGAGCACTAAATCTTATGATATCATATTGGCACTTCTGAATGTCTGAATATACATTCAAACCTTTGGTTGTATAATACCCAGCACACAAGTCAAATGGATAATTCAGTTTTGCTTAACAAAATTTTGACATTCTGTTGACTGAAGTGAGTACCATTATTTTTGTCTATGTGAACCAGTAGTCCATAAACAGCAAATAATCTTGTTACATAAAATAACTCAAGATATATACATTTAAAACAAATGACTAAGACCAACTGACCCAATATAAGGTTTAATAAACTCTATCGTCTCAGCATATACCTTCAAGGAGTTTTGAAAATTCAAATTCATTTTATACAAAAAATAAAATAAAAATAAAATCAAGTAATCAATTATACAATCATAAAAATTTAGTTACCTGATAAGCTCAATTTAAACTATAAAGTAATTAAATCAGACATTTCCAGTTACATTCTGAATTCAGACCTCTCGGTACTAAAGTATTATATTTTAAATTATATACAGTTTGTTTATATAATAATTTTCCCTTTAGTAAATTATCACCTTCAAATCTAACCCTTATTTATTCTAAGACAGTGCCCTGTAGTGAGGAAGCATCTCTACCATTATATTGTTTAGAATGTATGGCAATTTGACTTTCTATTTTCTGTCTCTTTATGTCTCTAATGTGTTCTTGTAATCTACATTTTAACACCCTCTTGCTTTCAATTATATAGAAGAAATTACATGGACATCTGACATCATTACGAATACTCTCTGCATTACATGTAAACCTCTTAATAGGATAAAATCTAATAGTATTAATGCTATCGAAGAACTTAACTATTTGTTTATAGCTGCTGCACCTTCGAAAAGGGAAAGTGCCTCTACTAAAATTGTCCAAATATATATACATTTCATTAGAAGGAGGAACATAGCAACTACGAACTAACTTATCTCCTAAATTACATACTCATTTATAAAAAAAATCAAGGGTATATTCCTTATTAACTCAGAAAAATATTTTTGTTTTATTAAAACTTGCCAGTAGTATTTCAATAACTTAATCATTTTAACTGAAAACAAATTATGTTATTACAAAATCAATATTTGCTCATGTTTATCATCCATTTATTTCTTATTATTGTCTCTAACCTCTATTCTTATATTTAATTTTATCTTTCTGAATGACTTTATTAAAAGAATCCATCACCACTTATTTATCATAGCCTCTCCTAATGAACATATTAATAGTTCTATTGGCTTCACTATAAAATCCAATTCTTCATTACAAAGTCTATGAAGGTGTAATAATTTGCCATAAGGTAACACAGAGATCAAATGTGAAGGATGATAACTGCTACCATGTAAATAATTTTCACCTTCTACAGATTTCCAATATATACTTGCCTTTATTATTCCACTATTAAGTCTTTGAAATTTAAGATCTAAAGAATGTGCTAATTTTCCTACCTGTAAACCATCAAATGGGAAATGATATCTGTCATTCTGTATATCATTAACAAAATTATCTACTTCATTGTTACATCCATCACAAATAAATGTTAAATAATCAAAATACCTAAAATATTTATTAACATGCTTACTCAGAAACTTTTGTCCATATAAATATTCTATCTCAAAAAGCTCCATGACCAAATTTGCATACATGGGAGCAAAAGAACCTCCCATGGCGATACCTTGAATTTGATGATAAAAAAACATTATTAAAAGTAAAACAAAATGTTAGTAAGGGAAAAATATAATAATTCAATCACATAATTAGAGACTGGATTATCCCCTAAAAAATAATTTAAAGCTTCAATGACATGTCTATGTTTGTTATTTGTATATAGGCTTTTAACAGCCAGAGTAATTCAATACACATCTTCTGGCCATTTTAACTCCTTGATTTTATTCAAAAAATCTGTAGCATCTTTAACATATGAAGGTAGCTTCACAACATAGCAAAAAAGATAATCATGTAAAAAAAAGACCTATATTGTGTAAAACATATTTACTATCTGAAATTATTGGATGATATGGGGGAATTAACTGGATTTTTATGTATTTTAGCTAGGGAATCAAATGTAGCTACACTGCACATTAATTTTTGTCAAGATATTTTTTTACTTAATTAACCTTACCTAAAGCCTTTTTCTAATAACTTTTGATATTCTTTAAGTGCTTCTTCATACATTTCTTTATTAACGTTTATGTATGTTGATCTTCTCAATGTGAATGACACATTTGCAAGTATTGTTCAAAATGCATCACTACTATGTTATTGCCCTTATCCTTTTATTATTTCTTAAATCTTTTAATGCTGTCCATTCATCTTTAACCATATTATATTGAACATTATTTATTAGCTAAAAAATTATTAAAGGCCTCCTCAACAGAAAAAAAGTAAATATAATAGAGAATAATGTAATACTTTAATTGAAAACAGAGGTATATTACTGATTTTATAATGAACCCTCATTTTGTTCAACAATTAGTATGCATTTCTGTCGTCAAACTCAGAAGCACATGAATAAAAGCTATCATTTGTGCTAGCAACATCCTCCAATTCATCAAAAAACACATAATTATCAGAATTATTCTAATTTATCTGTGAAAAATTATGTACTAAATGCAATTTATGTACCAGTTTAAAAATAACACTTTTCAAAATATGTAAATGAGGTAATACTGTGTGGATGAATTTAAGTCCTACATTTAAAACAGCAAAATGTTCATTTGTTAATTCAAAATTCACCAAATGAATTACTGTAAAGTCTGGAAAGGGTCCAATAACATCTGCAAAAGCTGTTTGTTCCTTATTGCCATTTCCTCCATTTAGAAGGGTCTATATTAAATATTCAAATGCTTAAAAGTTTGAATCACTAAAGAACGAATTTTAGTGATCAAACGCTTAAAAGTTTGAATATCTATAAAAAGAATATTAAAAAAAGTAAAGGGTTTAAGCAGGGAGGAAAGCCCCCTGCACCCCCCACACTCCCCGCTACTTAAATATATCAAGTCCGAGATCGCACTTCAGTGTACTACAGTGCGGAAATGGAAAATTTCCCATTTCCTACACTGTAGTGTGATCTTAGAGTTGGTATATTTAAATAGCAGGGGTGTGGGGTTCAAGTGCTTTCCCCTGCTACACCCTTAGTTTCTTTTTCTTTTTATTTTTTTAATTTTTATGTATATTCGAACATTTAAGTGTTCAATTACTAAAGTTGATTCTTTAGTGATTCAAACTTTTAAGTGTTCGAATATCTAATATAGACCCATGTTGCTGTTGTCCTTCCACCATGCTTCCTTGTCTGTAGCTTCCTCGTTTTCTGCTAGTACATGCCATGCGATTATTTTTTGTTGTCGGGTTCCAAAATTGCTGCTCCAACCTCAATGGTTCTTTTCCTGCTGGAAAAGGAGGAAACACGTTGTCACTTTCCCTTTCAGTGGAATAACTTATACCATCTGAAGAGGCAAAAGAGACTCCATGTTATCGCTTATAATTTCTGTTATGACGTTCAGCTGTTTTAAACTTTTCCTTATGTTGATTTGCTCTCCACAAAAAAGCTTTCCCCTGATTATAATCTCACAGATCCCATTGTAGTTTGCCTTTCTTCTTCTCTACTAAATCTGCTTCATAGTTTTTTTTAATTTGTCACTAAGTTCTGAGAGGCTTATATTAAGTCATGAAGCACTTGTTTGTCTAATTAATTCAGCATGAATGGCAAAAATTTATTTTTTAAGTTTACGTTGCTTACAGATATCCCATCTAGTAGAATATTAATCCATTCTATGGAACAACAATGCACAAGTGCTACCCAGCATCTCTGAAATCTTTTCTCAGTCTCATCCATCAAATCAAAGGTGTGCTAGGAGTTTTAAAAGCTCACAAGCCTCTAGGGGTGATATCTAATTCTAGGTATCTTTTTATGTCTAGAATTTTTAGGTGCACTCTAGTTTCTTTCACCATCAATTTTTCTAATTTATCATACATTTCCTGCGGTTATGCTGTTAAATTATCAGTAGCCCAGTAACCCATAGAGGAAAAAAGGTTATCAGTCTGACTGTTTCTCTCCTCTTCCAATAAGCGACGTCCCAAACCTCTTGTATCAGAGGAACATGGGATATATGCAAATATCCCAAGTTCTAACTTTGCTGGAGTTTTCATTTTGTTTTTAGTGATTGATTTTCAGTGAACTTCCCACTCATTGTTTTAGTTTGTTGTTTGGGATATTTTTCCAGTGACCCTAATGATAATGGACATCAGCTGGGTATAACAACCCTGTGTTTCTAATGCTTAGTCAAACACTCTGCTTGTGCTGTGCTGATGAGGTCATAACAAGGCCAAAATATGCATATCCACAGCTAGTGGGGTTTGGCTTTATTGGCCTGAAATTGTCCATTAAAATGATGAAGCAAGCCATGGGCATTCAGAATTATCAATTAGCTGAAAAACCTAATGTTCATAAGGATCATTTGCATATATCCCATGTTCCTCTGATACAAGAGGTTTGGGAGGTCATTTATTGGAAGTTCTAGCTTTGCTGGAGTTTTCATTTTGTTTTTACATTCCTTTTATAGAAAAAAATTAAAAACAATTAACCAGTTATACAATCATTACAAAAATTAATTACCTGGTTAGCTCAGTTTAAACTATGAAATAATTAAATCAAATATTTCCAATTACATTCTGAATTCAGACCTCTCAGTACTAATCTTGTTAGCCTACTAATTATAGCCTGCAATGTATTCCCATTCAAATTAAATACCTCCAAGCATTTTGAATAAAAATCTGCCACAATCACAACTAGGTTTTTTTTAGCACCTTTATTGAATTATCACTTGTGACAAAGACACATTTGCATCTATATAAAAGTAATTAAACTGTATTAAGTTAAAATGAACAAACATTATGGTTCACATATATTGCTATATATCATATAACCTAAGCAACATTACATAAATTATTGAATTCCTGCCCCCTTTTTTTAAACCAGAAACACCTTTATTAAACCATCACTTGAGAGCCCAGTGTCCAAGGGTATTAGTTCTGGTTTAGGCACTTGGGCTTCAGGCCAGTTATTTTACATTAAGAAGGTTCGTGGTCTGCACTCTTGTGGGAGAAGAGGCTGGACTCTGCCCTTCTGAGTTGGGAATTTCTGGTTAAAGGTTTATAGTGCCTGAATATTTGAACTGTATCTTACTGAAATTGGTACACCTTGTTTGCTCTAGCATAGACTAGATCCAGGCCTGCTGAATCTAGCTTTGTTTATATGCTTGTTGTTTGTTTGCTTGTTATTTCCCTGGAAGCTAATTCCACCTAATATGCGGCTTCTCAGTGCTTCTGTGGATCACTAGTGATATCTGCATTGCTTACTGTACTAGTTCCTTGTTTCACTTGAAAGAAAGTTACTGTTTGTCGTTTTGCATTTAGTTACTTGTAACACATTGCACTCAAGTTACCTGGCACTTGCTCACTATAGCAATTATATAAGTCAGCACTAAAAATTAAAAGCACTACACCCTCACTCCCCACTGGCCCTTGTTTTCAATTATTAACGAATTCCCAATATTATTCTAGCATGTCCAAAGGTCAGTTGTCAATCTCCTCTCCGGTCCAGCTGGTGAATCTGGGAATCTTGAGGCAATGTTATAACTGCCTCATGTACACAGACAACCCTCTCCTCCTCCCACATAACACAAATACTTGCGAGAGATGCAGCTATTTAGCCAAACTGGAGGCTGAGCTCTCTCAACTCAGGACTGGCAAGACCAGACAGGAGGAGAAGGCAACTACACACACCACAAAACCAGCCTCACATAATGCTACCACACCACTGAATCAAACACATAAACACACAAAGACATACTCTGAGGCTCTGAGTAAAAATTTACCTAAACAGCAGAGGCCTCCAAAGCAGACACCCAAACAACTGCTACCTCAAGACACCCCACAAGCAACACATAAACCACAAAAGCAGTGTGCAAAGCAGTCACAGCCCTTAAGGCCAAATACAACACCAAACATACTTGTCATAGGTGACTCCATAGTCAGACACACTGACATCCCACTCACCAGGCTGAACAAGGAGAGGGTCACAGTAAGCTGCCTATTGGGCACTAGAATCCGCCACATAACACAAGCACTCTGGTCACTCCACGGCAAGTACAAATATGACACAGTCATTGTCCATGCTGGTGTGAACGACCTGAGATGTACCTCCCTGGACTACATGAAAAGAGACATAGAGGAGCTCTCTGATTATGTAGCCCAGGCAGGTATGACCCTGACCCTGAGCAGTATCCTTCCTTCACCAAGAATGATGCCACAATATAGAGACAAGATGATCAGCTTTAACAATTGGCTTAATGTCTGGTGTCATTCAAAGGGGATCCAGTGTCTGTCTGCCTGGGATGACATGCTTGACAAGCCACGCTGCTTCGCAAGGGACGTCTTGCACCTGTCACCCCTGGGATTCCGGATATTGGCTAAGGCTCTTGCCACCCCCATAGTGCCTTTTTTAGACAAGGCTCAAATTCTAAACCTACCACCCTAGAAAACAAAAATGGGAAGAAACTGAGGGTAATGCTGCTCAATGCCAGAAGTCTAAATCTCAAAATGCATGCACTCAAGGCCCTTCTCAGTATGGAGAACATCGATGTCTGTGCTGTAACTGAAACCTGGTTCAAGGCTCCTGAGAGCACCCCGGCACTATTAGGTTTTACCTCATATCATGCGTTCCGGCCCCAAAACCCGGACCACACCACAAAAGGAGGGGGTGTATCCATATTCATAAAGGATACCCACACCTCCAGGTTGGTGGCAACGCACGAAGCTTTGGAAACCATCCAGGTGCAACTAACCATAGGCAAAACTGCTCTACAAATTGTAGCATGCTACAGACCACCCTCTCAAACTCAGGAACCCCACACAGCCTTCCTGAAGACACTGGAGGGTATAAATGTATCTCCAAACACCATCATATTGGGTGACTTCAACTACCCGAATATAGACTGGGAACATTACTCAAGCCCTAACTTTCCAGCCCAACGGTTCCTGGAGTTCATAAATTCAAATGTCATGGAACAGCTAGTCACTGTTCCCACGAGAGGAGAAAATATACTAGATCTCATTATCACAAACATGGGGAAAAAATGCTCCACACCGGAAGTATATCCCTCATTGGTGAGATCTGATCATAAACTAATCTCACTGGAAATCCACATCCCGGCCCCACCCCAAACAAAAAAGACCACAGTGAAGAACTTCTCTAAAGCAAACTTTACACTACTCAAGACTGGTGTGGTATCCTTCAAGGCCCCTGAGCCAGTGGAAACCACAACCCAAGCTGCGGAAGCCCTTACAAATGCCTTCTATGAACACCTCCAGGATTGCATGGATCAGGCAATCCCAAATAAAACCAAGACTCTTTCCACAAAGGGCAAATGTCCAGTCTGGTGGACCCCAGCCATTAACAAACTTTACAATAAGAGGAGAAAGCTATTACATGATAGAACAAAATCCATAAAAGGGAAGTCACCCCTGATCATTATTAGCAAAAAAATACGAGCACTCATAAAATCAACTAAGGCCAATTTTGAAAGAAAAATTGCCATGGATTCAAAGGACAATCATAAGGCCTTTTTCAGCTATGTTAGGAACCTGGGTGGAAACTCCCAGATATGCTCAGAATTAGTGCAAAATGATACAAAAATCACTGAACCCACAGACATTGCCAACATACTGGCAGACAGGTTCAGTGCAAACTTCACCCCCCTCTCCCCCCCTAAAGGAGAGATAACTATCCCAGCAGAGTGTAGCCTCCCAGACATCTCAAATGTGCGGGTGAAAGCTGCTCTCTCTAAAGCTAGAAACACAGCATCAATGGGACCGGATGGTGTCCCCAGCTGTGTGCTACACGAGCTAAATGAGGAATTAATCCCGCACATAAGGCAGCTGTTTAATCTCAGCCTTACCACAGGATACGTGCCCAAGGAGTGGCATACGGCAACTGTGGTCCCACTCCACAAAGGCGGTGCCTCTACAGACCCTGGTAATTACCGCCCCATAAGCTTAACAAGTCTAGTCTGCAAAGCTATGGAGAGGATCATAATGGAGCTCATAAACAAAGATATAGGGGGCTTGCAGACATTGGACCCGACCCAGTTTGGCTTCGTCAAGGGCAGATCATGCCTTTTGAACTTGGTCGACTTCTTCGAAACAGTCACCAAGGCCATTGATGAGGGAAAGGCAGTCCATACAGCCTACCTTGACCTTGCAAAGGCCTTTGACACAATACCCCACTCGGGTATTGTAGAAAAACTTACCAGCTTAAATGTAAACCCATATGTCACAAGATGGGTTGCAAACTGGCTTAAGGACAGAACCCACAGGGTTAGAGTTGCTGGCGCTATGTCAGACTCCAAGCCGGTCACAAGTGGTGTCCCACAGGGCTCAGTCCTTGGCCCCCTATTGTTTGGCATCTACTTCTCAGTAGTACAGGCCAACATGGGAGGACTTTGGCTGACAAAGTTTGCAGACGACTGCAAACTGGGCGCCATAGTGGAAAGTGCATCGGACACGGATATCCTTCAGAAGGGACTCACGGAAATAGATAGCTGGTGCCAGAGCCATGGCCTGAAGTTAAACGCCAAAAAATGTATAGTCATACCCTTTGAGAAAAACAAGGTAACCCCAAGCTACCATATAGGTGGCAATCCACTAAGCACAGAAGAGGTTATCAGGGACCTGGGGACCCAGGTTGACAGTGGCCTTTCTTTTGACACTCACATTGCTAAAGTGGTTAGAAAGACCTTCTACATTGCCCACCTGATCATGAAGGGATTCACATCCAGATCTAGTGAGGTCATTGTTCCCCTGTACTCTTCACTTATCAGACCAATGATCGAGTACAATGCCCCATTCGGGATGTATCTCAACCGACATCTGCAGCAATTGGAGAGACCCCAAAAGTTCCTCACCAAAAGGATAAAGGGACTCCAAAATCTGTCATATGCTGCCAGATTGAAGAAACTCCAGCTCTATTCAGTTGCATACCATCTGCTCAGAGGTGACATGTGCCTGACATACAAGGCCATGTCCAACCCGGAATTAATGGACATGCTCCACCTCAAAAAATCCAAATCCACCAAAACCACTAGAGCAAGCGACTTAAACCTTAGCACGGATATAAATAGGATGTGCTGGAGGGATAGATTTATCACTCAGAGACTCCCTATGCTGTGGAATAAAATCCCGATCCATGTGAGGCAGAGCACCTCGCTGGCTCTGTTCAAGAGAAATCTTGACCTGTGGATGGGAGCTCGTAGGTTTATCCAGGGAATCATCTCTGTGTCACTGCTGGACAGAGGCACAACAAACTAATGGGCACAGTATTTTTTCATATAAGGAGTGGCGTAAGCCACAAAAATTTGGGCTAGGCTTATAAATGCCTTAGGGCAGATAGCCTAGTATAAACCTATGAACCTATGAACCTATAAGTAATCAAACATTTATATAAATGAAAACAAACCACACTGACACAATCCTAGTTGCAAGCATTTTACATCACAAACCTCGGCACAGTCCCAGTTGCAAACATTATACATAACTTATAATCTACCCAATCATTTTCATTCAAACATAACATAGCTCATATAAGTCCTGCCTTCTTTTAAACCTCATTCTTCCCCTGAATGTATTGTTCCAGCAATTCACATTTTTCCTATGTAGTTTGCTCCTACTTTTTTCTAAAGATCTCAATGCCAGTTGTTTTATCTCTGTTGTTATATTTACCTCTTCCAATATTGTTAGTTTATATGTTGATTTCCATTTTCTAGTCATTGCTTTTATGGCAGCCACCATAATTAGAGACAGCAAGGCCATAGCATGTCTATCCAATTTTGATTCTTTATCATAGCTAAGAAAAATCATCTCCCTCACCACACCAATCTGTCCACCCAGAATATCTGACAGTGCATCCTGCAGGGAATCCTTAAGTCCACCAGATCACTGCACTTCCAGAAAATATGCTCCCAGTTACTTCATTCTTCCCTGTCACACATCCAGCATTTGCTATTTACCTGAGGAAAAATTAGCTGGAGTCTACATGGCATATAAAAATATCTATGTAAACATTTCTAAGCAAAAATCCTAATTCTTCTTAATTTTATTGCATATTTGGGAGACATACATATATCCTCCCATTGTTTCTTTGTGTATTGCTTATCCAATCTCTCTTCCCAATCCTTTCTAACCTCCTCTGATTGATTATTATATTTATTATGAAATATTTTTATGGTCTACTAATTATTTCTTTTTAATGGCAGCTTCTGTTCTAGATTCTACTAAAAACTCTACCAGTGCTGGTCTTTTGTTTAGGACCCTCCTCTTTTTCTTTCTATTTACCTATACTCTGATATTAATCCTTGATAGGAAAGACAATCCCTAACCTGCAATCCAAATAAATTATTGACATCTTCCCATTCTATCATCTTTCCATTTGCTACCAATACCTTGATTCATTTGCTAGTTTTCTCCAATAAATTCCAACCCCCTCTTATCTATTGTGTATATACCTAACTGCAGTCATCCCTATCAGAAGAATCTCCTTTCTCCATTCCCATGTTGGCTTAGTTCTTAGAATACTTTCTGCTACTTTGTGGATATAATATTCTATATGATTATTGTTATTCTGCTCAAAGGCCTGCATCCAAAATACAAGTCTCTCCTTTTTTTCTTGAGTTTCCCCCCTGTTTTACCATCATCCCTTTTCACTTTGACTTATAATTTTATGCTTGTGCTATGTATAAAATCCTTAACTGTGTAGCTTTGAAATAGCCCTTTAAATTGGGTAATCCCAATCCACACTATTCTACTGGAAGAATCAGCTTATCCTACATGACTCTTGCCTTCTTGCTCTCCCAGATAAAGTCCTTTAGCTCTTTATTAATTGATATCCACAACTTCTCTGGTTGATAAAAATATGCCTGACCTGTGTATAAGACTAAAAGGACTGAAAACATTTGACTGCTTGTATCTTACTACCCATATCCATATCATTATAACAAAACATCCATTTTCTCAGTTTTAGTATTACCTTTGATTTAGTCTCTTCCCACATATCCTTAGCTGCCTCACCAGAATCATTTTAATCCATACTCCTAAACACTTTATTTTATCATGTCTCCATAAATAAGGATATTGCTGAACCAATTTTTGTCTTGCTACATAATGTACGGCTATTGCCTTTGTTTTAGCTTCATTAATTGTGTATCCCAAAACAATTCAAAACTGTCTCAAAATGTTCAACAACACTGCATTGTCTCTTTCTGGTTTTCTCAGGTATAAAATAATATCATCTCCAAATGGAGCCAGCTTTTCTTCACTACCATACCAAATATATCCTTGAATTTCGAAGTCCCTTGTTTTGTTTGCCAATTTGAATATAATGCAAATAACAACGGGGAAAGAGAACACCCCTGCCAGTTTCCTCTGCTCAAGTAGAAATTATCAGAAAGGACCCCACCCACTTTAATTTTCACCTCCAATCCCTCATATAACCTCCTAATCAACCTTATAATTTTTTTTCAGGAAATGCAAATGTTTCCATTGCCCTGCTCATAAAGTCCCAGCTTATTCTGTCAAATGCTTTCTTTGCATCAAGACCCACCAACAACAATGGTATTTTCTTACATTCTGCTTCCCTCTGGATGTTACGAATTGACATCCATAATCAAAATGTTGATCTGCCAAACACCATACTGGAAATGTTCTTGCATATAGTGGTGCTATCGATACAGCTTCTGTTTCATTCATGTATGCAATCCCATCACCTAGCTTTGGCTACAACACAGTATTTTGTGTCACAGTCTTCATTTTAATAATGTCAGAGTGAATAGCATCTGGTTATTAAGCAATGCTTTCCACAGTTTTAGTACAGTTGTAGCTCTCAAAACTTTCTGTACTGATAAATTAAATCTTGTCTTACAAACATACTTTTTTAAGCACTCCTCTTCCCTATGAAACCACCTTTCTATCTAGATGTTCTATTCTCAACAGCTAATTCCTTATCATTCTTTTTATCATTTGAGCTTTCGCTAGAATTTGCCAGTCATAAACTACAAGATTTTCATTAGAAGAATTGATGTATCCATAATGGCTTAAATTACTTTCTCAGAAAGATCTGATAATGGAATACATGAGGAATCACCCACTATGCCATGTCCCTTAGATATTTTATATTGAGTATGATAAGGCTATCCAGATAAGATAACTATACTTTCTGTAAACATGATAATACCAAGGTGTGCAGGGCCAGTATATGGTCATCAAACAATGCTTGTAACAGTTTATATTCTGCATTTAGTTTAAATCTCCTATATCACAGGCATTGAGTGATTTTCTCTTTACTTTAAAAGTCAAGGTGAGACTACTTTTTTGATTTGTGAGTATCTCCTATAGGTTGGGTATGCTCTATTAGAAGACTATGTGATAGGTTTTGCCTTATTTGAAGGTGTAACATGGTGAACAACAGCTCCATTACCAGATGCAAAAGCATTATTATCAAAAGCAAGTGTTGGGTTTTGATCATAAAGTGCCAATGCTTTATCACATATTAATATCTCCTTACATTTTAAATATATTATGTTCCTGGTGTTTCCATTTCTATGGGATCTATTTATTTAGCAGCCTGCACAAGTATGCCAACACTGTCCATTGATTAAGAAAAATCCTTCCATAATAATATAAAAAGGCAAGCAATTATTACAGTTATAATTACTTCTACTTTTTTTATGCTGTGAGCTGATGATCAAGAACTTTGTGCAATGCAGATGAACTACCAGAACTGAAAGAAAAAATAAAAACCTGTATCCATTGTCCTGTGTGTGTGTGTGTGCGTGTGTGTGTGTGTGTGTGTTTGTGTGTGTGTGTGTGTGTGTGTGTGTGTCTGTGTGTGTGTGCATGTGTGCATGTGCTTGCTCATCTGTGCACATATAGGTGGGTAGACAGACAGACAGATATATGCACAGTTAGAAAGATACAGGATATAGCTATAAGATGGTATTCATAGTCCAGTACTTCTCAAATGCATAGCTAGTGTTTCTGAGTAAAGCCGCTAGACATATATACAAATAAGCTCAGTGTAGGTTATTTGATTTGAAGAAGCAAAAGTGAAATTATTTTTGCACATCCATTTAAGGTAAAAGCATAAAGTATGTAAAAGTCAGTGAGAAAAACTTTTGAATTAATACACAAAAGCCTGAAGCTTTGTATTACTTCGAATGTGTTTTAAGCATTGTGGTCAAGCATGGCAATGCATAGTCATGATTGAAAGGTATAAAGAAAATGGTGGACTGTGCAGCATATATAATCAAAAATATAAAAAGATAAAGGGGTTTAAAATGTTTTATACAGGGGTATCCGTATGAGAACACCCTGATGGTTTTATTAAAAAATATAGAAAGGGAAGATAGGAAAGATTGAAGGAAGGGGAGACAAACAAAGAGGGGAATCCAAAAGGAAAATGTCAAGAGGGTTTGTGTTAGAGGAGGTGGAAGAGAAGAGGGGAAGAGAAAAGGGCTCTATTTTTGTCAGGGTATAGTCCCCTCTTATTTTTTTTATTTTTTTTATATGAGATGGTAGTGTGGGTGAGGAAGAGGTAAGACAGTAATGGACAAAGGATAAGAGAAGGGTTGAGGAAGAGATGGGACAGGAGTCCCCAGATCACAGACCCTTAAACTCTTACAATTCCAGATATTGGTGCAGTGAAGGACCCTGATATTAAGGTGGTAGGGGACTGTGTTATTGCTGTGGTCAGCACCAACCTGGAAAGCGTGTGCTCAACACACTGAAGAGAGTATATGACAGACTAAATCCATCCATCCACTACCTGATTGAATACATCCTCCACCAAGTGCTGAAACCCTCATTAAGTGAAGCTTGCCAGGGTTGCTGGGATAATCAGAGTTACTGTCTTAACCCTATGAGGTACCCCTGTACAAGCAAAAGGTGAGCAATCCCTAACCTGGGTGGTAGATACCTATGCCACTACTGAGGGATTTGAATCTGTAAAAAGGGAAATAAATTGGAGAGAAGCAAAACAAATGCAAGAGACATAAATGTGTAATTAAAATAATAAAATAGAAAAAAAGGGGAGAGACAGAGAGAAAATACACAATAAATCCACACATTGTGTTGTATGGCATTTCATTTCTTAAAACAATTTTGCATTATTATTCTATCTTTATTGAAGTAAAACTTTTGTATGGAAATTTCTTATGCATACAATCGGAGTACTAATTTGGGAAGTGGTTTTGTATGTTGGAAGAATGACATGAGTAGTGCTTATGCACACTTCAGATGAATTCATATGGGAAGTGCTTATGACTACTTTGAAAGGGAATGTGTTACCCTCATGTTCTGTTCATGTTTCTTTGTCTGATATTCAATATAGTACTAAAACAACATTTTTACTTGTTTAAAGTAATCAGTTAAATACAAAACCATGCTGTTTATATTGACATATCTGTTACATTTGCTGGAACTGTAATGGTTTCACTGCAGTTCTTTCATCTACAATGGTATAAAATATTTCCTTATGACCACTAAATAAAAATTTTAGACAGACTACAATCATTATCAACTGACATATTTCTCAGTCTTGTTTACACTTATGTAATGATTTCACTTTACTCGTTTAAACTAAGGAATGTAAACTTTTTTAAACACGTCAAAATAGTTTAAGATGGAATAATGAACTTCTGTAATCATTATATATCTATTTATAGATAGACAGATGTACAGTAATAAAATTACTTAAACAAATAGTATTATATGTTACTTCACTCATACTTACCAGAGGATTCAACCAGCCTGGCTACTGATCTTTCCAGCTGAGTCTTATTGTACCTTAGAGAATGGGCGACCTGTAGATCCCATCCTGATTGGAGAATGACATTCTCCAGCAGGGTATCAATCTACAATCTACAGATAATGCCCACTGAAAAGCGAGTCCACTGCTTCATGACAGCATATTGAGCTGCTATGGAGCTTGAACTGAAAAAACTAACGGCTGCCATTATTTTATACTCACTAAGTATTGCTTTGGCTCTTTAGCGAGTGGAAAATAAAAAAAGCATGTGTGTGTGTGTGTGTGTGTGTGTGTGTGTGTGTGTGTGTGTGTGTGTGTGTGTGTGTGTGTGTGTGTGTGTGATGTTCTCCAGAAGGGTGTTAATCTACAGGTAATGCCCACTGAAAAGCGAGTCCACTGCTTCATGACAGCATATCAAGCTGCCATGGAGCTTGAACTGAAAAAACTAACGGCTGCCATTATTTTATAGTCACTAAGTATTGCTTTGGCTCTTTAGCGAGTGGAAATAAAAAAAGCATGTGTGTGTGTGTGTGTGTCTGTGTGTGTGTGTGTGTGTGTGTGTGTGCGCGTGTGTGTGTGTGTGTGTGTGTGTGTGTGTGTCTGTGTGCGTGCGTGCGTGTGTTTATGTCTATGTGTGAGAGTGAATGCATGTATGAGACAGATCAATTGAGCTATTATGCTATTGCTAAGCAGGGCTTTTGCTGTTTAGCTAGTGTAATAAAATAAATGAAACAGAAAAAAAGTACATGTGTGTGTGCAAGCGCGCACGCGCGCGCGCGTGTGTGTGTGTGTGTGTGTGTGTGTGTGTGTGTGTGTGTGTGTGTGTGTGTGTGTGTGTGTGTGTGTGTGTGTGAAGAGTAAGAGAGATCAAGCAATCCCTGACAGTAGCAGCAACAGTTGAGGTTTGAATACCTCTCAACCTCTCTGCTCAAGGTATCTGGATAAGCCTAACAAAAAAAGGGGACAAAGGCCCAAGACAGAAACATATTTTAAATGTTGCTGCTAAAAATCACAAAGTTGCTTGAATATTAGGATTTGTGTTAGAATGCATTTTCTGAAGCAGAGAGTGTGCGTGTGTGTGTGTGTGTGTGTGTGTGTGTGTGTGTGTGTGTGTGTGTGTGTGTGTGAGCATGGGATCGACCAATGGCAGCAGTAGTAAAGAGGTTTGTATACCTCTGGACTTTTCAGATAAAGACATCTGGATGAAGCCTAAAATAAAGGAGGAAGACAGGCTCAGCAATAGAAACAGATTTTAATTATTGCTCTTATAAAGTTACAAACTTTCTGAAATAAAATGATTTGTTTTAACATGAATTTTCTGAAGGAAATAAAACTCTGAAACTCAAATGTATGTCATTATTTATTAACATCAATCTCCAATGACTGACAGCAAACCAAACGTTTTAGGAGTAAGGGACCCAAAAACAAAGTAAATATCTGTATATTTTTAAGTGTTATAGTTTGGATGTAAAATGCTTCCTCCAACACCATTAACATATACTACAGCAAGTTTGAAACATTCGTCAGAGGAACTATTTTACATAAAAATATAAAAAAAATAATACAGTAATAAAAAGTAAATAAGTAAGTAAGTAAAACATAATTTTACAGACAACCCATTCTCTAAGCCCAATAATGCCATCCAGGGGGGTGTGTTTTATTGTAGAAATAATGCCCTTCCAGGGGAGTATGGGCCCTCTGCCTGAGGCATTGGGCCTCAGAACACCCCCGGGTGGGTATTATTTCCAAAACAGCATATAGCCTGTAGAATATTATTCCTTGCTTATTTCTTACTCAACTGTAAATAGAAGACATAGGAGAATTCTTGTTAACTTGTATTTCAATACGTATATTTACCAGTCAATCAATTCACTGCAGTACTTGGTTATATATATATTTTTTTTATTTACATATTCATGTCTGCAGGATTTGTTATAACACTTCCATGCAAATAAATAAATAAATAAATAAATAAATACATGTATTCAATGTTGTTTTTAAAATACTATAATGTACATGTAACACTGTGTTCAGGTAGAGCTTATTCAGAAACAGAATAAATGTAGCAATTTATGGAAGTTTGCATTCCCTTTGATGTACAAATGTGTCTGACTTGATACGTAATGCAGATGCAAAAGAAGTAGTCATTTCTCAGTAAAGTTTGCACTAGTCATTCAGTTGCCACCCTACTCCATTTCCTCATCTTCCACTCTGAACCCGGTGTGATGTCTGATTGACACTTCAGCCATATTGTACGTTCAGTTACAATACTGTTGATAAACATTTGTGCTTTACAGAAATATTTTCTGTGGCCTTAACAAAACTGTCTTCATGCCATCTAAGTAGTAAGTCAGTGTATGCAATAGTAATAAATTAAATTATAATGTGCAATTGTAATTGTTTTTTCAATCTTTATAAATATATGAGCAACTACTTCATGTAATATAGCACACGTATTATGTCTTTGATTTACAGAGCTATATATGCAGATAATCATTTTTTTAAACATATGTCATATTTGTATTTATTAAGACATTTTTGTTAACGCATAACTCATATTTTTTTTTCAAAAGATGCATTTAAGTGTATACATTTATGACTTCCTCTGCATTTTCATAACAACATTACAGATAATATTTGCCACTACACATATTTATTTTAGGAAATATATCCACTTATGCAATGTTATTTCCCTTTTTATGTTTAATATAACTCAAGGAAATACTGAACATTAAGAAACAAAGTTGTGCACTTACTATAGAACTCTAGCCTTCTCTATGCTACTTGGTCTACCCACTCAACCAGCTGGTCATCCCTATACTTCTGCAAATATTTGTAACAGTGATGGCAATACAGCCCCAAGTGGATGACACCTATCAGAGTTGACAGGTGGTCTCTCTACTCCTGCCAAATATCTATTTTGGTCTTGGTGGAACCACATGTGCTTGCTTCAGTCTTATCCCAATATGAATCATTGAGAACACAGAGCTTAATTAGTGTCTGTTTGGCAGACCATCTTGGACTGCAGTCTTGTGGCTTCACACGTGATGCCATGATGCGAATTTCTCAGAGTCACTACCACTTCCATTGGGGTACGGTGCCACATTAACCAAACCCAGTTAGGTAGCAGGCAATTACAGCATGTATTGACATTATTGTCGAGTTTGATTTAACCAAATATGCCTTATCACGCATGTTTTTATTTATTTTTATTTTTTTTCTTAAAGGAAGCCGGTCACATTTCACTTGCATGCTGGCTAAAAAAAGGAAATAGATTGAATAATTGTTAGGTATATGATTTACAATTGCTTCTTCTCCTCGCCATTGCATAAGGTGCATTCTTGGAGTATTACACCTGAATGCCAATTATATATGTCTCATATAGTACAACAGCAGTTATTTATTAATTTATTGATGGTGGTAAATGAATACTACTATGTGTGGTATTTTGGAAAGTGTAAATACATTTTACTATGTGTGATATTTAAATGTTGAGGACCTTCTGAGTTGTTTTAAGTGCTGAGGTATAACAGATGATGTTAGATGGCCAGGGATTAGACTTCATATTGGTGCAAACTGTCATTCAGATGACTCCATTTTGATTTATTTAACTGTATTCTACTTTAGGTTAGTCTAGGGCTATTCATGGGTTACTGTGGCAAGCTTAGGACTTCTGAGGCTGGGTATGGACTGTGGAGCTGTCTGCAGCACATTCTTGTAAGTCTGGGTGCAAGATCATGACCGTCCAAGACTGATATACACCCATACATTGCTGCAAATGTTTGTTTGATACTACAATTCATACAGATAAATAAAAGCAGGCCTTATTTTATAAGTTATTTGTATAAAACACATGTAAATGGTCTTGAATTGACACAGAATTTGAACATCACCATATTAATTTGCTAATACTCAATGTAGGCAGAAAATGTTGTAACATACTGCAGACTTTTTAAAGTAAGAACATATTTTTAAAAATATTATAATTTAATAAGAAACAAATAAGTAGAATTAGCGATTTATAGTTAAGAAATGTTGCTTTAATATATACTTCATGATGTGCATATTATGATGGCAATGAATGATTGATTGAATTTTGTGTAACTTAAAAGTGGGATCTTAGTACAAAAACAGTAGAAATAATTAGTGAGCAATGACAATAACCATTACTCTATCATTTAGTCAATGTGCATACATGGCATGAATGTAGGCATTTAATTGTGAAGTTCTGCAGTGGTAAGGATATCAGTATGCATGTGTGTTTACTGGGAGATTTCTGAGTGACAGTGATGAATAAAAATAGCAGTATTATGAATACTTGAAAATGGTAGAGGGTAGGAAAGGTTGTATTTTGTTATAAAACTGATTACTTTAATGATCTGAATGGATCACAAGTAATATATCTCAATGTTACTTGGCTAGATTTAGTCTGTATATAACTATGTGGCTTGTGTTAGCTAACATTTTTTCAGGGTGGCAGGCACACTTTGCCAGTGTTTTTAGTTTAAAAGCTGATTACATCAGAAACATTTCACTGTGTGACTCTGGCCTTTTTTAACATGCAGTTGCGGTGGAATAAGGGATCAAAACAGACAAAAGGATAACTTCAACATTGAGAAGATCGGGGCCTGGTGGCAGATCTTAGGACATATGGGAAACGTCTGTTTGGTAAAGGGGGGGGGGGCATACAAGCCAAGAGAACCAAGTCATGGAATTAAGTAATTCTTGATATTAATGCAGTGGGCAATAGAAATCAAGCATTAACACATTGCAAGAAAAGGATAAATGATACGGTAGCACTTGCTAGAAGCTGTGACTATTCACTATTATTCATTTAACACCAGATGAGGAATAGCTTCTATCCATCCGTGGCAATGACTAAGATACAGAAGATGGTGGCACAGGCATAATTGGAGTGGTATGGAAAATAGTGGATAATACCAATGTCTGCAGCAGCACCACTCATCTGCTCATGAAAGCTGGTGTAAAAAACAGTAACAGATATTTACATAGTGAGTTGAATGAGAAAGAATGAATACATTAAACATGTGACAATTAATTGTTTTGTACATCAGCACAGAATGGCAGCGAAGGCAATGGGCATGGTAAGTGTCCCACTCACCTCTTTATAAGCATACAGTACTGTATGCTATTTCATTATTAGTAATGTTTTCAAATCATTGCTTTACAGGGTCAGCATCAGAAAAAAACACTTCCATTATACCAAGAAATATGGATGATATCAGCAGCATAATGGGTGTTGTTACCACTGATGATGTTAACATAGTTACATTTATGAGGCAGCCTGAGGAAAGTGGCAGGCAGTCCCCAAGTTTAATGTCAGGACCTCAGGCCCCACAACATTAGCAAATCCACAGTAAGTGACAGTACATCTCAAAATCATAGACATGATGACACTACACTCAGCCTTGCACAGGAAGAACAAACATACACTTCAGCATGAATACCTCCAAACCGAGAAGAATGCTTTCAGGATGATGATAGATATTCAGAGTTAACATTTTCCACAGAAACACCTTTACAAAGGAAACACGTAAAGCATTGGCTGCGCAATAGGAAATGTGCAATGACATTGATATGACCCAGAGCACTGCCAAAGCACTGCCAAAGAGCCAACAGGAAATGGTCCAAATCCTGTATGGTATGTGTGAGGATTTCCAGAGTAGGGATAATGCCATGGTCACACTGATGCACAGTATGATGTCACACCAAACATCTGTAGCCACCTCCATCTGGATACTGGTTAGGACATGCCAGAGTCAAGCTTGAGTCAGTCTTGCAAGGAGAAGAGGATGGGGTAATGCCTGGACATGCGGAAAGAGACCACATGAAAATACCACTGTTTCTCAGGTAAGTAATGTATGCAGTCAAGATGAACAAACACAACAGACTTCATGCAGGACATAATCAGTGTTCATGTACACCTAGCAGAACCTCACATTAGAGGTCACAATTACGGTCATTCAGCAATGTCAGATCAGTGTCTTCAGGATCACCTGCATTAAGTAGGTTACGACATTGGACCAACTCACCTTACAGTTCTCACAGTAGCTCCTCTTCAAAATCACTTACACCATCACCTAGATGTCTTTATGAGAGGTGTGTGACTCATTTAATCCTGAAATACTGTGAATCATATTTGGCAATTCTGTAACTTTACACTTTTACCTTCAAATACGCAGCTGAATATTTAACTTTAATGGGAATAAGATAAAAAAAAAAGAAAAATAAATATTTTGGGGGATGGTGAAACCATCTTTGCAAATGTATAATCATCAAGGAAAGCTGGAAAAATCAATACTATATGCATTATCATTGTTACAAGTGGCGGTACATGCAACATACATGTATTAATATACAAAGTTTTCAAGAGAAACAGGTTTGGGGGGTGGCATAATGGTTAAGGTGTTTACCTCCAAGACACAAGGAACTGGTTTGCTAGCCTGGTGCTTACCTATGAAGTATAACAAGACAATTACAGATTAAAGTAAATATCTAGCCCTGTAAACTTATACTGCTACCACTTCACCCTCATCACTGCACAAATGATGATATTTTTATGTCTCTGAAGTTACACATTACTGTGTATGACAGCATAAAAATAATCTGATGTGCAGTACCACAATCAACAGAATTTGAGAAGAAATGACATATATATATATATATATATATATATATATATATATATATATATATATATAGTATAAAATCAGTATAATATGTTTTCATTCAATTGCAATGCATCAACTCAAATAACTCATGATATATTGAAATGCTAAGGACATTCAGTACCTCTACACTGAAGTAAAGCACTACAACATAATTTATTCATCAAAGCAGAAACAAAATGTGATTACAAAATGTGATTATTATTTATATGATGCCTTACAACATCAATGAACAGGAGTCAGTGAACATTCAGGCATGACTTTAACTAACAATGAGCGACTTTTCTAAAAGAAAAAAAATATATTTTAAAATAAAAGAGAATGTCAAATTAACAGTAGCAGCAGACCATGAACCACACAGCATAGCCCACAAACACCACTTCGTGTAACAATTAAACTCCATGTGGTGTTTTTTTTTGCAATAAAGGAAGTACTAACCTGAATGTTGTGGTCCATAGCTCTGGACTAGATGCTGACACTTTACATGCACAGCTTTATGCTATGCACAAGCCTGCTGCATGGGGTCTATTACTACTGCTACTGGCTGTTCATTGTTAGCCACAGTTGGACTGGAACTGTGAGCTGCATTGACAACAAGGATCACTTAACCACCAGATCAGTGCATTATCATGTTCTGCAGAATACATCAAGCAGTAAACATGCTTCATGCAGTAAACACGTCATACTGAAAGGCATCCACAGACCCATCCAGGAAAAATAAATGGCTCCTCAGGAGGCTGAACACCCTCTTGATGATAATACAAGTCTGGGACATAGATGCTTTACACACCTCTTCTATAGATCCACTTGAATTTTCCACTGGTGCAATGGGCCATGGCTTCAGTGGATATCCACCATCACATGAAAAAAAAGACAGAATAAAGGGTGGGAGAGACAAACACATTGTCTGGTATTCAGCAATACGTTTGAACATGAATAACTACTTAAATACAATATCGAAAAATATTTTTCCACTTACCAAAAAGATGACCACTGGGCATCTTACCATGTAGGAAGAAACGTAAGAGTGAGCTAGTGTTCCAGATATGGGACTCATGTGCAGTGCCAAGATGCTGGGCAGACATGCTGGTGATGCACCTCCATGCATCAAACACTACTTGGCAATTGATGGAATGGTAGTCCTTCCTACTGCAGTAATACTCACCCTGTGGACCAGAAGGGGCCGTAATTGCAACACAGGTGCAATCTATCACACAAAGTATAACCGGCAAACACACTACTCCATAAAAGGCAAGCATTGTCCTGGTTCTGTCCTGAGGTGACACCAGAAAATAGATGTACTGATTCATATTTGACAAGAGTACATCCAAGAACTGCCAGGGAGATTCTAGCAAACTCCTAGAAGCAGAAGCCTGTGTAATCCCCATGTCCACAGTCTGTCTCTGGAAGGTCCGCATAGCAAGTGCCATAAGGATTATACATAAGGATTATACATACTTTAGTGTTCACAGGTTTGCAAGTCCAGTCATTCCTCCAGTACTGCTATGGGGGTCAAATATACCTACTAAGGCCCTTATAATGTTCTTGTCCACTCTGAACCTATCAAGGATTTCTTGATTGTCAAAGTTATAATGAGTTATACTTTGCTTATACTTTCACGTTCTTGGCCTGTGCATGCTGCTGGACATAACTGGTTTTGTCCCAGCCAAGACAAGCAACTTATACCAGGAATTAGCAAAACTAGCAGCAAGTGACAACATTATTGCAGATTGCAACTCTGTTTAATTTGGTGAAACTTCCTTTTATATAAAATATCTGTGAACACCATGAAAAGAAAAAAAAATTACTATGAATCACAAATGGTGCAAACAATACTTTATTACCATACATTGAGTTACGTCATTCCTGATTTACATCTCATTATTTGTATATCTGCCTAGCCTCATTCACGGGTATCATGCATTTGTGTAAATTGCCTGTTTGAAATGCAGTTCAGCTGTGATTATTCATGGACATTGCAAACAGCCTAAATGTATTTGGGTAAGTGACTATGAATACTGTCCATAGATACATATGAAACTTTATGTGAGATCATTGACAGGCATTTTTTGTCAACCTGGGTTACACCCTTGCCAAAAGATTGATTTTTCTTTGCTTAAGACAGCTAAGGGATAAACTTTAACATCAGTCCTAAAATAGGGCAGGTGTGATTCTTACATATGGATATACACATACATACATGCATATATATTGACTACAACTCTGATATGAGATATATAACAATAAGTGCCCTGTTTTTTTTGTTTTGCTTATTTTTACTAATTATTGCTATTAGCAATTTATATATAGCATTTTTTATTGCCTGCTGCATACTTTTTACTGTATTTTATTGCTATTAACTAATCTGCATGGTTAAACTAAAACTGTCTGCTTTACAGGGCCTGATAAATAAGTTTTTTGCTGTCACACTGTTTGTAAAGCTTTTTAGCTAGTTTCACTGTGTGAAAGGTATTAACGGGAAATTTTCTGTCCTTGTTAAGCACCTATTTGTTCTGATTTCCTGCCAAGGAGTGTATTATATAAATGATTTGTTTGCAGTTAAAATCATTCTGTAGAGTCTCTTGGCTCCTTTATCTGTTTAAAACTTTCATCTTGTGACTCACTGCTGTTCTTCTGCTGTGATAAATATTTCTGTAGTGTTTACTGTGTAAAAGAGTGTAGGCTAGTAGCTTTAGTTTTGTTCCCCACCCTCTCTCCCTCTTGGTGTCTTGCTGTTATATTTGGTGGCTTTGCAGTTGCCCGCCCCTACTGTAAATTTGACCTGGGACACTCCTCCCAGTCTAGAGTCATTAGCTCATTCTACCTAATACAGAGAGAACATTTGAGAAGGCCAACCCACTTAGTTTCCTAACCTTGAGTTAGTTATCTTCTGATTCTCCGCTCTCCCTTTCCTTTACAAAAAAAAAAAAAAAACAGTTTGCTAGATTCTCCCTGTGTTCTGCTTAACTGTAACAAAAAAATTACACTTGTTTCCTGCCTTTCCTGTACCTAGTCTAGTACATATACAGATTTGCTATATCCAGGACTGTTTGTAAGCTTATGAGCCCCCCAAGCCTGTCTGTGTTAGAGGGAATCCTGCTAGCTTATAAGTGGGAGTGGTAAGCACTAGTTAACCTATCTACCACATAAGGAGTGGTTTCTGACCCAGAAATTGTAGTTATTGGCCATGTGGGCAGTTTTTACATCACTCTCAACTTCCTGATTTAAAAGCCTGCATTTGCACTTGTTTCCCCTCTTCCTGTAACTAGTCTAGTCCAGATACAGATTTGCTATATCTAGGACTGTTTGTAAGCTTATCAGCACCCCAAGCCTGTCTGTGTTGGAGGGAAGCCTGCTAGCTTATCAGTGGTTGTGGTAAGCACTAGTTAACCTATCTACCACATAAGGAGTGGCCCAGAAACTGTAGTTATTGGCCGTTTGGGCAATTTTTCCATCTCTTTCAACTTTCTGATTTAAAAGCCCGCATTTGCACTTGTTTCTTTCCTGCAAATAGTCTAGTTCAGATACAGATTCTTAGTTTTAGCACTTGAATTTGCTTATTCATACTCAGCACTTGTTCAGAACTTGTTGCAAGCACTAAATAAACTACAGATTACTACAGCACTCAGCCTTCCTCATTATCTAGAGGAAACAGTTTTGGTACTTACTTTCCTCACTTGCTTAGAGAAAAACAGCTCTTGTACTCACTTTCCTCACTTGTCTAGAGGAATTTTTTTTTATTCAGGCATGTCCAAGGGTCAGCTCCCAGTGTTCTCTCCTGTCTATCTGATGAATCTGGGCATCTTGGGGCAATGTAGCAATTGCCTCATGTACACAGACAACCCTCTCCTCCGACCACCCAACACTACAACCTGTGAGAGATGCACTTATCTAGCCAAACTGGAGGTAAAGCTCTCGTGAGAGATGCACTTATCTAGCCAAACTAGAGGTAAAGATCTCTCCAAACAAGACTGAACTTGACAGTCAAGAGGAGAAGGTAAACACTTGCACCACACCGCACTCATCCCATAGTCCCACTACATATACACCACCAAAATCCAGACATAGAAACATAAAAACATTTGTGGAGGCTCTCACTAATAATCTGCTCAAGCAACAGAAACATCCAAAGCAGAAACGCAAGCAACCTCCACCACTCAACACAACCCAAATGACACAGACTCCAAAGACTCAGTGTGCCACTCAACCACCGCCCATAAGACAAAACAACGTACCCAACACACTAGTCATAGGTGACTCTATAATCAGGCACACTGATGTCCCACTCACCAGGCAAAACAAGGAGAAGGTTACTGTCAGCTGCCTGTCGGGTGCCAGGATCTGCCACATAACCCATGCACTCAGATCTCCCCACAACAAGTAGAAATATGACTCTGTCATTGTCCATGTTGGTGTGACTGACCTGAAACATACCACTTGGACTACATGAAAGCAGACATGGAAGAGCTCTCTGATCTTATAGCTCAGGCAGGTAAGACCCTAGCCCTGAGTAGCATCCTGCCATTGCCCAGAGTGACACTGCAGTATAAGGACAAAATTATTGACTTCAACAATTGGCTAAGCTTCTGGTGTCATTCTAAAGGGATCCAGTATCTATCTGCCGGGGACGACATGGTCAACAGACCACAATGCTTTGCCAGAGATGGCCTGCACCTGTGACCCCTGGGATTCCGGATCCTGGCTAAGGCTCTTGCCCCCCCATAGTATCTTTTTTAGGCAATGTTCAAATGACAAATTCACCTCCTTAACAAGAACAGGCAAACAAAAACTATGGTTAATGCTACTCAGTGCTAGAAGATAAATCTCAAAATGCACTCCCTCGAGGCACTCCTTAAAATGGAGAATGTCAATATCTGTGCAGTGACTGAGACCTGGTTCAAGGCTCCAAAAAGCACCCCTGCATTACCAGACTGTACCACATACCACACTTTTCGGCCTCCTAATCTGGACCGGAATACCAAAGGTGGAGGCATGTCCATATTCATTAAGGATATCCACACCTCAAGGCTAGTTGCTCAGCACAATGCATTAGAGTTTATCCAAGTGCAACTAACTCTGGGCAAAACTGGAATCCAAATTGTAGCTTGCTACAGATCCCCCACCATGCCCCAGGATTCCCACTCCTCTTTTCTTGATATACTGGAAAATATTGGGGTTCAACCAAACACTCTAATAATGGGCAATTTCAACTATCTAACCATTAACTGGGAAAACTACTCATGTACCAACACCTTCGCTCAACGCATTCTGGAATTCAGAAATTCCATTGCCCTGGATCAACTTATCCACACCCCTACCATGGGCAACAATATCCTAGACCTAGTCATTACTAACATAAGTGACCGGTGTTCCACACCTGAAGTCAACTCCTCGTTGGTCAGATCTGACCAGAAGTGAATCACCCCAGATATCCACATCCTGACCCCACCCCCCATTAATGAAACTATGGTAACAAATTTCTCCAAAGCCAACTTCATGCTTCTTAAGACAGAAGTGGTGAACTTCATGACACCCATGCAGATGGATAATACAGTTACGACTGCTGAATCCTACACAAATGCACTCTATAAGCACTTACACGAGTGCATGGATTGTGCTATTCCAAACAGAACTAAGATGCTATCCTTCAAAAAAAGGAAGCCAATCTGGTGGTCCCCTGCCATAAACAAACTCTGCAACAGAAGGAAGAAACTGTTGCAAAAGAGAGTAAAATCCCATGAGTGGAGGAGGTCCATGGTCAGCCTCAATAAGAAGCGGAGATCCCTTATAGGATCCTCCAAAGCTATCTGTGAAAACAAAATTGCCACTGATTCTAGGGACAACCACAAAGCATTCTATAGCTATGTCAAGAATCTCAATGGCAACACCCAGATTTGCTCTGAGTTACAGCACAACGGCATGAAAATTACAGAACCAACTGATATTGCCAACATCCTGGAAGATAGGTTAAGTGCTAATTCTACCCCCCTCTCACCCCCTAAAGGGCCCATATCTATACAGGAAGAATGCAGAGTCCCTGTAATCATAACTACACAGGTAAAAGCTGCTCTCTCTAAAACCAGAAACACAGCATCCATGGGACCGGACAGCATCCCAGGCTGCATTTTACATGAACTTCAAAACAAACTGTCTCCCCATCTAAGCACCATGTTCATTCATAACTTCACATCAGGCTTTGAGCCCACTGAATGGCACACAGCAAATGTTATCCCACTGCACAAAGGGAGAGCCACCACTGATCCTGGGAACTATCGCCCTATTAGCCTAATGAGCCTGGTCTGTAATGCCATGGAATGTATAATCATGAAACTCATAAACAAAGACATTGGAAAACACCAAACTCTGGACCCCACCCAGTTCGGGTTTTTGAAAGGCAGATCATGCCTTCTGAACCTGATCGACTTCTTTGAGGCAGTCACCAAGGCCGTAGATGAAGGTAAGGTGGTTAACACAGCCTATCTTGACTTCATCAAGGCTTTTGACACCATGCCCCATTCTGGAATTATCGATAAACTCACTAAACTAGGCATAAATCCCTACTTCACAAGATGGGTTGCCATCTGGATCACTGACAGAACCCACACTGTAAAAGTTGCAGACTCCAAACCTGACTTCAAACCACTGACAAGTGGAGTACCACAGGGTTCAGTCCTGGGACCACTCCTGTTTGGTATCTACTTCTCTGAAGTACAGGATAACACAGAAGGCCTTGGGCTAATGAAGTTTGCAGATGACTGCAAACTAGGAGCCATAGTCGAGTCCCTAAATGATGTGGACATCCTACAGAAGGGCCTCACTGAGACAGATGCCTGGTTTCAGAGCCATGGCCTCAAGCTCAATTCCAAAAAGTGCATTGTCATATCATTTGGTAAAATCTCTGTACCCAGTAACTACCACATAGGCAGCAGTCTACTTAACACCGAATGTGTAAAAAGAGACCTTGGGACCCAGGTGGAGAGTAGTCTCTCCTTTGATAATCACATCGCTACAGTAGTCAGGAAATCCTTCAATGTGGCACACCTCATCACAAAAGGTTCTCATCCAGGAAAAAAGAGGCCATTGTTCCCCTCTATTCGACACTCATTAGACCCATTATAGAGTACTATGCCCTTTTGGAATGTACCTCACAAGACATTTGCAGCAGCTGGAAAGGCCACAGAAGTACCTAACAAAGAGGATTACTGGCCTCAACATGATGCTGTACACTGACCATCTCAAAAAACTCCAACTTTACTCTGTATCGTATCACCTACTCCGAGGTGATCTCTGCCTAACATATAAAGCTATGTCAAATCCAGAGCTGTTGGACATGCTACAGCTAAGAAATCCCAATCCCTCCGAGCTACATGCTCTAGGGACCTAAACCTTGTCACCATGATAAACAGGACATGCTGAAGGGATAGATTCCTGTCCCATAGACTTCCCATACTCTGGAACAAGCTGCCCATCTATGTCAAGCAAAGTTCCTCATTAGCATTCTTCAAGAAACATCTTGATGAGTGGATGGTAAATAGGAAATACACCCCAAGGATCAGTTCTGTGGCCCTGCTTGACAGGGCACAGGAGAATAACTTTCCTGCGTGGCGTAAGCCAGGGAGCCTTGTTGGCTAGGCTTACTTAGGCCTTTGGGCCAATAGCCTAGTACCTACCTATGAACCTATGAACCCTTATATATATATATATATATATATATATATATATATATATATATATATATATATATATATATATATATATATATAGATCTAGGACTGTTGAACAAAACTTCAACATCCCAAATCCACAATAACCAAACACAGTTTAATGAAAGTGCTTTCACCGAAAAAGCGCTTTTGTTAAAGTGTGTTACAAAAAAAACAAAACAAAACAATAAATCTACCTTTTTGCAGATGGGCAAGCCCACCTGCACCCCCACACCCCCTTACTTTAATATTCTCACTCTGAGGTTGCACTACCATGGGGAAAAGGGAATTTATCCTTATCAGCACTGTAGTGCGACCGGCACAACTTCGGTGAGCAACACTTTCAGTTAAGTATGTTTGTTGATTTCTGCTTCGGCAGAAAGTGCCGTCGGGGATCCTATATATATATCTATATATATATATATGTATATATATATATATATATATATATATATATATATATGATTTACTATTGTTTGTTCAAATGGCAAAACATTTGCTGTTTGAAACAACGAAAAGTAAACCCAAATGCAAACATTCCGACTAGCCACAATGTCAACCCAAATGATCAACACATTTGAGTCGACATTGTAGCTGAAACCATACCTTAATAGCCGTATAGGAGCTGATGTAAATCAGACTCCTATATGACATATCACGTTTTTGCAGGGGGGGGCAAGCCCCCCTGCACCAGCGACACCCACCTACTAATATATTCTATCTCAGAGATTGAACCACGGTGGGGATATGGATGAATTTCCAATCCCCACTGTACCGCAATCTCCATGCAGGCAGTCAGATACACATATGCGAATGCACTATTGCATTCACATAAGTGTGTTCGACTATCCCATTCATTTCTGTTTTGTGCACGACATTCTGATTTTTTGGCAGCAGTGCTGCCGACAGAATGTCATTTGCACAAACCATAGTAAATCTATATATATATCTACGTGTATGTAATACATATATACATACTAACACACACACACACACACACACACACACACACACACACACACACACACACACACACACACACACACACACACACATACACACACACACAAGAAAGTCCTCCCTTTTATGTAGGTGGATAACTGTTGCAATCCTCCATTCATTTGGCATGAAACTTGTCTGGAGACTATGAATATATGGAGATTCTAGTGGACCTGACATGTCATGCTTCATGTTATTCAGCAGGCATCTTAGGATATTATCAGGGCCCATTGAAACAGCATTTGTGCCTTAGAGAGTGCAACAAGGACTTGCTCTATAGTCATAGTTGGTGGACATATGGTTGGCGGCATTTTTCTTGGTGATGAATTGATGCGATGGGGGTTTAAATTTGGAGCTAAAACTATTGGCAAACATATTTGCCCTATCCTCTGGCTCCATATATGTGTTTATTTATCTATCTATATATTGATAGCTATATCATATATTTATATATAGGTATATTTAAATCTGTCACTCTATTTACACACATATATAGAGAGATATAGAAAGATATAGATATATCTATATATAGACATAGCTCTCTCTCTCTCTCTCTCTCTCCATATATATATATATATATATATATATATATATATATATATATATATATATATATGGGTTCATGTCAAACCAACGACATGTTAAAATAACGAAAGTCACTACATCGAAACGAAACCATCGACAGTTCAAAACATCGACAGTGCATTTATACGAAAGTACAGTGCTAACATGGGTCCTGCAAGGGGTAAGTAAAGGATATGATATGATACTGTACCCATACTACTTCCCCCTTGCAGGACCCATGTTAGCACTGTACTTTCGTATAAATGTACTGTCGATGTTTTGAACTGTCGATGGTTTCGTTTCGATGTAGTGACTTTCGTTATTTTAACATGTCGTTGCTTTGACATGAACCCATATATATATATATATATATATATATATATATATATACATATATAAATATATATAGAAAAATATATATCAATGTTTATCAATGTACTCAGTGTATTTGATATCATTAATAGTAATTCAATAACTCATATTTAGCATCCTGAAAGTCTCTGAAAGGCCTATTAGAAAATATTCAGTTGATGACTGAGTCACCATGCATATGCACAACCCTATGATTCTTTAAGTTTAGACATTTTAGGACCCTGAAGTTCTATGTAAGGGCTATAAGAAAACTTTGAACTAATCACAAAGTCACCATGTAGATACATTCCTCAGACAAGGTACAAAACTATTATAAACATTCACCTTTACAGTGTTGCTAACATATAAAGTCATTCAAATTCTGGGCATCTGTGGGTCATAGAACATCAGCATCAGTAACTTTCATTCTTACACATAAAACAGTAAACTGTAGCAGTTGCCCTTGGCTAGACCTTTAGTTTATGGCATATGCTCAGTGTGTTTAAGAGAGGAATTAGAAAACTCTGGGAACACATATGTTGGATATCTTAACTTAAGAGATCCTACCCACCTAACCACTCTTTCATTAAGTTATGCAGCGTTACATTTAGTAGTAACCACACCCAGAACAAATGCAATCGTATTCATAAAATCCCTGACCAATGTTTGATGTTCATTAATCTCATAGTCTCAATCATAAATTTATAATATCAACCACGGCCCTAAACTTCTAGAATCCTCTGAAGAAACCCTAAAAGAGTATTTACATGTGAATCTTATCTAACACCCAGAAAGTATACCAGTACCCAAAATTTATAAGCATACTGGCTAAAAATGTCAAGTCTACTATCTGACAACAATATACCTTGTCAAATATTTCATTTATTTCCATCACACTAAAAAACAAATAACTATAACAATCAGATATTTCAAATATCACTGATGTCATCCTTGTTGTACCCCTTTAATACTTTGTGGTGATGTGGAACAAAAGCCCTTGCCACATTCAGATCACTACCATTGATCTAACTGCTGATGCATAGAAAGTAGTTAAGATGTAAAAAGTAGCTGTTATCAAGGCAGCACATTCCATCTTTTACATAGCTGGTTTGACATTTATAAGCCTGATGCTGTCTCTGTTACTGAAACTTGATTCAAACTAAGTTATTTGGATATTTCATCCACAATATCAGACTATAATTTTCTTTGGTCAGATGGGATTCATAAGGTTTCTGTATGGGTTGCTATTTTTTGTTGTGATGATAACCACAACTGCTGTATCACTGATCTCGGGATCACTTACACCATCTATCATGAATTTTTACTTAATATCAACGTTAATGACATTCACATTCACATAGGTTAGTACTAGGCAAACTGCCCTCATGAGCCATTGTAAGCCTAGCCAGTTATCCCCTGTGAGATTCAAACACCGTACCTTGTGTTTGTAAGGTAAACACCTTAACCATAAGGCCACCAACCCAACTTTTTTTTTTTTTTTTATAGTTCTGTCTACAGCCTGCATTTATTTTAGCCAATATAAGAATGAAAGTATTACTGATGAAGTGTTATACTAGCATGTTGTCTGTTAGTTCAGAGCTAATCATTAAAGAAGTGTCCCACTTTGATTTAATGTAAACAAATGAGGGACTCAACCACCCAACAATTGAGCTACGTACTTTCCATTAACTTAACTCTTTTGCCCCTCCTACTGACAAAGTCTTTGGATGCCTGAACATTCTTGACTGGACCCTTGTTAGCAGCCCTAAATTGTACAACTCACTGAAATCATGTCCACCATAACAAGTTTTCACAGCTCCTTATTTATTATGTAAAAACTATGAAAGTCCTAAGAGTTTTAAGAAATTTATAAAATATGACTTATTTTGATGCATCTATCTTCATTTCAAGATTACTTTTGACTTTTTAGTCTCTATTCCATTTTCTCCAGTGGATGAAGCAATCAGCTTAACTGAAATTTCCAACTAATGCTAAGTAAGTTTATTTTACTTCACAAAGTACACAGTTGGTTTATAATGCTGTCCTGATCATTGCAAAAATAAAATAATATTGTCTGGCAGAGGTCGTCTTTGGGTTGCTGTCATTTGAATTGTACTTTATGGATTTGAAAGGTAAGAGTAGTAAGGTAATAATGATGTCCTTACAATAAAAAAATGCTACTTCACTCTCAACAAAAGCAGCATGCTAACTACCCCCCAGCAAAAAAAAAAAAAAATAGTTAGGGAGTTCATAGGTTCATAGGTAGGTACCAGGCTATTGACCCTAGGGCCTATATAAGCCTAGTCAAAAAGGTATCCTGGCATTTGCCACCCAAGAAAATTATTTTCCTGTGCCGCTGTCAAGCAGAGTCGCAGAAGTGATCCCAGGGTGAATTTCCTATTTCCCATCCAATCATCAAGTTTTTTTCTTGAAGAGTGCTAATGAGAAGCTTTGTTTGCTATAGATAGGTAGTTTGTTCCAGAGTATAGGAAGTCTCTGGGACAGGAATCTATCCCTCCAGCATGTTCTGTTTATTATCGTGACAAGGTTTAGGTCCCTAGAGCATGTAGCTTGGAGGGACTGGGATTTCTTTAAGTGGAGCATGTCCAACAGCTCTGGGTTTGACATAGCTTTGTAGGTTAGGCAGAGATCGCCTCTGAGTAGGCGATATGCGACAGAGTAAAGCTGGACTTTTTTGAGATGTTCTGTATATGGCATCTGTTTGAGGCTGGTAATCCTCTTTGTGAGGTATTTCTATGGCCTTTCTAGTTGTTGTAGATGTCTTGTGAGGTACATACAAAAAGGACGTTGTACTCTATAATGAGTCTAATGAATGACGAGTAGATGGGAACAATGACCTCTTTTTTCCTGGATGAGAAACCTTTTGTGATGTGATGTGCCATGTAGAATTATTTCCTGACTACTGTGGCGATGTGATTATCAAAGGAGAGACTACTGTCGACCTGTGTCCTAAGGTCTCTTATGACACTTTCGGTGTTAATAGACTACCACCTATGTGGTAGCTCATAGGTATAGAGTTTTTACCAAAGGGGATGGCAATGCACTTTTTGGAACTGAGCTTGAGGCCATGGCTTTGACACCAGGCATCTGTCTCAGTGAGGCCCTTTTGTAGGATGTCCACATCATTAGGAGCTTTGATTATGGCACCTAGTTTGCAGTCATCTGCGAACTTCATTAACCAAAGATATTCTGTGTTAGCCTGTACTTCGGAAAAGTAGATACCAAACAGGAGAGGGCCCAGGAATGAACCCTGTGGTACTCCACTTGTCACTAGTTTGAAGTCGGATTTGGAGTCTGCTACTTTCACAGTGTGAGTTCTGTCAGTGAGCCAGTTGGTAACTCATCTTGTGACATAGGGATTTATACCTAGTTTAGTGAGTTTATCTATAATTCCAGAGTGGGGGATGGTGTCAAAAGCCATGGTGAGATCTAAATAGGTTGTGTAAATCCCCTTACCCTTGTCTATGGCTTTGGTGACTGCTTTAAAGAAGTCTATCAGGTTTAGGAGAAATGATCTGCCTTTTACAAACCCAAACTGGGTGGGGTCCAGAGTTTGGAGATTACCAATGTCTTTGTTTATAAGTTCCATGATGATACATTCCATGGCCTTGCAGACCAGGTTCATTAGGCTAATGGGGCAGTAGTTCCCAGGGTCCATGGTGGCTCCCCCTTTGTAGAGTGGGGTAACTATTGCTGTGCGCCATTCTGTGGGCACAAAGCCTGAGGTGAGGGTTGGATTGAACATGTTGCTTAGGTGGGGTGCCAGTTCATTCTGTAGTTTGTGTAGAATGCAGCCTGGGATGTTGTCAGGTCCCTTGGATGCTGTATTCTTGGCTTTGGAGAGTGTATTTTTTACCTGTGCAGCCGTGATTACAGGAACTTTGCATTCTTCTATTATAGAAATGGGTGCATTAGGAGGTGAGAAGGGATAAAGTTAGCACTGAACCTATCTGCCAGGATGTTGGCAATATCGGTTGGTTGTGTATATTTAGTGCCATTGCGCTATAACTCAGAGCAGATCTGAGTGTTGAAATTGAGATTCTTGACATAGCTATAGAATGCTTTGTGATTGTCTTTAGAATCAGTGGTGATTTTGTTTTATAACTAGCTTTGGAAGATTTTATGAGGGATCTCAGCTTCATACTGAGGCTGACTAGGGAGTTCCTCCAATCATGGGATTTTACTCTTTTTTGCAACAGTTTCTTTCTTCTGTTGTAGAGTTTGCTTATGGCATGGGATCACCAGATTGGCTTCCTTTTTTTGATGTTGTTTCTGTTAGGGATAGCATCATGCACTTGTGTAAGTGCTTATAAAGTGCAATTGGTTAGGATTCAGCAGTCATACCTCTATTGCCCATCTGCATGGGTGTCGTGAAGTTTGCCATTTCTGTCTTAAGAAGTGTGAAGTTGGCGTTGCAGAAAGTTTTTATGGTGGTTTCCCTAATGGGGGTAGGGGCAAGATGTGGATGACTAGGGTGATTAGCTTGTGGTCGGATCTGACCAACGATGAATTAAACTTTGGTGTGGAACACTGGTCGCCAATGTTAGTAATGACTAGGTCTAGGATATTGCTGCCTCTGATGGGGATGTGGATAAGTTGATCCAAAGCATTGGAATTTATGAATTCCAGAAAACGTTGAGCAAAAGAGTTGGTACATGAGTAATCTTCTCATTTAATGGTGGGGTAGTTGAAATTGCCCATTATTAGGGTGTTGGGTTGTACCCTAATATTTTCCAGTGTATCCAGAAATGAGGAGTTGGAATCCTGGGGCATGGTGGGGGGTCTGTAGCAAGTTACAATTTGGATTGCGGTCTTTCCCAGAATTAGTTGCACTTGGATAATCTCGGATGCATTATGCTGAACAACTAGCCTGGAGGTGTGGATATCCTTAATGAATATGGACACACCTCCACCTTTAATGTTTCGGTCCAGGTTAGGTGGCCAAAACGTGTGGCATTAATTATAGCCTGGTAATGCAGGGGTACTCTCTGGAGCCTTGAACCAGGTCTCTGTCACTGCACAGATGTCGATGTTCTCCATTTTAAGGAGTGTCTCGAGTGAATGCATTTTGAGGTTTAGACTTCTAGCATTGAGTAGCATTACCCTCAGATTTTGCTTGCTTGTACCTGTTATGGTGGTGAATTTGTCATTTGAACCTTGCCTAAAAAAGGCACTATAGGGGTGGCAAGTGCCTTAGCCAGTATCCGGAATCCCAAGGGCGACAGGTGCAGGTCATCTCTGGCAAAACATCGTGGTCTATCGATCATGTCATCCCAGGCAGACAGATACTGGATCCCCTTAGAATGACACCAAAAGCTTAGCCAATTGCTGAAGTCAATCATTTTGTCCTTGTACTGTGGTAGAATTCTGGGTGATGGCAGGATGCTACTCAGGGCTAGGGTCATACCTGCCTGGGCTACAAGATTGGAGAAATTCTCCATGTCTCTTTTCATGTAGTCCAGGGAGGTACAGCTCAGGTCATTCACACCAACATGGACAATGACAGAGTCATAGTTCTACTTGTTGTGGAGTGACCTGAGTGCATGCATTATGTGACAGATCCTGGCACCTGACAGGCAGCTGACAGTAACTTTCTCCTTGTTTCTGGTGAGTGGAACATCAGTGCGCCTGACTATAAAGTCATCTATGACTAGAGTGTTGGGTACGTTGCTATACCTTATGGGCTGTGGTTGAGTGGCACACTAAGTTTGTGGGCTATGTGTCATTTGGGTTGTGTTGAGGGTGGAGGTTGCTTGTACTTCTGCTTTGGAGGTCTTTGTTGCTTGAGCAGATTTTTATTTCGAGCCTCTGTGAATGTAGGTGTGTGTTTTGTGTTTCTATTTGTGTGTTTTGGTGGTGTAGGTTTTGAGGGACTATGTGATGAGTGTGGTGTGGTGCAAGTGTTTACCTTCTCTTCTTGACTGTCTAGTCCAGTCTTGAGTAAAGAGAACTTTGCTTCCAGTTTGACTATATAAGTGCATCTCTCACAGGTTGTAGTGCTGGGTGGTAGGAGGAGAGGGTTGTCTGTGTACATGAGGCAATTGCCACATTGCCCCAAGATGCCCAGTTTCATCAGGTAGACAGGAGAAACCACCGGGAGCTGACAGACATGCCTGGATAGGTGCTTATTTATTAAGTACTAAAAACTGTTTTCCTCTAGACAAGTGAGGAAAGTTGAGTGCTGTAGTAATTTGTAGCTTATTTAGTGCTTACGAGTTCTGAACCAGTGCTGAGCTCAAAGAAACAGATTTGAGTGCTAAAACTAAAAAAATTGGCTAGTTGTAAGGGAGAATTTGAAGAGCAGACTTTATGGCACCGGGAATAGTTTAACCCTAGCTAAGCGGCAATGCATAAAGCAATTTTTTTTTAAAATATAACAGTAGCAAAGGAACAAACTGATTTAAACAAATTAACCAATTAACCAATAAAAAGCTAAAAACTGAGCCCCGTTCAAGCAGTCTTTGATAGACAAGTTCTAACTGCACACTACTGCCATTAGGCTGCAGGGGAACCTTCTCCAAAAAAAGATGGTCTGGATTAGTGCTCAAGTTATACAAACAAGGCTAGATTCAGCAATTCTGAATTTAGTCTATGCTACAGCAAACAAGGCATACCAAGTTCAAATAAGCAGGCGCAATTACCTTTAACCAGAACTCCCAGCTCAGAAGGGCAGAATCTACCCCCGCCTCCCACAAGAGTGCAGACTACACCTTCTTAATGTAAAATTACTGGCCTGAAGCCCAAGTGCTTAAACCCAAACTAATACACTTTTAGAATAACAGACACTGAGCTTTCAATCAGCAATTTCCAACTTAGAAGGATGTAAGCTACCTGTCCTGTCGCAACAATGCAGACCGCATACCTTCTTAATGTAAAACAACTGGTCTGAAGCCCACGTGCTTAAACCAAAAGGCTTAGAATAACAGTTACAATTTAATTGGGCTTCTACCAAGCAGTAATAAATGCAGCAGAATGCATACAATTGAGTACGTTTAAGAAAAGGCAAAAGCAAAATAAAGTGCAATTTTTTTTTTACTAAAGTGCCAGAAAATATATAAAATAATTCAGCAGGCAAAAAAATAATTCAGTCAGGCAAAATTAAGACAATGCAGAACTCTGAAAGGTTAAAATGCCAAGAAATATACTTATCAATCAGCGATATATTTCCAGATTGTTTGATAATCACACTTCAGCCAGAACAACAGGAGTTTCCAACAGTGTATGCAAGAATTTACAAACAGAAACTATTTTTAAATCAGCAAGCCTTGATGGAATCAGATAACACAAAAGCTGTTAGACCAGTTTTATAAACTCTACCACAGGAATAGGGGGGAAGCAGTTGCCCAACTTTTCCACTCAGGACTGCTACTCACACATACAAGGCAACATTATGCATGTGAAAATTTAAGTTATCATGGAAGGCTAAAATATCTGAACTTCTGCAGTGTCTCATATATATATTTAAGAGTAGATCTTATTCAAGTATATGGGGTATTTAGAGACAACAACCTCTGAGACAACCTACATATAATACTCTATATGAATGAGAAGTGTACTAGTTGGTTCTCTGAGAGAGTGGCTGATGCATGGAATAAACTGCCCATACATGTCAAGCAGAGCGCCTCATTGGCCCTTTTCAAAATGAACCTTGATGACTGGATGGGAGATAGGAAATTCACCTCAGGGATCATGTCAGTCACCCTGCTAGACAGGGGCCCAGAGAAGTAAATATTGTGGGAAGAAATATCCAGGGAATTGTTATGGCTAGGCTTGCATAGGCCTTAGAGCCAATAACCTAGTACTAACCTATGAACCTATGAACTACCAAATTACATTAATGGAAGCATTAGTTAACATTTTTTAAACAACTTGGCCACTTATGAGAATAACTGTTCTGGCATCTTGGCAGGGTAGAAGGACATTATTGCCCATCCCTGAAATATGTATGTATTATCACTGCTGTATGCTTTGTCAGTCACTTCAATGATTGCATTTAAAAATAATGTCATATATTCCAAGTGACACCTTTTATTTACTGATATACTTCAATTTATTCACTTTTAATAGACATTCTGACTGCATTAATAAGATCTTTAGACTGTATGAAAGACTTAAATCTGACAAAAAAGAATGTAGTTATTTATCACCTGAAATTCTAAGATTTCAATATCTGCTCTTATTTTTCATATAACTATCCTCATCAGTAGATCAATCAAATAGGGCCATGACATGTATACCGGAAAAAGCTGCACATGTTCACAATGACTGCTCTTCATTTGTCACAAATGGCTATTATAGGAGCAACCCTGTGGCACAGAGAGATAAAGCCCTTACTGCACCCCAGATGACTGTTGCTCATTTAGCAGCATAAGCACTGGAAGGTATACGGGGGGTGGGGTGGACTGGTCAATTTTGGGTCACATATCTTGGGGAAAGGAGGTAGCCTAGGATAGTTGTAATAAAGCAGCACACAGGATGGGTCAGCTTCATTCTGCATAAGCAGTGACACAGTTAGTCTGGAGTTTGCACATGCCTCAAAATATGCATGCATCTCCCAAGGGCAGTGATTGTACAACTAGCAAGGCAGTGATGAGAGTGAAGGACATAGGTCATATTCCCTACAGCTGTGGGAGAAAAGTGGCAATTATCCAGTTATGATTTCCCCCATTCAAAATGTTCAGATAAAATATGAACTACAAGTTTTTTGATTATCTAATAAACTGAGATGTCATTGCCACTATACAGCATGGAATTGGGTGCAGCAAGAAAACAGAAATTGAAATTCTTGATTGGGCTGATTATATCTAAGAGCAACTTAAGCTCAGGAAATTGATTAAAGCTAGCATTCTCAGTCCTGATGAAGCTTTTCACAGAGTTCCCCACACCAGGTTAATGGATGTTTCAGAAGATTATGCATTCAGCAGTGGTATGCTTAGGTGATTCTCAGACCATATGACTAACAGTGTGCATGCTATAGAATGGAATGGTGCTGTTTCCTTATCCTTAAGTTAATCTAAGCATTCCCCATGCTTTGATACTGAGCCCATTGCTGTTTTACATAACAGAGTGCATGCTATAGAATGGAATGGTGCTGTTTCCTTATCCTTAAGTTAATCTAAGCATTCCCCATGCTTTGATACTGAGCCCATTGCTGTTTGGCATAACAGAGTGCATGCTATAGAATGGAATGGTGCTGTTTCCTTATCCTTAAGTTAATCTAAGCATTCCCCATGCTTTGATACTGAGCCCATTGCTGTTTGGCATAACAGAGTGCATGCTATAGAATGGAATGGTGCTGTTTCCTTATCCTTAAGTTAATCTAAGCATTCCCCATGCTTTGATACTGAGCCCATTGCTGTTTGCATACATGTGTAAAATATGACCCATCTATATAAAGATTAATGATTCCACTGTCACCCAAAGTGACAGTAGCAGAGCCCATTAAAATCAAACCTGAATTAACCTTCCATTTTTTTAAATTTTACAACGACAAACCATTCTAAACAGATAATGTCAAGTTAGCCACTACTTTCCAGACTTGAGTCCTCTTAACTTTTATCTTCTAGTTTTTTAGTTCATAATCTTGTACTGATTTAAGGCATAATCGTTTGATCTGCTTCAGGGCACCCTATCTAAGTTCACCACTGATAATCTTTATACATAACCTGAACTAGCTTGAATTCAGTCATTACTTTTCTGACAAAAATGTGCTTTGCTCAGAAACTATTTTATTTTATTTGCTTTTATTGGATTTTATTTTATCTTTCTGTCATCTATCGATCCTTCTATCTGTGTCACTTTGTTAAATGAGCTGGTCCTGAGACTCTTTTGAGCCATGATGCAAACCTATAGGAAAAAACATAGCAAATAATGATCAGATGTAACAATGTAACCTAGAGCTGTAAAAAGTTAAATATGAGAAGAAAATGCAAAAAAGCAGTAAGCAAAATACCCAGAGTTTTTAAACAGCAAAAAATAAAAGTATCACATAAAGCAAATATATGTAGACCATTTATCCTGTGTAGTACTTGTGCGTGTGCACACACATTTTACATATAATAGTGTACAGATTGAAACGATACAGCTTATAATAGCAACATTTTGCTTTTATGCATTATGTTGCGCTATTTGTAGTACACGATCTTAGAGCTAAGGAGTAATGTAATCTTAATAGTAGGATGCTATCTTATTTTTTTAGCCATTATATACTGCTTCACAGATGAAACAGACATTTTAGTGTTGTACAAAATTTATTGTTGAGAGGTTTGAAGGTTAGAGTATTAAACAGCAAGGTGGATCTTGGAGTCAGGGGCGACCAACTTGCCTTTTTTATTATTAGACTATGATGCTCCCTGCCATTTGAAAAACATATCAACTCTATAATTTTATTTTCTGTAGTGTGAAAAAAAATGTAGTGTTTTGGTAACAGAGAATAGAGGCAGAGAAAGATAAGGTAAGGCATACTAAAGCCCTGGAAATACACTAACTGCCATGGCACACTTTGCTTCAGTTGTAAGAATTTTTCTGTGAAACTTTTAGCTGCATTAAGACTTTAATTCTGAGGTGTGAAATAAAAATCAGCAGAGTCAAAAAACTGCCAATTGAGCACAAGCAAAATATTCAAGTTCACTTCAGCAACCATGATTGATGTCCTGATATCTCAGCTGCTGAAATTGATATAATTTATAGTGTTACTGCAGTATGGAGTAGTGTGTAACTTGCATAAGCTATTTGCAATAGGTTAGGACACAGGAAGACCTTTTTTGTGGGGGTCATCAACTTCAGAAGACTTTTTCTTGGTTTTCAAATTAGGCTGATGAGTTTGTTAGCCTGGGCAATACCCAAACCTTCACATGTCATTCCTATGGCTCTGGTGAAGTGCTCTCTGTGGGAATGGAAAGGTAATTGTTAATTAAGTACCACTCACAGGTACAGTTCTATAGTTCATCTGAAGTACTGGAGAAAAGGGTGCTGTATGAACCTTTACTAAAAAAGGCCTGCTCAATAGAAAGTTCTAGAGAGACCCCCCAAATCATGAGTGGCTTGCATGGCATTAATAGTTCAGTTTTACAGAAAAGAGCTCACTGTCTTCTTTTCAACCAACGTCGTTCATCAGTTCAGTAATTATCTCTAAAAGGACTTTTATTTACATTGTCAGTTCCATATGAAGGAGAAAAAGGAAGTGAAACAACACCACAAAAAAAAAGAAGTAGATACATTTTGGAGAAATATCTATGAAGATCCTGTGGAACATAATAAAGATGCTAAATGGTTAAAAGAGTAAAAGAAAGAATAAGAAGTTCAAATGTGCAGGATATGAAATGGGATGAAGTAACAACCAGACAGACTGAAACAAAGTTAAACAAGATCCTAACTGGAAAACCCCAAGCCCAGATGCAGTATTTAATTTCTGGCTAGCATTAACAGCTTTGCATGAAGATTTAGCCATGAATAAGAACTATATATATGTGTGTGTGTGTGTGTGTGTGTGTGTGTGTGTGTGTGTGTGTGTGTGTGTGTGTGTGTGTGTGTGTGTGTGTGTGTGCGCACCCCAAACAGACACCATTTTGGGTAACAACAGGAAAAACAGTACTCCTACTTAAGAGTGAACCTGCAAATTATCCTAAAAACTATAGACCAATAACTTGCCTTCTAATGACGTATAAACTGTATTCTGGAACTGATGCCAACAGAGTTTATAATCATTTGGAAGAAAAGTCAGTCATTGCAATAGAAGAAAAAGGTAACACAATAAAGTCATATGGAACAAAATATCATTTGTTGTTAAAGTCATGCTGGAGAACTGTAAAAATGGGAAGCATCTAAGTAACGCATGGATAGACTACAAAAAAGGAATTGACAGTATCCCACATTCATGCATAAAAGAGCGCTTAAAAATATATAAGATGCTCAATTTCATTACAGAGACCATGAAACAGTGGCAAGCCACTTTGTAGTAAAACCATGATAAAGGACAAATTATTATTCCAGAGATAAAAATTCAAAGGGGGATATTCCAGGGTGACTCTGTCACTGCTGCTTTTTTGTCTTGCCCTTAATTTGTTAAGCTGAATACTTAACAGATTAGGTCATGGCTACAATTTGGCTCCCAAAAAACAACAAAGTGTAAAGACGTCATGTTCTTTTTGTGGATAATTTAAAACTATATAGTTCATCATATGAGGAACTGAAAGCACAACTGCAAGTGGTCAAACTTCTTCAGATGATACAAAAATGTAATTTGGTCTAGAAAATTTGCAAAAGCAAATAGAAATCAAACCAGAAGTAGATAAAAAAAAAAACACAAGCGGCAACTGAATGTGCCAAAAAAAAACAAAAGAAAGAATATAAGGCTAAGGATCAGATGAGAAGGCAATAAATGTGGAATATGCATAAATATAGTTGCAAGCATAGACAACTCTTGGAACAACCTCAAGTTGATCACGATCAAACACACGATCAAACACATGAATGGTTAAGGAGAGGTGAACTTAAACCAAAAGACAAAAGGTTAATATTAGTGGCACAAGATATGTACACTATGTACACTTTGGTTTACAAAATCCATTGAACATGTGGGAGAAAACAGACAAATGTAGTTCTGTAAAACAGAATTGGAAGAAGTCACACATCTTGGTTCTGGTTGTGATATACTAATAGCAGGACTGTATACTGAAAGGAATAATAATGTGGCAAGACTGTTGCATTGGGGGTTGTGCAGAAATTATACTATTAAAGTAGCTGAAAAATGCTGGAAACATGATCCACAAAGAATTATAGAAAATGACGACGTTTATATCACATGGTATCACCCATTATCAACAGTTCAAAAATACATTCGAGAAAACCAGATATAGTAGCCCAGGAGACGAAGACAACAGCAGCATTGATCACTGAAATTGCAACACCTGTCGATTACAATATCTTATGTACAGAGAGACACAAATGTCATAAAATACTACGACATGCAGGCAGAAATGAGGGCGATTTGGAAGAAGGATATCCAAACAATTCCAATAGCAATAGTAACAATGGGTCTTATAAAAAAAGATTTTAAAGTTGTACTTAGATACGCTATTGATACATGTAACTCCAAACAAATTGCAGAAGGTGTCATTACTGGCCACATTGCAGGTGCTGGGATGAGCAATTTTGGTTAACATCAAAGATTGAAACAGTACTCATTTCATGAACTTTAATCATACTTGGACTTACGAATGGGGTCCATTCCCATCATGATATTAAAAACCCAAAAGACTTGGTGAAATAAAAAGCTACATATATAGAGATGTGGGTATGTAGTTGTTTTAATGATTTTCGTAGACATCAAGGTATCATGGTGTAATAATGGGTCATCAACTACTTTATTTCATTTTTTTCTCCATATTATAATCTCCTCAGCTAGTCAACAATCCTGCTATAGAATCCTGTCTCTATAGCCAGATCCATGGCATAGAGGCATAAAGTGTGGGCTCTGAAGCAGCTTGGGCATTGGGGTGTTTACCTTTGGAGAGAGATGTGTGATGAAGCAAGGCCTGCTCACCCCTCTTTCTCATGGAATGGTATAGGGTACATTTTTGGTGGTGTACATTAAAAGCTATGATGCAGATGAGGCTTTATTGTCAGCAGTTTAGCTTCAAAACATTGGATAAGGATTAAGAGGAGGTGCTTTTCTAAAGCATACAAGATATTCTTCAAGTATGCTCATTGCATGTCTTCTCTTAGGAAAGATGGACATGCACACTGTTGAACGACAAGGGCTAAAAGATACCCCGTCCTAGATTCCCAAATAAATGACATCACTCATCTAGGTAATCATCTGTACCCTTGGGGAAATAGGGCATAGTGTTCTCACCTCCAGGAGGAATAACTTGGCTAATTGAGGAGATTAAGGAAGTCGAATAATGTCCATTTCTGCCTCATATAGGCAAAATAGAATGATACTTCTCAAACTTAGTGTAGTAAACACAGGCTCTTATCTCCATCCACAGGCAACTACCTCCATCTAAATGAAACTCCTAGAAAGCAATTCTGTTATTAGGCTTACACGAAAAGTAGACTAAATGTAATGTAAAATAAAATAAAACTTTGCATTATTGGGAAAATAGTACAAATCCACAGTTACTGAATTAAATAAAATTAGTCTACCTAAAATATAATTGAACTATAAACTGACACATCTTTACTAAATTAATGCCAATAACGTACCTGACTAAGTAGATTAAGTCATTAAAATCACCTCAGTGTTACAGTGTAAACCACCTACAAGCTTGTGCTTTCATGTGATTTTGTGTGAACCACATAAATGCTATACAACTTAAACCTTAGCAAGCAATGTAATTATTACATCCCTTTCAACTGACTAAGGATAGGTAATGCAGTCTAAGCAAAAGTAGTGTAAAACAGACAATCGAATGCGTGTGTGTGTGTGTGTGTGTGTGTGTGTGTGTGTGTGTGTGTGTGTGTGTGTGTCTATGTATATATATATATATATATATATATATATATATATATATATATATATATTGTGACATATCACCAAAATTACAGTACATCACTGCTAAAAGACACAGGCACACATTCCTGAACAGAAGAAATGTTGAAGTGAGTTAATACAGATTGCCAAATATTAACAAGTAGGGGATTTGAAATGTAAAGATTGTGATAGTCTTCAATGGAATGATGTATCCCAGTTGCCCTCCATATAACTCAAAACAATGACAGTTTAGTGAGATTACTATAAGGAAGCAAAAGTCATAGATGTTTACTGAGCAAGGATTATCACTCAACCACAAGACAACTCTGTAGTATGTCTACTTTGGAAAACAGCATATGGTATCACATCAAGAAATCAAACTCCATGAGTAGCAATATTTAGTTGTGACTGAATGTGTACATGGTGAAGATGTGCAGGAGAAAGGTGACAAATTTGTCACTGTTAAATTGCATTTTCGCAGGATACCTGTACTTGCAAAATGTAATACAGCAGTTTACAAGGTCCATATGTACACACATACCTGAGCAACGAAGGGAGACATAATTGCTTAAAACTTCAAAAATTGAAGCTGATAAAGGCAGCATGCATATAATTAGATATGATTTGCAGTTCAACATGTTGTATTCTACAGTTATATGACATAAGCATAATGTCTACCATGTATCCTGCTAAGGAATAAGAGTACATGTGATATGTGATGATTAGAACATTTTCAGAAAGACATATTATGACACAGTCAGAAAGATCGGGCCTTCTTAACCGGTCTCTAAACCTCATGTGCACTATGCATTTCAGTGGTGTAAATGCAAAATTGGACAGATAATATGCAACTATATCTGAATTGTCTCCAATGTACATTTGTCCTAGTACTTGTATACCCTTACCAGCATTGTTTAACTAACACTGTCTTCACCTAGGGTAATCCATTGGCAGATTTGCATTTTTGTGTTGCATCTGATGCTAGATTACAATTTCTATGCATGTTCTTGACTGTACAACACCAATAATAGCCATATTTGTAGACAAATGGACAGCAGAAAGTAAAACATCACAAGGAAGATCCTGATATTGCCAGATGTCTGTCTAAGCAGGTACATTCCAACATTTTACTACATTAGCAAATTATAATGCTCTGTACCATCATGCACACATAGCTGGAGACACATCCGTGTATACTGTGGTATCAAAGCAGTAAAAAGCAGTGCTGCAATCATATGCAAATACCACTGAAGAAGATGAAAACGGTCCTTTTTCTTGTTAATATGTGATGTAGCCATTCACAGGTGCACATCATTCTGCTTTGGCAGAACATGGCCTTTAGCATTTTGTTTCTGTGTTTTTAAAGTTTCTATGGCTGTATAAAAGTTGTTCTATTTTCTGCATCATTGTACGTCAATAATATGGTGCATGTTGCTGCTTAGAAAGACTGCATATCTCCTGGCATTTTAGGTCAGGTTTAGAAGACTGTGATATCACAAAAGAGGAAGGATCTCCTACATATCAATGGTTATTGATTCTGCAAGTGTTATGGGGGATGTACACATAAGCTGAAAGACAGATGTAATGGCACAGAAGTAACTGTCAGTTTGTCGGATAGGGAGCAGTTACTAAAGAGTACACTACATATGCATGCTCCTGATCCAGCCGATTTAGAAATTGCTAAAGTTAGCACTAACATGAGATTAAGGGGAGAAGAATCATTTCATATGCCTATCATTGCAGTTGAAAATGCAATGGCAGGCATATCATCAGAAGTTGCTGTTCAGCTTCCTCATAGGAAAATTGATCTCAATATGTAAATAGGTACAGATGCAAACATTTGATTAGCTCAATTTATCCTACTAATGAGCTAAAGAACCTCAATATGTCTATGTGGAGATTAAAGTTGGGGGATATTCTTACAAACAAATCTCCAGATGCTTCTAATGCAGTGATGGTTCAACTGTTCACAGCCACTCAGAATATGGTTGACATATGTTCTGGTACAGTTTGAGTGACGGAGGGTATGTATATGAGTGCCAATACAAAGTTTCATTAGTTGTATATCAAATAAATGTTTGTAACTTATGGTGCAGATAACAAGTGCACTCCATTTGTGTACTTTAGGAGGACTTAAAATCTTAGCATGCCTGTAATGCACTGTGGTCATCATTTGTTTGGTATAAAACCATTCTCTCTCTCTCTCTCTCTCTCTCTCTCTCTCTCTCTCTCTCTCTCTCTTTCTCTCTTTCTTTTATAGGTAACAATAATTACATCTTCCAGGCCACAGACCTACTCTGACCGGAACCACCTGATGTACAATCCCTTTGGTGTTTCTCACCTATAATAGAACTTAAAGTATGTCCTACCATGTTCAGTTAGCTTAATGTAGATCTAATAACATTATTGCTTTCCCATAGCCAGTTGTCCTTTGCACACCACCGGGTTGGTCCCTTTCTCTACCAACCCTGTTATTAAGACTCCCTACATTTCTTCAGCAGATACATTCAAAAAGCTCCATCACTGCTGTGCTCCTTCCTGCTTTTTTCTTTATTTCTCCTATTCTAGTATAACTGTACTTCTTCAGCTCTTTCCTACTCCCAGCACTAGTTCTTTACTCTCCTTCATTACCTCCTTCCCTGCGGCTTACACAGAGAATATCCTTAGCCTTATTATATCTCCTCCCACCTCCTACCCCTCTCTCTGCTACACTTACCTGCCTCTCTGATTGTTTCTTTTTCTATCTGATTCTGTGTTTTTTCTGGCTATTGCCCCGCTCCATTTGCCCTTGCTCCACTCGGGCTCACTTCGCTCCACTACCCTACCCCATTCCCACTCACCCCCAAATCAATTACTTTTATTCTATCCTGTCCCTCCCCTTCCCTTCCCTCACATTCACTCATACTCCACTTCCTGTCCCTAACCACTCCCATGCAAAGACTGTCAAACCTAATTACATCATTTCCTCTTTGCAGCTATCCTCCTCCACCCCCACTACTGTTACACTCTCCATATCTGACAATGCAACATCTATATATATCCATTCCACTTCTCATGCTTCTGTCACTCGTAAACTCCTACTATACGTACCTTACCCACCTTTACTTATATTTTCCCACCTCACCTACACTAACAACCTCCAATGCCTCTCTAACTATTACCATACCCCCATCACTTTTTAACTACTCCATCTGCCTTCACATATTTATTATATTACAATAGTACACTCACTCCAGCAAACCCAAACCTAAATATTACATACTGCACACACGCATAGCTGATTTTACTGTCCCAACTAGTAACATACTCCTCTCTGGAGACATCCACCCCATCCCAGGCCCCCTAAATCCTCTCCTTAACCAGAGACCCGATAACTCTTCCTGTACCTCCCACTCTCCTCAAAAATCACCCCCTACTAACCCATCCAGACATTTCACCTACTCCCATAAAAAACTATCTATTCCCTAAACACCCAAAGTCTTGTTAACAAAGTTAAAGTGCTTCACACCTGGATAGCCCATACCTCCCCACAAATTCCAGCCTTATCCAAAACCAGACTAAAACCCCATATCACAAACAAGGAAATACTACCTCCTGGCTACAATATTTACCATTCTGACAGATCCTTCAAAAAGGGATGTAGCATCACCATCCTCTACTCTAACAATCTTAATCTCTTCCTTGTACCCATCCCTATCCCCAACTTCCACCCAGCTGAACTAATCATTCTAAATTGCCATCTAAACTCCCATAAGAAATTTGCCATAGCCTCTATATACATCCCCCTGGAAATAATATTTCAACCCTTGAACATATCCTTTTCTGGTTCTCCCACAATGTACCTTATGAAACACTTATTCTTGGTGACGTCAATACTAACTGGGCTAAACTAACAACTGAATCACCACAACTCAGTATGAACTTACATGGTTTCCACCAATTGGTAACCTCCCCCAACAGAATTTACAAATCTTTTTCCTCCAATCCAACTATCAAATGGATCCTCACTATCTCAACAAACCTCTATCACAGCCCTTGTACCTTACCCAACACCTTAAGTGATCATCTTCCCACCTTCATCCAGAGACACTCTGCCCATCTAACCAAATCTTACACCTATAGAGATTGCTATAAACTCTCTAACATTAATATTAACTTATTCAACTCCATACTATCCAGCATTGACTGGTCATCCCTCCAACATCTCCCCCTCAGTGAAGCTATGCAGAAATGTAACCACATTTTCCTAGATACTCTCAACTCCCTCACCCCCTCCAGGAGAATTAGAATTAAAGCTAACCATGCCCCCTGACTTTCTAAGGAAATCTGCACTCTTATGCACAGAAGAGACAGTGCTTGGAAAGCCTGAGCTAAAATCAAATCTTCATCCCTTTTCCAGAACTACAAAGAACTCTGGAACCAGGTCAAAAAACACATCAACAATGATAAAAAATCCTACTACAACTCCGCCCAAATTAACTACAAATCAAACTCACATAAATTTTGGACTGCCATCAACAAAATTCTCCAGTCAGGTTAACCTTCCACACCCTCCCCTTTCCCAAATAACACCCCTCTAAAAACTGCTACCTTTCTCAATAACTACTTCATTGAAACTGTCCAAAAACTTACACAAACTAACTACAATACATACGCCCCTCCTACCCCACATAATCCACCTAAGAAAAACCTCTTCAGCTTTCAACCTGTTCCCACAAACAATGTCAAATCACTTCTACATAAGCTCAAACCCTGGTCACCTTCCTGTGACAATCTCCTGCCACCTACCTTCCAAAAACTAGCCACCAAATCCATAGCCTATTCTGTATCCTTGCTTATCAATAGATCCATTATAGAAGCTACTGTCCCCAACATCTGTAAAACCTTCTTTACCATCCCACTATATAAAAGAGGGAACTCTACTGACCCATCCAACTACAGACCCATTGCCATCCTTTCCCCCTATCTAAAATACTTGAAAAATGCATTCACACTCAGCTGCTAAACTTTATCCTACAGAAAAACCTTCTCACACCCGCCCAACATGGTTTCCAGCCAAACCACAGCACAGCTACAGCCATCTTATCTTTCACTCATACTGTAACTGAGGCCAGAGATAACCAACTTGTATCTTGTTTTTTCCTTGACCTCACCAAAGCCTTTGACACTGTCTCTCATCCTATCCTTTTGTCCAAACTTGCTAACCTCAATCTCTCAGCACCCTCCCTGTCCTGGTTTACCAGTTACATCTCCAACAGTTTACAATCTGTCAAATGGCTCTCCTCCTGCTCCCCACTTCCTGTCACAACTGGTGTTCCCCAAGGTTCTATCCTTGGACCCCCGCCCCCCCGTTTAACATTTTCACAAATGAGCTTCATACAGCTTGTAAACAATCCTCCCTAATTCAATATGCTGATGATTCCACTCTCATCTCTTTCTCCAATAACATCTCAGAACTCCATGCTCATACTCATGACACCTTTCTATCCATTAAAAAAGGCTGATAATCAACTCATCTTAAACCCCCCAAAAAAGTAAACTCCTGCTTTTTCTCCCTTGCACTCTCTCCCAGCACAAATCAACCTGTGTCATTACTTCCTCTAATAATACAATCATTCATCCTGAAACCCACACTAAGCTCCTAGGTACAATCATTGATGATGAACTAAAATTTAACATTCATATCCTTCATAGGTTCATAGGTTCATAGATTAGTACTAGGCTAACTGCCCTTGCAAGCCATTTTAAGCCTAGCCAATTATCCCTTGTGAGACTCAAACCCTGCACCTTGTGTTTATAAGGCAAACACCTTAACCATTAGGCAACCCTCCCAACCCTTCAAAACATTTAAAAAAAACATTTCAAAACATTTAAAAAAAAAAATACCAAAAACTTGGACTGCTGTACCGAAATAGAAGATTTCTAACATCTAATGCTAGTCTCTCCTTATCTCATGCTTTCCTTCTGCCCTCCCTTCTCTGTGCTGCCCCAGTCCTAACTTACATACAATCTACAACCCTATCCAAACTACAACAAACATACCACAAACTAGCTAGATTTGTCACTAACTGTCCTTACAATTCCAACCACTGCTTGGATCTCAACTCTCTCCACTGGCTGGAGCTCCCCCAACAGCTCCTTCTATCCTAGCTTCAGATTGCAACTCTGCATTTTACAAACCTTTCCCCTGCCCTCTCTCTCCACCTTAGTATCCTCTTACACCCCTAATCGGTCTCTCTGCACCACTGGCCAACAACTCCTTGACACCTACCGACCACACAAAAACATTGGTAAGCTACTTTACAGATTTACTATAGCCCAAGCTTGGAGCAAACTACCTGAACATATTACATCCATTCCCTATCCCAAACACTTCAAAAAAGAACTTAAACTTCATCTAGTAAACAACAAGTCTTGCCCCTGTAATGACCCCACCTAACCTACTGCACTGATGAATTCAACATAACCTCACTGTTTTACTCCAATCTCACTGACTAGTTACTAATCCACCTCTTAGTTTACTTCCCTCTTTCACATAGTCCAACTGCAAACTGCACCCTTACCCTATTATTTCACAGGTCTACTTTAATTAAACGAAAGCGGAATCGAACAAATACGAATCCATCAACACATAAACAGCAAAACGCGGAAATGTCGAACGCACTAAATAGCAAAATCGGAAATGTCGAATTGTCATAGTTGGCCTGTCTGCAGTATAGTTCCGTATGGTAAGTGTGAGATAGTTACGGACCTTAGGGTTAGGGTGCGGGTTAAGGTAAGTGCATAGATAGGTAATGTATGTAAGGTTTGGTGTAGGGTTTTGTTAAGTGTATGTGTGTGGAATATTTACTTTGTGTGGGTATAGTTCTGTAGGGTAAGTGTGCGGTAGTTATGGACCTTAGAGTTAGGGAGGGGTTAAGGGTAATGCATAGATAGTTGTGTATGTGGGGTTTAGTGTAGGGTTACAAGTGGGGTTTTGGTGCTTTAATTTAGGGTTAGTAGTAGAGTTTTGGTTAGTGTATGTATGTGTTTTTTGTTGTTGTGTTTGCGTAAGTAGTATGTTACGGGTGGTGAGGTTGGCCGACTATTGCGGTTTCGATGTTTAAATTTCGTGGTTTTGCATGTTCGATATTATCGTGTTTCACTGTTTATGTGTCGATGGATTCGTATTCGATGGATTCTGCTTTCGTTTAATTAAAGTAGACCGCTATTTCACCACATGTACATATGTAAATATTCCTCTCTCATATCTAAATAATTGTCTCTATTACTTAAGACACTATATCAGTAGCTCTCTCTATGCAAGATCAATTAATTCCTGCTTATTTTTTCATTGTAAAAACAAATATGACTGTAATACTATTAACTCATGTATTGTAAAATTCTTTATATTAGAGTGTTTGTATCGGAGCTTTTCTCCTCGAGTCTCCACTGAAAACAGGTCTCTGGCCCAGTTGGACTAACCCGGTTAACAAATGTCAAAATAAATAAAAAAGATAAATAAAAATGTGCAGAGGATGGATTCTATTCATTTAATTTTGAACCTGTAGCACTGAGGAGTGAAAGTCAGAATATGCGTAACTTCGTACTGAAGGGCTATTAATTCCATTTTGCACAAAATATATGGAGAAAGGTCTAAATATCAGGACTAGCAAGCCTGTACAGCAGTAACTCACCATCTTGTAAAACATCTAGTTTACTTATTTTTTCTTGAAAGTTCTGACATTGCATTTGTTTGTGGCCTGCTGAATTCTTTTTTTTCCAGAAGAAGCATCTGTATTATTTTGTTGCTTTGAGGAATATTATATGTATGGGAAGAATAACAAGGTCACAAATCATACAGATGTTCCTTCCAGATTTGCTACACTTTTCCCAACAGCCTTCTGGAATATATACAAGAAGAATGACTACAGCCTGCCTCATAGACAAAACCCCACTAAGGGATGGCATAGGTGCTTTCTTAGTATATTGGGACACAATTTTGCAGATCTTAGGGCTGTCATACTTGCAGTTATACATGAACAGATTAGGGTGGATGATTGCCATTTACTGTTACAGCAAGCAGTTCCTGTCAAACTTAGGAGGACATGCTTTGCGACTAGGGAAAAAGGCTTTCTTAGTGGTGCTGGAAAGGAAGTCAGAATACATTTATTTTCAAAGGGGATGGGATTCTGAATAGGCCTGTGATGTATTGTACAGCAATTTATATTTGTACTTTATCACACTTGCTTTTTTATATATTGTGCTATACAGTTCAGTTTTGGGGACACTGTTGCTGGCATGTATGAAAACCGTTACTTGACACAAGTCAACACACTACTCATTAGTGTTTCAGATTAATTTGATTTAGATTGCTGTTATAGGGGGCCCATGCAGCTTTTAGTGACTGTTTAGCTTTGTTTCAGGTAAACTTTCAATATTTGGCATTACTGCAAGTGGCTTTATTGTATACAGTGCCTTTATCTTCTGATTGTAGGATGCTGCACTTTAATTGACCCTGTTTTGCATCTTAGTAGTTCAACATTTTGCTCAGTGTTGGCTGCTTCTTTACATGATTTTGCTAACTGACATTATTTTCTCAACATCTTGCATGTCATGTTACACACCCATAAGGGGATAGATAGATAGATTAGATAGATAGATAGATAGATAGATAGATAGATAGATAGATAGATAGATAGATAGATAGATAGATAGATCTATCAAGATATATGCATAAATATGCACACACACACACACACACACCACACACACACACATATATATATATATATATATATATATATACATCTAATATATATATATATATATATATATATATATATATATATATATATATATATATATATATATATATATAAACATCCACATCTAATATATATATATATATATATATATATATATATATATATATATATATATATATATATATATATAAACAGATATAGATACTATATACGTCTCTCTCTCTCTCTCTCTCTCTTTCTCACGATATATATATATATATATGTGTGTGTGTGTGTGTGTGTGTGTGTGTGTGTGTGTGTGTATGAGTGTGTGTGCATGTATATATATATATATATATATATATATATATATATATATATGTATGTAGATAAACAAAATAGGATTAAGTAACATTAAGGTGGTTCACAACCATTTTGTCAACTCACCCAACAGATGGATCACATTTTGTCACTTCTGGAGTTATCAACAACTAGAACCACAGACAAATAGACTTGCACTATCTCCCCCATGACCCATGTTAGTATTTATTTCTGCATCACATTACTTGTGTGGTAAACCTAAACCTGTCCATACCCCAAACTTAATCCTACACGATATCTTCTGAAAACCCCTTTCTCTAATAATACCAGTTGTTGTTTGTCTTTCGGCTTTTTCCCGGTAAGGGGTCACCACAGTGGAACTCCGGTCCGCTAATGATTGGCAGTAGATGTTTTTATGAAATGCCGAGGTGCCAGCTCGACACCCAAACTTCAAAGAAGGCACACCCATTTACGAACACATGTCTTTTGAAAGCTACCCAACCGCGGGGAGGACATGCAGACTCCACACAGAAAGCACTCCCAAGCCAAGCCGAGAATAGAACGGGAGAGCCTCTTGCTGTGAGGTAACAATGCTACCACTGTAACACTGCAGAATCCTCTCTAACAATACCAGTACACAAGACAATTGGACAAACACACACACACACACACACACACACACACACACACACACACACACACACACACACACACACACACACACACACACACACACACACACACACACACACACACACACACACACACACACACACACACACACACACACACACACACACACACACACTCACACACACACCAGCAAATCTTTCCCTTAACATAGCCTCTGCTCTAATCCTAACCAGCAAATGCTCACACAAATACTCCAAAACAATCAAAAACAGACTGTTGAACAAAAAGCCATTCCACACACTTACGCATACTCTTCAACCAATACACACACACATACACACACACACACACACACACACACACACATACATGTGAAAATCTATCCCCTTACCAACCCCGTACCCTGACCTTCAAACACTTGTACACATATTTTTAAACTTTCACATGGCCTTCCTGAAAACATTGGAGGGGATAAATGTATCTCCAAACACCATCATACTAGGTGACTTCAACTACCCTAATATAGACTGGGAACACTACTCAAGCCCAAACACTCTAACCCAAAGATTCCTGGAGTTCATAAACTCAAATGCCATGGAACAACTAGTCACCATCCCCACAAGAGGAGAAAACATACTTGATCTCATCATCACGAACATGGGATCAAAATGTTCAACACCGGAAGTATACCCCTCACTGGTGAGATCAGATCATAAACTAATCTCGCTGGAGGTCCTCATCCCGCCCCCACCTGAAACAAAAAGACCACAGTGAAAAACTTCTCAAAAGCCGATTTCACACTTCTAAAAACTAGTGTGGTCTCCTTTAAGGCCCCTGAGCCAGTGGTAAACATTACTCAAACTGCTGAATCACTTACAAATGCCTTCTACC